>NC_091942.1:28808957-29143957 GCF_041260155.1 Ptychodera flava | reverse complement strand
ATGGATGTATACGCACAAGACAGACTACATAAAATTGATGGACACTCTTAATTTTAATCTAGCCGACAACATCTTGTTCTTGTGAAGGTATTGCTATTGTGCACTTATTAGTATAGTTTAATTTGCATAACTTATGCAAAGGAATTAATTAGTAAATGATATGTTTGCATTAATACATGTACAGAGAACCGTGTTCCTTAGACTGATATGCTTTTGCCTTGTAAAAATAGGAGGAAAGTGATGTGCAAGTTTTGGCTGCTAGCCTCCACACCATAGTTTTGGCTGCCGACTAGCTTTAGCCGAGGTTTTTCCTGCTATGGTTTCAGCTGAGAGTGGTTCGTTTTGTTCAGCCTAGATGCTAGATGTTGCTGATCATTTTGTCAAGATATCCCAGTGTGTATGTCAAATAACAGCTAGCTTCGGCATGTAAACCTCCACCTTAAAGGGACAAAGTCGGCCATTTCTCATGAATTTTGTTTGATACGAGATATTACTTATATTGTTTGACATGTCGAAAGATAATGAATGAATGGGTGACCATGCATATATTCGACTCCAGTTTAAGAAACGATAAATGAAATCATCGCGAAAATGAATTAATGGTCATGACCATTAATTCATTTTGGCGATGGAATCATTGATATGCATGCATCCAGACATACATACACAAGCATCACATATATTTTCTTTAATAATTCATTTCTTGCATAATATTATCATTTATTAGTACATATTCACCATTGGAACTAATTCGGGATAATTGGATTTTCATATTTTTCAAATTTATCAAAAGTGTTAGGTGCCCTATAGCTTAATGTAGCAATATTACAAATTACTCACAAAAACAAGTGTGTAATGTAAAAAGAAAAGCAGATGAGATTACATTTGTAGATTAAATCGACATTACTTCACCATCCAATTATCCCAAATTAGTTCCAATCGTGTTCATAATGGCAATGCTCACATGGATTAAGGTACCCTCTGCCAGAATGAAAGAAAGACTGTGCATCCATTTCACATATCCTGTCCTACACACACACACACACACACACACACACACACACACACACACACACAAACATTCACCCAAACCAACATACTATACATATGTCATTTTGTTATTGATTTGTCTGTATAAATTATCCACATTACAATAAGCCATCTATATGCTTGCTGTGTTGATGGAACACATTGTATGGTCCTCCAGAATGCTAGTAATACTGACAGTGTGCATCCATTACACCTACTCTGTCTCATCAATACTCTACATAAATCTCACTTTTCAATTAAATTCCTTGCATACATTGCCTATATTACAATTAACACCTATATGTTAGCTTGCTGTAAATGCTAGTATACCTATAGAATAGGATATCGTTCACTGGAATCAAAGGAAGAGTGTGCACTGTTACACATGTCCATCTTAACACATATGTCCATATTTACAGACTGTACTTATCATACAAATGCTAGATTGAATAAATGATCAGTCTATAGACAAAGCAAGCATAAACGTAATAATTATGATTCAGATAATTTATGCATGGAAATAAATAATGAATTGAGGGGTATGTTCTGTACAATTATGGATATGTGTATTTAAGACACCCTTGGTGTAATGGATGCAATCTATTTCTTTCATTCCAGCAGACAATACCTTCCATAAGCATAGCAAGCATAAGCTTACAGATACTAATTATAATGAAGATAACATATGCAAGGAAATTAATCATGAAGTGAGGTTAGGGTAATCTGCTACTATTGGTATATTTGCATATAACAGGCCAGGTGTCGTGAATGCACACACTTTGAGTTTCATTCCAGTAGACATTGCATTGTGTCCTGTGGGCATAGCAAGTGTATAGGTGGATAATTTATGCAAAGAAAGTATTGAAGAAACGAGATATGTGGTGTCTGTTAGTATAGGGGTGTGTGTTCGGTACAGGATATGTATGTGGACGTACAATCTTTCTTTCAATCTGACAAATAATACCTCAGCGTGTGGGCATTGCCATTAGTAGTGTTAATATAAATCCGATAATTTATGCAAAGAAATCAGTTCTTGAAAGACATACATGTGATGTTTATGTATGGATACATGTACAGGAAACGCTGATGAGAGATTAATTCACACTTGCCTTGACAAGATAAAAGGAAAGTGGCATGCAAGATGTGTCTGCTAGCTTCAGCTCAGCGTAAACCATTTCCTTGTTTTCGACAGTTGTGTTGTCTCGCGTAATATGTTAATAACTTCCAGAATCATGCACCAGGGAAGTACTTTATGTGTACATGTACCAAAATGAGTCCTTGAGTCCTTATTTATGTCATTATTGGTACAGGGCAAGATGGCAGATCACCCTGCTAGTCAATAAACTCACAAACTGTACAACAGTTACTTACAACAATAACCATTGGGAACTCAATCTGGTTGTTGATATCTATGTTCTTGCTAATAAAATTGAAGAACATTAATTTACTGTTGTTATGTTGTTTCATTCATATTGATGTTGCTGCAAATTGGGCTTCTATAGCCAGAAATACCAGGGTTCGGCCCTACCCAGTACCAGGCACTCCAACGGTCTTGGGTACATATAACGTTCAGAAATCGATTTAAATGTAAACTTTATCCTGCAAAACGAATTGCTACGTTGTCAAAGTAGGCTCATAGATAGCACTGAGATGTTGAGTGTGACATCATCATAACGTCATAGAGGTTGATAAATCGTATGGAAAAGTCCAGAGGGCCCGGTGCGTGGACGGGAATTATACTGCTTTTTACCCGCGTTGCCTATAGTGCATCTTTGTAAGCTTTCTGCACATAATGCAACCAGCAGTCAGATCCTAATTTGACTTTGAATCCATTGTAAATCTGTATCAAAGTAAAACCCATTTAGGATGATACATTCATTGTACTTTATTTAGGTGAAGTTTCAATATCAATTACAATCTAATTAATATTTGGGCAGTGTTTACCTATGAGACATGGCTCTAAGCCTACACCTAAGACTTATACTTTTGGGCCAATATTACAGAAAACTTATGATTCATGTTTCATTAGTTTAGTCCTTAACCACTTCTTGGAAGAAAATGATCTGGTGTATGTACTCAAAAGACTTGTCAAATAGTAGAATGATACATTTATCCACCGATTTTTCCTTTGGCATCTGAATCAGCATTTAGTCTCGCTGCGCATGCCCAAGGATTAGTTGGTACAATCTTCGGAGTGTTCAAAGGGCGATAGAATGCTATGATAATAATTTGATGATAAGAAGGTAGGAATCAAAATACAAACGTATGAAGTATTTGGTAATGTGTAGGACATGACATTAAACTGGTCCAATAATAATTTCCATTCAAGGCAATATATTTATAATACAAGGTCCATGGGACATTTGTGATTTAAAAATTTAAGTAGGACCATCCTGAACCACTGATAGTTAGAGGTGGTACCAGGTGTCCGGAATGAGTAAGCGTACCCTGCTAGCATGCTACACCCGTCAGGATTGGTCCAAAATTGTCTAAATATTGTATGAAACGATACAGGATATGAATCACTGTAATAAGTCAAAGCCGGGAATGCTGTCGTTAATCATTTGTGTGACCGAGGTGTCATATTTGGCCACAATGTCGTCATATTGACCGTAGAACTTTTTGAAAGTCCTAATGAGTCTTTTTGATGAGTATCCCTGTCTCACTAGTTTTGATGCCAATGAACTGTGTCTCAGTTGAAAATCAGCGTAGGAATCACAAGCCCTACAATATCTGAGAAGTTGAGACACGTACACACCATAAGCAGGTGCAGATGGAATATTACTTTACAAGTGGGGATAATTTATGATTTCAAAATGGAAATCATCCCTTTTGTCATACAGCTTAGTGTGTAGCCCATTAGTGCCTACTTGCAGGAACAGATCTAGATGTGAAGCAGAGTTCTTACCCTCGGTTGTTTCTTTGATTTCCAACTCATCAGGATAAATATGATGTTAGTAATTTGATATGTCTGGATTGTCCACATTAATCAGATCATCAATATATCTGTGCATGTTGTTAAAACATCTTGCAAGTTTTTTAGACCCTGCTTTGTAGAGAGATTGTAGGAACTCTGCTTCATATGAATACAGAAATAAGACAGCAAGAAGGGGTGCACAATTTGTACCCATTGGTATGCCGATAGATTGTTGAAATGTCATACCACCAAACTTAACAAATGTGTTGTCGATTAAGGAATTAAGCATTTAAAAAATTTCTTCATCTGTGTGTTTGTGCCTGGCATCCATGTTGTTACTGAAATAACCTGACCTATGTTTGATGGTAATGTATTGGTACGTTCTACTGCCATTTTTATGCAGGAAAGCTTGTTTAACAAGAGATGACAGCCTTGTCTTAAGTTCATCGTGGGGAATTGTGGTGTAAGCTTATAATGTGGAAAAGTCAAATGTTCGGATGAACCTGTACATGTTTTTCTTGACTTTTAAATCAAGCGACAATTCCTTTGAATTTTTAGTATCCTCATTTGATTCAACCAACTTGTTTCATACACTTTGTCACAATATCGAAAAAGAACATTTTTGATGGTTGTTAAAATTATAGTCAATAATTGTGACAGGTGTTTGGTAGTGCAATTGCTTGATCCTTTGTAAGGGTTCTTGTGCAGTTTAGGTATCCAATACAACATAGGCAGTTTTCTGTCCTCCTCTTTCAAAGGAATGGTAAATTCATTGAGCACAGACGAATGGTTTGAAAAAATGTCTTCAAAAAATGTCATATTTAATAATATAAATGACAAAAAGATATAATAAATATTCTACCTGCTTCCAAAAGATGAGCATATTCAATTACACCATTTCAAACCATCTCTAGGAAATAAACATATTCCATTGTTCCAGAAATATATGAAGAACCTTTCAAATTCAAAATCTAGTGGCAGATTCCAAAAGATCGTTAGACAGTTTTAAATAGGGGTGCTAAGTTAATTGAAGGTCAATCAACGTGCTTGGAAAAAATCCTGACACTCGAACGTGGAATGATTTTGGACTTTTTAAAAGATGTTTTATGGCATTGTAGCATTTAAGCTCTTCTTTACGAATGGGTGTCGATAGAAACTTGAAAAAAAATAAATACATGCGTCCCATAATCGAAGCCCGATCGAAAAAAAATGTGCCACCGTGCAGCGGTTGTCCGACTTGGCGTCCATCTTGCCAGCACTCAAATGTTGAAGAGAAAATCTTCACTTACTGCTCCGTTTAGAAGATGAGAACGACCCAACTCTCCTTGGCCCTGACAGGTACTTGAGTTTGCCAATATCAATGGTTTATGCCATAGTGAGCGAAGCCATGATACATCATGTGAATAGTCACGACATCATTGTGTACGTGTGCACTTGTTCTACCCGAAGCACGGATAAAAAGAACCTGATACGGGTCAGTGCCCATTTATTAGAGTCTCGGATGAGAGTAGGCTGAGATTTTTCGATTTTGTCTGTCACCTCGATTAAGTTCGCTACCAGCTGCGAAGCTGATGTTTTAAATTTGAAAACCTTTCACTATTGTGTGAGATAGTCATCGATAAGGTGCACTAAGTTATCCTGTGGTACTCTGCACAAATTTCAGTGGTCGAACAGTTTGAAAATTTCGATAGACTCCCGGCCAATCACTGTAATTAAGTGAAAAAATCTGATGACGGCGAGTGCAAATCTTACAGTATTGTGACACATCCAATATGTAAAACGTGATGGGTATTTGAAGGGTGTCACCATACATCAAAGTACGAACTCTGAGAAACACAGAGCACGTACATGCGCTTTTGTGATGTTTTGGTACCATGGTCACCAGGTAAATACAGATGAGCTCACATCTAACATCACTTTGACCCTGCCAACATAGTTACTCCAAACATGTCAGAACAAAGTTGTCCAGTTGTACCAGCAATGGGGACCTGAGGGGTGGGGACGTTACAGTTCGCGCCTTAGCAACTTGCAGACAAAGTTGCACTTTTTCTCCTTTTAATGTTTTTCTTTTCATAAATAAATGCGATTTTTGTTGCCGTAAACTGAATGTTATTTTTTCTACTCTCCCTTCCCGTTTTACGAAGACTTCTCTGACATTACCGAAAGGGACAGAGCGAGACCAACGTTAAAAGAAATCTAAGGGTACTAAAATTGCGGTGTTGTCACGGGAAAATTGTGTTGTTAATGTTCTGTAGCTGTAGAGTTGTTTCTTCAATACTAGACTGTACATATGCACGTGCAAGTCCATTAACAAATTGAAAGTAATGTTTCATATGTTGATCAAACAATAATGCTACTGTCTGTCTGTCTGTCTGTCTGTCTGTCTGTCTGTCTCTCTCTCTCTCTCTCTCTCTCTCTCTCTCTCTCTCTCTCTCTCTCTCTCTCTTAAACTGCAAACCTCATACTTGACTGCACGCATGGTAAGGTAAGGTTGATTGCTCTACTGCTGTTAGAAAGGGAAGTTCCATCAATTTGACATTTGTTCAGAGGTAACCTACAAGCAGAGTGAATTACGCGAAATGAAATACTCTGTGTACGTTCAGTTAGACTGAATTTTGGCCAAAGTTGCCCGAGACCCACTACCCCGGCCTACAGAACACAAACGGAATACCTCTGCAGTGATCAATATCGCAAGCGTCGATTCACTTCCCATCAGAAGAATAAACACACTAAAGGAAAAATTCTAACTCTCCCACGAAAAAAATCTTCATCACTGATGCATATAGGCAAGATATTACTACATTTATTGGAAAAGACAAATAGCTTTAGAGTTCAGATTTGGATACAATTTTACGATTTTATAATAGTGACAAATTAACACAACAATGTCAAACAACAAAAGAGAATACATTATAGTTTTTGCGCGAACATTTTTAATAACAGTTGAGAAAAATATGTCGGTAATATGACGGTATTGAAAGTAATATAAGGGGAATTGTTCCATGCCGTCTCCCTTGGCAACAGCTGTTTGTTGATCGCCGTGACTATTTCCCAGTAGACTTCATTGGCAAACGGTGGATGTAGCCTAGCATGTATGGAGCAAATCCAGAATAAAATGACAACTAACACCTAAGCAACTGTAAGAATATGTAGGACATAAATAGCATTGTCATAAAATATCTTCGTCTCAATTCGAGGAAGGATGGCGTTATTGATTATTTCTATTTCTGTACTGGAAGGTCGTTGCAAAAGAGGCGTCAGTAACTATAGTTCCGATCATCACGCAGAGAGACAGTAGCTGTTCCTAAGCAGTGCTGGATTTAGATATGACATCATCGTTCTTTACAGGTGTTACATCTCATAACATATAAACACTACAGGGGTTTCTCCGATATTTTCGTCGACGTTAGGTTACCATGACAATTACTTGTTTGGTCGTGGCTGTTTTGGTGAAGGGGGCTTGGGATCTGGTGGTTTGGGATTATTTGGATTTTCTGTAATACAAAGAAACAATAACAGAGAAGTCTTTTAGTCACAAACCTTGCTCCCATCAACGTGAATGATAATTAAACTCAACAGAAACTCTCAGAGCGAATCTCATTCGAACTGTCCTTGTTCATGTGTTTTCGTGGAATGACAGAAACCATGACCTCTTTGTAATTCCTTCCCAAGTTGGCTCTCTTTGCTGGGATATTGTCTGGCATCTGCTGTGGGGCAGACACATCTTGCAAGCGAGCTTTGTTGATTTTTTGTCGAAATGATTTCAGATATTTCAGAAATCTCTCTGAAAGGTACATTACCTTTGTCTGGGTCTGGGTCTGGCATCTCGATGCGTTCGTTCGGAAATTCCGTCGAAATTACTGTCAACCAATGCCTTTTGGAATCGACGGTGGTACAGCCGACGTCGACCGATGTTTGGTACCACTGGATGTGCAGATATGTTTCAAAACCGCACTGTTTAGCACAAAACAGCGACAAAAGCCGAAGATGTTGATCTCGCAGTCCTCACCGTGCCACACCCTGTACCTGATATCGTTTTAGGTATATCAGGCAGTGGCCGCGTGATAAAGGTTGTGCGCAAAAGTCACACTATTGGCTTATTCCTCTCTGTAAACCACGTGATCTCAAGGTTGGCACAATGGAAAATAATTTATCAAACAAGACGATGCGAACCTCCGCCTTAGAGAAATCACGTCATCTTTGACCAATAAACGAGTTCTATTTGCATAATTTATTATGATGAGCATTTATCATTTATTGTCCTATTTTTGAGTTTCACAGAATGCCAAGGAGTCAACAAACCTTGAGTAATGCCTTATATGGTGAGAGGCTGATCAAGAATTGAATTGCTCTCATTGAAAGCAGTGCGAAGCGATACGACAGAGACGACATTGTTTGTTCAGTACCAATGTCCCTCCTGCACAGGACGGAGCTTTGTCCCTCAAGCACAGCTACTCCACCAAGGAATTTCATCTGTACGTTCCCAGAACTCAGGATAAACACGAAAACATATCATTAACTGGAAGTTACATGACTGAAAGTTCTCGGTCGTTTTCGTTCACGCCAGAATCGTGCAGTGCTAATGGTGGATGCGTGGTGTTGTGAAAACCTTGCAATTGTGGCAAGAATAGTATAAATCGATAGAGCGGACTTTCCCTTTAGTAAATTAAATCATTGGGAACATTCCATATCATTTGTCTAGATCTGCATGATCACGCCCTCGATTATTATCTTTGTGAACACTGAGTGGCTTTGAATTTTATTGCTGACGGGTTTTTTTCATATATCTCTGTTAAATACACATTTGAGGGTAATCCCCGGCGATTATTTGAGTTGACGAATGCCTAAGATTTGTGATGCACTTCAAGTGAGAATCTCTCCTGATATGTACGAAACCGGCTGATACAACAAGTATATTCATTCTGTCACCACATTTCATCACTGAATGCTATCTTAGACCAAAGGCTGATGGTCAGGGATTGTTGCTGCCAATAAACGCCTGAATATTGCGACCATTTCATTAATATATATAAATTCCAGCACCGTATTGAGTCAAGTGATTATTTGCTTCAGTGGACCTTATCCAACAAAACTGTGATAAACACTCCGATTCGGCACAGTTTATCTCTGAAATACCTTTAAATATGCACAAATCACAAATGCTATCGTTTTCTTATTTACGTTTGACTGTCTCCATAGAGACTTGTATTCAGTACTCATAGATGACCTTATATATTGACGTATGCGGCTTGGTTTATTTACATGTTGCCATGAAAACGCCCCGCCAAGACCTTTCATTGTATACCTGATTAACTATTCTCGAGCATAAGTGTGACAATTATGCGATTTGAGGGACTTTCCCTTTTAAAAACAAAATTTGTACGAGGATGTAATTTGCGATTGATATGAATACAAGTATTATAGCGTTGGTTGAGCTGCTGTCAGAAGAAATAACGCACACAAAAATATGTACATTTTAGTAGCCTAAATTATATATATTCTAGGCAAAATACAAATTCAAACGTCTTGGCGATGAAGTTTCAATATCAGTTAAGAAAGATGTAACATACTGAATTGATGTACAGGTAATTGTTCAATGCCGTCTTCCTTGGCAACGTGATCGCCATGGCAACTTGTGAGAAAACTTGAATTGAAAATGCAGAGACGTGTAGCCGATTGTTTACAGGACAGATATTGAGCTAAATTGTCTCCAGTACTTTAAAAAATAGCCCAAGGAAGGTAGCTGAGATCATCATATTGTGTGCTACAGGTCGAATAAACGTATAGAACTGTATTTCTATCGAAATTATGATTACGTAAAGAAACTAGACATTCTAAAGATATGCTAAATTTAGATATGATTGAAACATGCTGGTGAGGGCATCATTGGTTTACGTCACCGTTGTCAGTGGTTACACAAAACGTTGCGTTTGGCGTGTCTTCGTCCTCGCCATCCCAACACATAACCATGACAATTTCAGGCTTTTACTTTTGTGACCGTGGACCAACAGATTTTGGTTGATCGCTTGGCTTGTCTTTCGGGATCATCGTTGGTTTGTCCAAAGAAGGAAAAAAGACGTTTTATAGCAACAATGAAAACAGTGGCCTTTTTCTATAGTTCCTATGTCCCTTTTCTTGGTATATAATCCGAGTATGAAAAAATAGGTTTGTGTCAACGAGATTCAATAAAGGGTTAAATTGCTCTATTTTTCTCAATGTTTGGCTCAGTTTATTAAAGAAGAGATAGATAGCATTTATTGAATTATTTAGTTGTAATTCTGTAAAAGCTACCGTTTATTATGAAGTTGAATATACTACCCGACAACCTACACATTACAGGAAAGTAAGAAGCGAACAAAATTTCCATTTTTCGGCAAATGATCTGTGTCGATTGTTAGTTGAAAATGTTTGCAGTCGTTCTACCTGCAACCAGACCTGACCTTTCTGACTATCCCCCTGCTGTTTGTCATCCATTTCTAAACCTTATGTATAACGACTGTCAATGTATGTACTGACATGGAGTGGCCAATGGCTACAACAAACGGCAAATTAAGGTCTACTTAATTACTGTTGATGCCGAATATCTTCGCAGTAACCCGTGCCGGCAGCAACGCGAAGTGAGATACGCCGTAGTCCTAGCACCCCGACTGCGATCTGGATATATTTGGTCGCTGCGTTGCGTTGCCAACAAATTAGCATTCACTGACGTCATGATCATTGTCATGGTTCATATATTTCGAAAGAAAACGATTGGTTAATACTTTCTTGATGATATCGCGTGACATTTTGATTGGCACTGTGAACCATCACAGCAAGATAGCCGGTACTCCCCCCTAAACAATTACGTCATCTTTGGCCAATAGAAAGAGTCCATTGCACTATACGAAAGGCAGTGTTGAGTGATCAACATATTGTAAACGAGATTTTGGTACAGTCTGTGTGCAAAAATGACCCTCCTCCTTGGACAGCTTTCTAAAAAGTGACTCTCCCCAATTCCCCCGGCCCACCCCACCTGTAATTACTGAAGGCTCCCTACGTGATTGGAAAATTTCGGTCGATTCTAATACAGTGAGTATGGTGTCATGAAAAATGCTCGGGTGTGTGACTGGCTTTCCCTAAATGATTCGCGTTACAAAATGCAACGGGTAAAATTCTACATCCTTCGCCTGTTGTTTGTAACATTCTAAGATGATTTTCCTCGGTGATTTTGTAATCCTGCAAACTAACTAACTCACTTTCATCGATTGTTGTTGAAATGCCTGTCTTCATACACATTTCCAGAGAATTCCCACGTATCTTAGGGAGCCGTCATTATTTAGGGCCTAGGAATCAGAGGAATTTGAGGGGGTCATTCAAAAAATTGAAAGTTACAAAGGGGGCGGGGTCGCTCAATATGTGGAGAGAAAGAAGGGGGTTACTCAATTTTTGGTGCAAAATAAATCGAAACACTTTTCAGATTTCCATTCTCGTCCCATTTCACACATCAATGTCTCAAAAGTTTCGATGCGAGAGGGGGACATCCTCCTCTCGTGCCCCCCCTGCAGTGTTCTAATAGCATTACTTAAGTAAAACCGGAATTGAAAACACCTCTCAGATTGCACCAGACATCCTCTCTGACGCTTTCCCCCTCAAATTCTGCCCTGTTAGATATCTTAGTGAAAACCGTGTCACGATACCCGTCAAAATTAAACAATACTATATGGTTAGCATGAGCTTTTATATCTATATTTCGTTGTGACTTAAAATTTCATTTTGTCGGCTTCACCTTTTACAACAGTCATGAGATAACCGATAATATTCTAGTAGGGTACACCAGGATTTGAAAGGTCTTTACTATTACTGTAATTTTGTAAATTTTACAAATACATGTATTGATATTTAACTTTTCTAAGGAGGTTGGTTCAGTCAAAATTTCTGTGTTAGAGACGGGGTACTCAAATTCATCATGGCTGGCGGATGGGGGGGGGGGGGGAGTTACTCGAAATTTCAGAGTTTCTGATGAAATTCCTCCGACCCCCAGGCCGTAAATAATGATGGCTCCCTTAGTTCATAGATGATTTGATATGTGCTGCTGTTCACGTTGAAGCTTCTCCTATTGATATAAACATGTTTATACTCCAAGTAATCATTCATATTGCAATATCATCTTGATTCATGTGTCAGTGTTAAATCGAAACAAAGAGACTTTGACAGAGATGGTACACGTTGTCTGTCATCAAATGAATCATTCGACCGCTTTTCATATTCGAACTTTTCTGTCCGAGTGTAATACAAGTCGAAACATTCGTCTGATGTTCGCATCTGGACTTTATTAATGACAATGCTTACATGGATTAACGTAAAGGTACCCTATGCCAGAATGAAAGAAAGACTTTGCTTGCTTTGGAGAATTAGGCAATCAAACGCATAAGATAATAGACGCAGCACAGTGATAAAAGTTTTCATAAGATTGTCAAAGGGCAAATACATGACACAGCGACGGTAGAAAAGAAAGCGATCGTTACAAAACCAGTGCTATCATAAGACAACAGGCCCTGGAGCGAGACCAAAGGCACCAAATTAAAGGTTGGCAGTATAAATCGTTATAGGCAATACATATCATAGTCATACGTATCAAAATAAAATAACCCATATAGAACCTGTCCTGAGACCACGACTCTAGACGCCAGTAGCAAACGATGGACGTAGCCTAGCATGTATGGAGCAAATCCAGAATATAAATCAAATTAAGTGTATGGATATCCAGGATATAAATAACATTGCCATAAATCATCTTCGTCACAAGGACCAGTCTATTACATCTCAGTACGAGGAACGGTGGTCTTATTAAACATTTCGATTTTCCCTGCTGGCAAGTCATGGTGAAAGATGCGTCACTAGACATAGTTCCGATTATTACGTAGAGAAACAGAAGCTTTTCTAAAGCAGTGCTAAATTTAGGTGCGCCGTAATCGTTCTTTACGGTTGCCACTAGTTACCAGTAATCCAAACATTGCAATACCGTTCGGGCTACCGGTAATGTTCGGTAACCCAAACGTTTTCGTCGACGTTAGGTTACCATGACAAACACGAGATTACTTGTTTGGGCGTGGCTTTGGTGAAGGTGGCTTGTCTATTGGAGGTTTTGGATTTTCTGGCTTGTCTGAAAAAAAACACAGACGTGGTGTAGTCACAAACCTTGCTCCTGTCACTGTGAATCATAATTAAACTCCACCGTAACTCTCGGAGTGAATTTTATTTGAACTGTTCCTTGTTCATTTGTTTTTGTAAAATGACCAAACGATGACTATTTAGTAATGCCTTAGCTCCGTTTGCTGGTATAAATCCCAGCCCCTCTTTATTGAAAAAAAAGCTTGATCTCTAAGTCATAGCGCTGGGAGGTTCATACATGTATTGCTAATGCACAATATATCTCGCAAGCATACATATCTCGACCTGACTAGAAAGCCTGCAACGTGCATGTTTCGCTTCCAGTTATATAGTTCGATAAATTAGAAGGACAATTTCGTTTCAGGCTAATGCATGAATCAAAGTACTTTTGCTGTTGTTTCTATTAGAATTTTGTGTAACCATGATAGGAACAACAGTGACATTTTAATTATGTGCTGCTCTCCGTTTGTAATAGGCATTCAAAAGGCATACAGGTAAATTTGCTGTCGGGACTGGACAATTATGTCACGTATATATAGCTAACGAAATTTCGGTTTCTTGCGAGTGAACTGGGTTTTTTTGTTGAAAATGATTTCAGAGGGCTCTCTAAAAGACTTATCTTTTTTGACCGGATTCATGTCTCCGATCTTAAGTTTCGTATGTCGAAACCACTTACTGTCTACAAATTGCTTTTGGAGTCACCGATGCTACTGCCACGTTCCGTCAGCCGATGGTAGGCAATGCTTGATGGGCAAAAATGTTTAAAAACACACGGCAACAAAATCATCGAAGTGTCCTCACTCTCAGGCTGTGTCTGGTGAGCGATTTTGATCTCAGTATATCAGCCAGTTACCACGCGATAGGGGCGGTCCACACTTATAAAAGTCACACTATTGGCTTATTCCTCTCTTCCAGCTAATTGACATTCACTGACGTCATGATCATTGACGAGTTTATATATTTTGAAGGAAAAGGATTGATTTATAATATCACTTGACATCTTGATTGGCACTATGGACCAACACAACCGGCAATCCCCACGTCATCTGTGGCCAAAAGAAAGAGTTCATCGCATACGAATTCTGGGGAATTTCCGCGTACCCTAGCTCGAAGATGATTTGATATGTGCTGCTGTTCACATTGAAGCCTCTCCTATTAACATTAACATTTTTACACTCCAAATAATCATATTTCAATGTCATTTTGGTTCGTGTGTCAGCGTTTAATCAGACCAAAGCTCACAGCTTGGCGTGAGGGACGTCCCTCTTAAAACGAAAGTTCAACTGCGTCTACGGCGATGTAGTGAATACGCGACTACTTAGTGCACAATGAATGAAAATTCATAACGCCACTGAAAATGAAAATGTTGTGGTCTTCGATAAACATGTGTTAACATAGCTGTTTAATGTGATGGCGTTTATTTGCGTCGTCATATCAAGGAACCTTTTAACAAAGCACAGCCTACTATATTCATTTCACATCTAGATACATATATCCGATTTGGACTAAGTTGGGGGAATATGATCTTTTAATTATTCAAACGTGTTGGGTGCCGTATAGCTGAAAGTTGCAATTTTACAAATTACCAATGAATACGAGTGAATTGCAATAAAAGAAAATTAGATGAGCTTATATTTGCTGATTAAACAAAAAATACTCCAATATCCTATTCTCCCCATTTAGTTTATATCCAGGCACATTGCGCTCATCGGCCAAAATCAAGAGAGACAAGAATCAATATGGGCGTGCAGAGTGAACGGGTAGTTATAAACTGGATGACAGCCAATGGATTGGCTTCTATGTGGCAGAAAACATAATCACTGGATTAATTTTATCGGTTCGCGTCAGAAAAGAGAGGTGCAATACAATACAATAAAAACTGTGCTGTAATCGCTGTTTGCAATGCATTGTGGGAAAATCACATCGAATCTTCCAGGAGTAAACAAGATAGAAAAGTTTTAGAGCTAACTTTGAATTCATACAGAAAAGTAAATATTGTAAATATTGAACATCAGTAGAAAACCCGACACAGGTGTTCTTTTGAAAGTTTTAGAAATATTGGAAGCTTACATAATCTGTGACACGGTCATCCGTTCTCTCAGATTTCGAGCATGCGCACTCCAATTAACAGTAAACAACGTTCAAAAGTTCTTCCTACAGACCTCATTGTAGGAGTACTGTGGCTATTATATTACTTAAATATTGAATTTAAACAATATTTCAATATATGTCATTATATTTCTTAATCTTACTAACTTCAGGTTGAAAAATACTCAACAAAGGGCCATCGTCACTTGGCAGTTTCTATTCAATATCATAAAGTGACGCTCCTATTTAATGAAAGTAGAACTCTAACCTTTTGAATGAATTTAACAGGCGTAACAGTTTGTTTATATATCCTTGTTGAAGAAATACAGGTGAGAATTTTCACGATGCGCACAAAAAAGTAGTACAATTTGCAGCACTAAAAAAATTAACGATTTCCAAGTCACAGGGGTAAAATATATACAGTTTCTTCACACACTCAGTGACGTTATGGCGCTTTCCCTCACCCGAACCATAACCATGGCCTGGTAACTGTGCTCTACAAAAATCGTGTACCTTTTTTATGGAAACTTCGTGAAACATATATGATTCAATGTTCTGCAAGGTATCAAGACCATAATGAGTGATATCATGTGCAACCAGTGTGCCACTAAGGCTGCGTTTACAAATAACGATTAGGGGGGGGGGGCTGGAGGAATCGCGATTAAAATCTTTTTTTTTTTCAGATCCCCCCTCAGTACCAAAAAAAAAATTCAAATGCCCCCTCTATATGGTCAAAATTTTTCAGTTCCCCCTCCAACTATCACAGGCCCGCATATTTGTAAAGGATGTGAGCGCAGAAAAAATAAACATGTATTGCGCCGTTCTGTTCAAAGGTGTTCAACACTACCTGTATTAGCACTTTGTATAGTCATATTCCCAAGGCAAGTTCTTTAAATGCATCAGCGAATTTTTTAGATTCATTGGTCTAAAAGCCAACTTGAGTTAATCCAACTCTGGCCAGGTCAATTGCTCCTGCTGAAGAGCACACAAAATGACAATCATGAGAGAGTTCTAAGTAAATTGTGAATTATGGCTAATTGCCATCCGAAGTGAGCACAGGATCCGGACCTACCAAAAATTTGTTTCAAAACTACAAGACATATATAAATTAGATGCTACTCAAAACTGATAATACTAGAAGTTTAAAATATTCCATCAAATAAATGTTTCAATCTCTGAAATTTTGGGTGTAATAATTGCAAATTTGGTTAAAAAATAAATAATTCCATTTGGTCAAATATATTTTCAAGTAGTCTTTACTGTTCAAAGTTTTACTTCTGTATCATTTTATGACAAGAATGTGAAAATTTAGAAAATCAAGCATTGTGACCCCATCTTTTTTCTTTAGTATGTGATTATTCTCATATGCCAGAATTCAAAAATTTCCACGTGTTCTTCCATGTGTTGTTCTCTGGCCTGATCTTGTGTGACAAGTATGTTTCACTGTCATGAGCGTCATTTGACCCAAACTCTTCTTCAACTACCATGTACATCAGAGTCAGAGCTGTCTCTGTCACTGTTCAGGTATGCAGTGACAGTGACACTACAGTAGCAGGGTAGTATCTGATAGTGACACTACCCGTAGGCTGTAGCTGTATTAACTTTGATAATTTTGACAATATTTTTGTTCAGTTTTACAACTGCGTTCTTGTTCTACTCCCTAGAGCATGTTTAATTGTCCAGTATTCAGCTTGCTAACACAGCCTGTGTATGTGTACCATGCATTTGTATCACTGACAACTGACTGTCAGCCTGGACTGCAATTAAATTATCACCTAATACATATATACAGGCTTTGTCGACAAACTAAATATTGTGTATTTGAGCATGCTGTAGGGAGATAGTAAGAAACTCCAGTTGTCATATTGCATAGAAATATTGCAGAAATCATTAACAGTTGCAGCTTCTACCCTGTAACTAGGCTCAAGTTTGTTTTTTATGACAAATCATATATGTCTAGATTTTTTCGAGATAAAAGTCATGGAATGTGACAAAATGGTTCTAGAGTCTGTTAAATTGTTACTAACATTACAACAATTGGACGGCATAAACTTGGTATTCATTTTTCATTAAATTACCTACAAAAACTTGGAATTGGAAAATGTAAAACATAAAAGGGAACCAAAAGTTTTCAAAGTCCCCCCTACAGGTAGAGCAAAATTTTCAAGTCCCACCCTCTACTACCCCCAAAATTTTCGAATCCCCCTCTGAATTCCTCCAGCTCCCCCCCCCCCCCCCCCCTCACCGTTTTTTGTGAACGCAGCCTAACTTAGAAACTTACCACTGGGGCTTGTAGGCTTATTTCCGTTCCCCATCAGGGCTCCAGTAGTACAGAAGCTTCAAGAACATACATCAGACAATATAACATTTCCCTACATAGCGCCCGGGCATCACACAGCCTTTCTCAGCCTCGAACGAACAAAAATGAATGTTCAGCTGCGGCGCTGCACTGAACTTTACCTGGGAATTTAGTGAATCATGTGGGCTTTCCCGGTTAACTCCCAAGTTTTTTTATCACTTTCAAAAGAATACTTATTCAATTTGCGTGTATGATTCAATAAGCCAGGTAAACTTTCCGTGAGAGTGCAAATGACCTTCAGTAAACTTGTGTTGGGATTGTACCATTTAGTCATCATGACCTGCTGTGACTCCCCCATGATTCATTGCGGTACGACCTGCTCAACAAGATGGCCACACAGCATACCGAGGGGGATGTCTGGTTAGCGAAAAAATGCAATGCTCTCCATAAATCGTTATTTGGTGAAAGTTCAGGCAGATATGCCGAAGCTGGTTGTTATTGGAAATTATTGAGATATCTTGAACAAATGATTAACAACGTTTCGGCCGAGCAAAATGAACGCCTCTCGGCTGAAGACACAGCTGCACTTGAAGCTAGCAGCCCAAACTATGGTGTGCAAGCTAGCAGCCAAAACTTGTAAGCCACTAATTCCTCCTATATTTTGAAGGCAAGTGCACATCTAATGAAGAAGGTTCTTTGTACATATATTAACACAAACATCATTCACTGACTAATTTCTAAATTTGCGTAAATTATGCAAATTGAACATCACTAATACAAATGCACAATAGCAATACCTTCAGAGAGCAAACGCTGCCTGCCTGATCACAACAACATTAACCCTTAAGAGTCTGGATCTTTTTCACCTACCCTGTCCTGTGCATATACATCAATATAAGCTTACTACCAGACTACAGATGCCTTAATTATTAATTAATTTCTTTGCATAAGTATAATTGGAACCTATACGCTAGCTTATCAATGGAGAACAAAATTGATTGTCTGATGGAATGAAAGAAAGTTTGCATCCATTTCATCTGCCCTGTCTTATGCATTTCCAAACCAACAGACTACACATACCTTAACTTTTAATTAATTTCTTTGCATAAATTATATTTATCATAAGTAGCACCTGTGTGCTAGCCTACGGCGGTGAGACACTATGTATTGTCTGTTGGAATGAAAGAAAGAGTGTGCATCCATGTCACCTACCTTGTCCTGTGCATAAAATACTAACAGATACGCATGCCTTAACTCTTAATTAATTTCTTTGCATAAATTATCTCTATCATTATTAGCACCTATATGCTACCTTGTGGCTATAGAACACAATTAATGGTCTGCTGGAATGATAGCATCCATGTCACCTGCCCTCTCTTGTGCATACACAGCCATACTAACAGATTACGTATACCTTAACTTTTATTAAAGTTCTTTGCATAAATTGTATTTATTATAAGTAGCACCTATATGCCAGCTTAAAGCCAGATTAGGATAATATGTTACAATTAGTATATTTACATACTGTGTAACAGGCTAGGTGTTATGAATGCACACTTTCATTCCAGTAGACATGACATTGTGTTCTTTGGGCATAGCAAATGTATAGGTGGATAATTTATGCAAAGAAAGTATTGAAGAAATAAGATATGTGTTAATTGTCTGTTAGTATGGATAAATGTATATTAGATGCACAATCTTTCTTTCTATCTGGCAAATAATACTTTAGTCTGTGTGGGCATTGCCATTAGTAGTGTTAATATAAATCCGATAATTTATGCAAAGAAATCAGTTCTTGAAAGACATATATGTGATGTTTATGTATGGATACATGTACAGGAAATGCTGATGAGAGATTAATGCGCACTTGCCTTGACAAGATAAAAGAAAAGTGGCATGGAAATATTTTCTGCTAGCTTCAGGTTAGCATACCACTTCCTTGTTTTCGACAGTTGTGTTTTCTCACCTGACACGTTGATGACTTCCAGAATCATGCATCAGGGAAAGACTTTATGTGTACATGTACCAAGATCATCTCAGAGTCCCCGTTCTTTAATACTTATTTATGACAATATTGGTAAAGGGCAAGACGACAAATCACCCCGCTTGTCAATAAACTCGCCAACTTAACATTTACTTCAATCGTACAACAAGTAACCATATGGTCAAATACCCAGACAAATCTACGCCATTCGGAATGGAGTAATCTGGTGGCTAGCACTTGCTAATAAAATTGAAGAATATTAACTTGTTATTGATGTTGTTTCATTCATATTGATGTTGCTGCAAATTTGGCTTCAATAGCCAAAAATACCAGGGTTCACCGACCGACGACTCCAATATGTTGACCGTTGTTTATACTCGAGAAAAGTATGGAGAAATGCACCAAGTAGCGGGAGAAGCCTAAAGAAAAAGACAGAGATTTGTTCTATCGTCTTCAACGCGGAGCTTATCAAATATATGTGCGTATATCAACTTTTTGGATGAGGGAAAGTTGAAATTTTGTAGACATACTCATAAGAATGGCTGAACTTTTGAACTATTCACGTCATATCAAAGTTGCATATTTTGATCTTTGAGATTTTTTAGCAGTATATGGTGAAACAAAAATCTGAAACTACGACAAAATAGCAAAGTTGGTATGTAGATTCAAGGGGATAATCTCAGTCCGATTTTATTTTTAAACTTATGATGAAATCTCTTTTATTACAAGTCTAAGATGGTTTTGGTTCCGAATTTCCTGTGCCTTCTGTCATTTATGCCTGCTTAACATTGCATGTATCGAATTTAGGGTATGCTCTAGGATGCTCTGAAGAAGAAATTATGATTGACAAAGAGACAAACATAATTGTAAACTTATCAAAAGATGCGGATACAATTACGCAGTATTGACATCCTCTAATCAGTGTCAGCATTCGATAAGCGTATTGATACATGCAGTGCAACTCGACTTGTAAGACAAAACCAGCCAAAATTTTATACTATTGGAAAAACGATTTGCATAGTTCATGACCTGGAAACAGAATGTTACTAGATCAGGTGTGCTTATAGACTGTTGACATTCCCTTTCGCCTTTTCTGTCTCTTAGGCTGTGTTCACAAAAACGGTTGGGGGGGGCTGGAGGAATTCAGGGGGGATTCGAAAATTTTGGGGGTAGTAGAGAGGGGACTTGAAAATTTTGCTCTACCTGTAGGGGGGGACTTGAAAATTTTTGGTTCATTTTTGTGTTTTACATTTTCCAATTCCAAGTTTTTGTAGGTAATTCAATGAAAAATGAATACCATTTTTATGTCATCAAAATGTTGTAATGTTAGTAACAATTTAACAGACTCTAGAACCATTTTGTCACATTTCATGACTTTTATCTTGAAAAAATCTAAACGTGTGATTTGTCGTAAAAAAACAAACTTGAGCCTAGTAACAGGGCAGAAGCTGCAACTGTTAATGATTTCTGCAATATTTCTATGCAATATAACAACTACAGTTTCTTGCTATCTCCCTACAGCATGCTCAAACACACAATATTTGGTTTGTTGACAAAGCCTGTATATATAAATATAAATATGTACTTGGTGATAATTTAATTGGATTCCAGACTGACAGTCAGTTGTCAGTGATACAAATGAATGGTACACATACACAGGCTGTGATAGCGAGCTGAATACTAGACAATTCAACATGCTCTAGGGAGTAGAACAAGAACAAAGTTGTAAAACTGAACAAAAATATTGCAAAATTATCAAAGTTAATACAGCTACTGCCTCTGGGTAGTGTCACTATCATTAATGCTCTGCTACTGCAGTGTCACTGTCACTGCATACCTGAACAGTGACAGAGATAGCTCTGACTCTGATGTATATGGTTGTTGAAGAAGAGTTTGGGTCAAATGATGCTCATGACGGTGAAACATACTTGCATACACAAGATCAGGCCAGAGAGCAACACATGGAAGAACACATAGAAATTTTTGAATTCTGGCATATGAGAATAATCAAATATTAAAGAAAAAAGATGGGGTCACCATGCTTGCTTTTCTAAATTTTCACATTCTTGTTATAAAATGATACAGAAATAAAACTTTGAACAGTAAAGACTAAAAGAAAAAATATTTGACCAAATGGAATTATTTATTTTTTAACCAAATTTGCAATTATTACACCCAAAATTTCAGAGATGAAAACATTTATTTGATGGAATGTTTTAACTTTCCAGTATTATCAATTTTGAGTAGCATCTAATCCATATATGTCTTGTAGTTTTGAAACAAATTTTTGGTAAGTCACCGTGCTGAGTTTTTTACAATATGGCAATTAGCCAGAATTCACAGTTTGCCTACTATCACTATACTCTCTCATGATTGTCATTTTGTGTGCTCTTCAGCAGGAGCAATTGACCTGGCCAGAGTTGGATTAACTCAAGTTGGCTTTTAGACCAATAAGTCTAAAAAATTCACTGATGCATTTAAAGAACTTGCCTTTGGAATATGACTATACAAAGTGCTAATACAGGTAGTGTTGAACACCTTTGAGCAGAACGGCGCAATACATGTTTATTTTTTCTGCGCTCACATCCTTTACAAATATGCGGGCTTGTGATAGTTGGGGGGCTTGAAAAATTTTGACCATATAGAGGGGGTGGCATTTGAAATTTTTTTAGGGTACTTAGGGGGGGATCTGAAAAAAATAAGATTTCAATCGAGATTCCTCCAGCCCCCCCCCCCCCAAATCGTTATTTGTGAACGCAGCCTTATTGGTGTAGTCTCTCGCACATACGACGACGGGGGGAATCACAAGCGAAGCGCCTAATGCACGAGCCGCGAGTGCCGTCAATGTATGCTTTCGAAATTTCCAGCTCGTGTCTTCGGCGCTACGCTTGCAACCCCCCCCCCCCAACCGTCGTATGAAAAACGGTTCGAGAGACAACGAGAGACAGAAAAGGCACAAGGGACTGTCGACAGTCTAGTGTGCTTAATCTGTTAGAACTCAGTGTCCATTTCACACACAAGAGTATGTACATTTCACAGCTTTTCATACACTTCAAATGCCTCACGCTTATCTGTATGATTTCATAATTGCTTTATACTCCGCCAAGCGAATAAAAACACGAGAGTGCTTTAATCGATTATTATAAAAACACACTTCCTTTACTTTTAGCTCACTCACGCGTCATTTGATGTGGGATTCGATTGAGAAACGGGAAGTACCCTACGTGGGCAGGTATTTGCATACAAGAATTACCCGCCCATGTTGCCAAGGCGATATTTAGCTCCTGTATGATACATACATTACTTGGCTGGTATGCTCTGATAATTTTCGATCGTAAATTAAGATAAACCTAAAATCCAATTTATATTTCTGTGTCTGTGTGTGTATGTTACTACATGATTCACATAATTATTAAAAATAAGCCTTGAAAGGTAGTTTCATCGTATGCTATATACCTGATGTTTCTCACTGTAATATTTGCATGTGGGCTTATCGTATTCATTATGCCATGGCCTTAAATAATTTTAACCAAATTTATCCAGGCATGTGTGTATATACTATATATATATATATATATATATATATATATATATATATATATATATATATATATATATATATATATATATATATATATATATATATATATATATATATAAATATGTAAAAGCCAGCTATGAAAGGTCAACTAAGGCGATGTTTTCTATAATGTAATCTATGGCTGAATACGTGTAACTGTAAAATATTTGCAACACAGCGAGTTAAATATGTATGTATGTTTGAATGTATATGTATAAACTAGTGGCTATGAAAGGTCAACTGAGGCGATGATATTGATATGTAATCTATGGCGGAATGCGTGTAACTGTAAAACATTTGCAACGAGTTAAATATTAAAGGTCACAATACTGTTTGGAGTCACAAGCTACAAAATTTAATTCTTCTTGTTTTAGAGTTTGACATGATGAGACTTATTGAGCGGTTGACGATTCTGTCACTTTCAAACCGGCAGCTGAGAATGATACCCATGACATGACGTCATCTTTATTTACTTTTAAAATATCTTGTTCATCCAGCAGAAGGACGTACTGTCTGCAACGTTTTTCAAGTTCCACATCGGGTAACTTTTTGTAGAGCTTCCTATGTCGAAGGTTGTCTTTCATATGCTTGCCTAGATTCATCAAATCATTACAGCTGTCCTCGGCTTTCAGGTGGTCTTCAGTAAAACGCAGCCATTTCAAAGTGTCTCGAACGCAAGTTTTGGCTTCTTCTATTGTTCGCTGTTCCCCTTCGTCTGTCGTATCATCCCAGCATTTTAGAACAAATGGTCCCAACCGGACGTGCCTGTCTCTTAGGAAGCTTTCGATATCTGACAGTTTTGACAATGTGCAACTGTAACTGTCAATGCTGCCATCACTGTTCCCCTCTTCATGGTGTGAAACTGGACCGGATTCTGTGATTTTGTTTTCCCGTATTACAACGTGGACTCTTGAAGCACGCGATTTGTGAAAAATCTGTTGCGTCGAGTCATGGTAGATATTGACCGAAATACCCTTAATTTTCTTAAAACACGGCAGTAGGGTGTTTTTAGCTTTTCCCAGGACATTGAAGATGGTGGCGGAGGCTCCATGGCCGACCCAGTGAACCTCGCTTTGTACATCAAGCCAGTGTGTAGACTTATCGGCATGAATGAGTACAACTTTGTTATTACCTTCAATAATGGCAGCTTGTCTGTCTTCTAGCTCACAAGTCACAATTCGGGCGTTTACCAAACCTTCGACACTTCTGTAATCCACGCGTCGTGCGTATCCTTTCATAACTCGCACGCAGTTCACCTCGCTCGCCATAACTATGACCACGAGTTCATCGTAGGGACAAAAAAATGATAGGATTTCTTATGACGCAAGTCCCTTACATCGGCCAATTATCATGTGTAACCGTTATCCTTCCCTTGGTCGTGTACTCGAAAGCTGTAAGACGTTAAATCGTAAACAGAAATACTGGGACTTCCTGATACAACTCCCAAAAACGGAATTGAGATGACCCAAAATAAGCGTCATTTTTCGGTTTAATGATTAACGATTAAGTATACTATTAGTGTAGTGACCCGAAATGCCCTTTACGCCTGCTAAATATAGAACACAGATATCATTCCAGTTTGAGCAGGCAACTGTTACGGAATGAACTAGCCGACTTAAAATTGGTAACTGTAGCTGTTTTTACATGCAAACATACTATTCTAATGTTTGTGAATTCAATGAACATTTGGAGGGGTTAATAATATCTGTTCGTGACTCTCCACCACTAGGATTTAAAACTTTCTTAGGCTTCCCGCCATCTTCCTATTTTTCACCATCTCCTCACACCACCCAAAAACTCCCCTTTCTTCTCTCCATTGTGCTGACCCACTACAATCTCCTTGACTCGTACGTTCCCCTTGCCCATCTTATTTTAAAACTCAGAGGCCCCCAAATAAAACAAACAAGCAAAAAACAATAGCAGCAACACAACAACGACAACAACAGCCCAAAACAACCAAACCCCTGTTCGGCCGTTTGGCCCGTTTGAAGTTAATTTATTGAAATCTTTGGTATTTGTTTGAAGCATGAAAAGTAAAGTTAGCAATATAATCGGCCATGTCAAGGTCTCGACTACAGATTATTAGGTTTTGTTGGATGACTGACCTTCCGCCGCTAATGCAACGTTCCCAAATACTTGACACCAGTAAAAACGTTTTACTTTTGATCAAAGTATAGATGTGTACCGTCGGCTTGCACGCGCCTGTGTAGGTTTCAAACAATCTCACATGGGTGTTCATTGGTATACGCAAAGTAATGTTATGGATAACAAAAAATTTATTTACAAACCTAAAGTCACGAAGGTTTAAAATATCATTTAGCTTCTGTCATTTACTGTATACAGCCTAACTTTAAAGTTAGGCTGAATTGAATTTTGCAGCGCATACTTTGTTCTTTTCTTTAAATACTATCAACAACGACAACAATTGTAATAACAACAACAACAAATTTACTGAGTCCAAATATATTTTTATTTTTCTTCACTTTTAAATATTTAATCATCATCATCATCATCATCATCATCATCATCGGAGATCGAGGACCCTATGATTCAACGTGACTTTAATACAGATGAGTTCGACCGACCCCAGTGATCGACTTTTGCAACAGCAAACAGAAATTGTGAAAAAGAAGACTGGCCTAGACATGAGACAAATGTATGTTGATGTAATCTATGACAAAATGTAGTTATTTTAATGCGGAAATTCAAAATGAAGTGTTATATTATGAAATGCTAAAATCAGAAAGGGTGCAAATTTTAGACTGAAAGCAAGAAAAAGAGTAAGATTTTTTGTCTCTAGTTAAAACACCGAATAATTTGTAAGAGAGGAAGCTGAACAGCTGAAACAGTCTGAACCTCTGAAAACGGAACATCTTTATGTAAAGCTATGAGGAATGACGACAATGACATGCTAATCCAATGCTAATTTCGACAAATCTGAGTAATCCCTAGGATTACACATATCAAATATCGAATCATATGTTTTCGAGTTTTCGAATTTTGATGATTTTTACATAGCTGAGCTCATTTTAATGTTTTGGGACCATCATACCATTTGGAATAAAATCACACATGCGATTCTTGATGCGTCTTCGCACTAAATATTTAAGAAATAAATGCGGCTGTTTCAACGTTTTTTGTGGTAACCTACCTACCTACCTACCTACCTACCTACCTACCTACCTACAGGGCATGGATGATGTCAGATGTTAGATAGATCGCCACAGAGGGCGCTGTCTACCGCTGCACTTATTGACAATTTACAATGAAGGGAATTTACAATGAAGGGTTACGGTGGTGTTGTCGACATTCAATCTCTAATGCTTTGCACTCAAGAAACAGAAAATGAGAGAGAGAAGGATTTTAAACTTGTTGAAAAAGTCAGTCTTCACAAAGTGGCTATTTCAAATGTTAGTGGCATCAACTCCAGCAAAGCTTAGACGGCATTAATACTCTTTTTTGGCCAATAATTTGACATCGACCGTCGGAGTTGCGCGAACTGAACGATTCCAATTCTCCTTTAAATACCAGGTTTGTGAATCATTCAGCGTTCACTTAAAGGTAGTATGCACCTCGAAAGTGAAAGACACTTTTGCACAAATTTTCCTCAAGGAATATTTCAACCATTCACTTTCAAAATCAAAAATAAAAATCAGGGGTCACCGTGCAAATTTTGGTAATAGAGAAACAAATTATCCAAGATTTGCCAATATGTGAAATTCAAAATGGCAGCCATCCCTGTGTTAACTCTATGGAGAAAAACTAAAATTTTCAAATTTCCAAAAGCTAAGACGGTGAAAGTTTTTTCTAAGAGGGCTTCAAAATGAACTCCCGTGCACAAGTCATAGATCAGAAAAAAAAATAAAAAGTTTGGGAGTCCCAATATCCGTCCCCGAGGTGCATTCTACCATAAGACAAAAATTCTGATGACAGACAGTGCAAATTGTCGCTTGTAATTGTTACACCCTCAATACACACACACACTCCCTCTCTCCCTCCCTCCCTCCTCTCTCTCTCTCTCTCTCTCTCTCTCTCTCTCTCTCTCTCTCTCTCTCTCTCTCTCTCTCTCTCTCTCTCTCTCTCTCTCTCTCTCTCTCTCTCCCCCGACAGTTGCCTCCTTGATAGAAAACCGTTACCAACAGCATGCAGTAATGCATTTATAATACTGTCTTGTTGATTGTTCTGTAAGTGAGAAATAAGTTCCTAAACGAGGTTTTTATTGATATAACATCTTTTCAGGCCTAGCTTTTAAGCAGAACGGAGTGCGCAATAATGGTAATTCAAACACTTCACGCATGTCATCCATATCTTGAAAGTAGTAACTAATTTTTAGTGAGTAGCTGGTAACAACATCAACATGGCGAAATGAAATCGTGTATGTACACTGCGTTCTACACAATGAATTGATTTATTGACAGGAAATTCCTTATATTGTTTTTAGGCAAGACAGTGCTACATTTATTAGAAAGGATAGGTCGCTTTACAGTTCGGCTTAATTGTCACGAATTTTCAAATTTGAAATACAAGTACTAACAAAACAATGTAATTCATCAAGAAATGGATAAAATAAAAACGGCTATTCACTATTAAAATCAATCAAGGAATAATGTGAGCTACTGTAAATGATGTACAGGTAATTGTACCACGCCGTGTCATTTGGAAACAATCATATATGGAACGCTATGACTGTTAAGCAGACGTCCATTGGCAAATGTTGTAGTCTAACTTAGGACAAATCAAGAACACGGACGAAAAGAAAAAATCAGTGTTGCATTGAATCATCTTCGTTGCTTTGGCGGTGAACTTGGAGGAACTTGGAGCTGGTAGCCTGTATACTTCATTTATTGTTTGACAAGTTGAAGAAAGAGAAGGTGCACCTACTACACGTCGTGCTCATCATCACGTACAGAGACTATAGTGTATTACAGCATTGCTAAATTTAGGAATGACATCGTCGATTCGTCACGGTTGTCATTGGCTACCGGCTGGTAGCCACGTAAACAAACACTTTGTTTTTTCTCCGCCCTTGACGTTGAGTAGCCATGACAAATACCGGTTTTATATTCGTACACGTGGTGGCCCCTTTGGTGAAGGTGGCTTTTCTTGTGGTTTCGGCTCTGGTGATTTCGGCTGTGGTGGCTTGTCTGAAAAATTAAAAGAATACCACATACGTTTTTTATTAACACATTCCCTAAAATAATGCTGCTGTCAATGCACAATATACATACCAATGTCAACAAATGGAGTGAATCGCACTAAAGCCTGGTCTTTTCATTTGTTTTCGTAAAGTGGCATTAACTAAAATATTCAATTACACTCGTGTTTCATCCCCTTCTGGTATGATGCCTAGTCCTTCATTGGAAAATAACAGATTTCAACCATGGCGCAGTGCTTGGAGAATTAAATCGTTCCCAACGCACAGTTTTTGCAAGTACCAACTAAGCCTGGCCAGAATGCCAAATGTTTTATGATTGCCTGCGAGTTATTCATAAATTGTCTGTTCTAACTTGGTTTATGGACTTACGTGTACAAAGATGTTTTTGCTGTTATTTTATAACAGCTTTAGGTAACCGTGATAAAACGACCGTTACGTTCTTTAGCCATTTCTGCTGGTGCGTTTATTAGTGGGCGTTGAGTAAATGCACAGTTTGGATGGCGATATATCAACGACAACTAACGAAATTTCGACTTCTTGCTGATGAACTTTGTCCGATATTTGTTGGAAATGATTCTAGAGACCTCTCTCGAAATATCAAGACCTTACCTTTTTTGTCCGGATTCATTTCTGTGAGCAAAAGCTTCGTCAGTCGAAACAACCGTCAGCGTATTGATTTATGATCGTCGATGGCTTCAGCCAACGTCGAACTAAAGTCTGATTACAGGTAAGCTTGATATGCAGAAAACGTTAAAACCTGGCACGAAAGCCGACGAAAGTAGCAATCTCACGGTCCTCACACCGGAATCTACCTGGCAATATAGTTGGTTGCCGGTGTATCAGCAACTACGGCCTCGTGATAACTGTTGGATATGCATATCACAGTCACACTATTGGCTATTCCTCTTTTTCCTAAATCATGTGATCTCATGATTGGCAGGTTTGAAAAATATTTTCGAAAAACCAGACGATACCGCCCCTCAATGTAGAATAATCGCGCCATTTTGGGCAGCAAATAATGAGTCGTGTGTTCGTAATTTTCATACGATTAGCATCTATCATCTTTTCCTTTTTTTCGGTTTGAAAGATTGCAAAGACCCAGGTGAACCTACGTGAAAATTAAGAGAATATACGACTACACTTTAAGAACTTGACCATTTGCGCAATTCCTTAGATGATATATAAGAGGCTGATTATGGATAGTGTGTTCCTTTGTAGGGGACAGTATCCATAAGTTGGTAAAACCTTTACTGTCCTAAGGATTCTCTTTATAACATTCATTATTTCAATTTTTCTGTCCTGTATGTCAATGATGGGTGCGGTTGAAGAAGCATTTGCCCTTAGATGTAGGCAAAACCGAATCAGAGATTAGGAAATCAGTTATATTAAAAGTCTGAAATTCGTTTATTTCTACCAAAGATTGATGTTTCATCTAAGTTGATGTTTTTAATTTGGAATTGCAGGTAATGCAATTTGATATGTCGCCTTATTATGACTTCAGATTTTTCTTGTACAATTTGTCCTTATCTCACCAATGTACTGTCGGTACAAAGGTCTCCATATAGTCGACCGTAGGTATAGAGGGCAATTGAAACTGTTGAACTAGCATTTTGACATTATTTCGTACTTTTAGGGGAATATCCTCTGTGTACCCTAGGTTGCAGATGCTTTAACCCTTTCACCCCCAGTTCCCTGTGTACAGGTCTAACTTTACCATAGAAGACGATGGATTTGGGTTAAACCATGGTGGTGAAAGGGTTAAATTTGTGCCTCGTTTGAACTAAGAGCCTCTCCTAAACGTGTCGATAAACTGCCAAATATTCATCTGTAAGGGATGTTACGCGCTGTCTGCTGCCCAACCAAATCGAATATAGCGAAGAAGCTCGATCACATCGACTATCTGAACTATCTGGGCGTTGTTAGGTGCGAATTCTGATTTTGACGTCATGTCGTTGTTGAAAGGTTCTTTCCAAATTACCAGCGAGAGGCTCGCAATTACCAGTCCAAAACAAAAGTACTAGTAGGTGAACGAGCAACATTCCTATTTCGCGCAAGACGATTTCGGTTTCCGTCTTATTATCTGTCTCTGTGTCGAAATCTCTCTCTGTCTCTGTCTGTCAGTCTGTCTGTCTGTCTGTCTGTCTGTCTGTCTGTCTCTCTCTCTCTCTCTCTCTCTCTCTCTCTCTCTCTCTCTCTCTCTCTCTCTCTCTCTCTCTCTCTCTCTCTCTCTCTCTCTCTCTCTCTCTGATTCGACCGCTCCTCTTTATATTGCTTTTACGCGGGCTATCCTACATTTATTGAAAAAGACAAGTCGCTTTACAGTTTAGCTTTGGATACAACTTCACGATTTTACAAGTTGGAAAAACTAAATAAATAATGTCATCAAGGCATACGTTAGAAATAGTAAAAACGAAGCTTCTAGGCTATTCACTGTTAAAATATGTTAAAATATGTAATGCTGAAACTGGTATACAGCTTATTGTTCCCATGGCATGTTCCTCGGCGACAGTTGATCGCCATGTCTGTTTGTCAGAAGACTTCAATGGCAAACGATGGGTGTAGCCGAGCATAGTGCAAAACGAAAGTACGGACGGAAAAAACTGAATTAAACAAAACAAGTGTCAGGTTATTCAGAACAGAAATAGTGTTGCGTTGAATCATCTTCGTTGATTTGAGGGTGAAGTTCGATTCGAGGAACTTTTGGCTGCTTGCTTCATTTAATTTTTGACAGGTCGGAGAATGAAAAGGTACATACTAACACGTCGTGCTGATCATCACGTACAGAAACTATCGTATATTACAGCATTGCTAAATTTAGGTAGCTGTCGTCATGATTGACAGTCGTCAGGGGATACTCAGCCCTGCTGGTCGTTGACGCTGGCTTCCAATGGGAAATGCGGGATTTAATTTGGTGAACGTTGTGGTCCCTTTGGTGAAGTAGGCTTTTCCGGGGGTTTCGGTTCTGGTTGCTTCTTTTCTGGCGGCTTTTCTGAAAATTAGTTAAAAAATAACAGAAACAAAGAAATAAATACTCACACATTCCTTTAGACCGTGCCGCTGCCGTTGTGAATAGTATTCAGGTCATCAAACAGTGTGAATCACTTTAAACTTGGCCTTTTTTAAGTTTACCGTAAAGAATAAAAACATAGCCATAGATTTGAACAAAGCATTGTGCTTTGAAAACTTAATTGCCCGTTCGACGCGCATTATTTCTCGCAAGCATCCATCCCAGCCTGAGCAGAAAGCAAACGACGTTCGTGTTTCGATGCCTGATATTCATGAAATCGCCAACTCGATGAGTTTGACGGTCGATTTTGGGAACATATACAAAGTGATGCATATTTACTGCAGTTTTATTCAAGCGATGTAACTAAGATAAACCGACCGTTACGTTTTCGTGACTCCTTGGGTTAGCTGCATGTGTGCGGTGGGTATTCTAGAGCATACTAAATGTGCAATGGGACGTCGATATTCAACTGGCGGATAAGGCTAATAACGAAATTTCGATTTCTTGCTATTGTGCATTGTTGAATATATGCTGAAAATGGTTTTAGAGACCTGTAGAAACATCCAGACTTTTAACTTACCTTTTTCCTTTTGTGGATCCATTTCTCTGATCCTAAATTTCGTGCATCGAAACAACCGTCAACTTATTATTGATATGATTATACCCGACGTCAAATTTCGGCCAATAGCAGATAATGCCGCGCTGCATGGATGCACAGAAAAGTTTGAAATTCTGCACTTCTTAGCGACACACAGAAACAAAAGCCGCCGAGAAAGTGTTATGTTCACAGCACGAACATCCCGACTGTGCTATGGCACTTTTTGGTAATAGATCGTTTTATAAGCCATTGTTACATCAGGCCAGGGTTGTTCAAATATCTATTGGTTTGTACTTCTATCACGTGACATCAGTCCAATCCAGTGGGATCCTGCATACAGCGAGAAATACCCTGGCTCTATATATAGTAAACAATAAGTGGATGAAATAGGATATTTTTCCGTGTAGAGGATATAATCGATAACCTGGACCTATCTCTGTTGTCCGAAGGAGTCTTTCTTTACTACATTCGTTGAAACTAAACAAAACTTACGGGCTTTCCCTGTTATAAAAACCCCGGGGAAAATTCCAAATCGTTTGTCAGTTACTAAGAACGCGCCTCGGGGACTCTCAAACTTTTACAATTCTTTTCTGATATACCACTTGTAGGGATTCATTTTAAAGCTCTTGGTGTAAGAAAACTTTTACCCGGCTTAGGTTTTCGAAATTCGAATATTTTATTTTTCTACATAGAGTTAACACAGGGATGGTGGCCATTTTGAATTTTAAATATCGGTAAATCTTGAGTTATTTGTTTCCCTAGTACCAAAATTTGCACGCTGACCCCTGATTTTTTATTTTTTATAATTTTTTGTAAGAAAATGGTTGAAAGATTCCTCAAGGAAAGTTTAAGCAAAAGTTTAAGTCTGCCACTTTCGAGGTGCGAACTATCTTCAGTATCTTAATATAATGACTGTGTCATTCCCCGCCTTGATTTCACTAGTATATTAATATTCATAATAATTTTGTGTAACCTTTATTGATTTTCTCAAACACTTCCATACACTTTTCATGGATATCCATGATGAAAAGTGTACTTTACTTCGCGGAGGTATGTGCTGGTTTTTAACTGAAAGCATCTCCTATTTATAGAAACTCAAGATGTGACATCTTGTAAACGTGTGAATGTAACAACACATCGAAGATAATTTGGTCACAGATGTTACGCATTGTCTATATGCTGTGCAACCAAATCCTGAAATTACGAATTTTTTTTCATATTATAGAACCGCGTTAAGCCAAGTGGTAATACAGTCGGGTACTATTACTTCAGCGGCTGCGCACAGAGCTGCAATACCCTCTGAGTCGGCATTTGTTGTCATTGAAATCATTTTAAACGTACAAAATTACATCTGAGCCTCCTGTCCTTGCACTTTTCATGTCGTTTAAGGTATTACACGCCTCGATGACAGATATTCAGACTCAATACAGACACAATACATTCTGTTCTATTGCTCAATTGATGATAATTTGATAATGTTGTGTCATTTATGTCGCTGTCACCAAATTTACACGGCCGCTCAGTGAGTTTTATCCTTGATTTTAAGAGAGAAAATTAAAAAAATAATGGAGTTCTTTTTGTGGGGGGGGGGAGGTGAGCAAAAGTTTTAAATCTTTCAGTTTCAAAGAACATGCTGCCTCAATGTAACGTAAGTTAAGTTGAGTTGTCTCTACCCCTTCGGTTTGTGTAGAGTAGTGGCATTTGATCTTGATCTATGGCTGACTATTAAATATATAACACGTAAGAAAGCAGTCGATGAAAGACAATATCATATTTCTTTATGCTTTCTGTTTCGCCTTGTTTACAAAATGGAGATGCCTTAGCGAGCGTTCCCGTCACGGTGTTTACAATTACTGTGCCATAGAAACGTCCCCGGGACGACCTTTCATTATATGCTATATTGTAAGCTTATGCACTCTAGAAGTAACGGAGGCGATGTGAAAACGAAGGTTGTGCTTCAAACTGCGCAGTTGACCATAGATACCCTCGATGGACGTGTACAATCTACACTGAAGAGTAGCGGAGTTTTTGACATGGTTGAGTTAACGCATGTGAACATTGGTGTATTATGTCATCATGGAGGTACCTCTATTGTCATATCATTGAGTTGAAAAGGACATATAGGCCTTTAGCCAAAATAACATACATCGACACAAAGTACAGTTTTAATTCACATGTTTTTCAAAATTTCTTCTGTCAAAAGTCTATACAAGACGAAAAATGGGTTAAAACCATGGTACATATAGGTATACGCACGGTTCTTCTAGGGGCGATGATATAGGCTACGGGACCTCCTGCACCCCTTCCGACGTCACTGTGCAGCATATAAAGCTTATAGTATAAGATAGGCCGATGTCGGTTATGATGCACACTTACCAGTGGTACTTTTAGGCCTGTTTCTGTCCTGTAGGCCTATGGCTACTCCATTGAACATACAGCAGCTTCAAGAATCATCGTATAATATCATATTTCTCCTAATCACACCATAAGCTTACCGATGTACCGTGATAAAGGAAAAGGTTTGCAGTGCGAGCTCAGACCAATAGGCCTATCACGACCTTGCTGCAGTACAGTAGCTCGAGGTTTTGCCTGGGTTTTTGGGTCGACCCAAAAACCCAGGCAAAACCTCGAGCTACTGTACTGCAGCAAATCACGACCCAGATCCAGATCCGACTACAGATCGCATGCCTACCTTACTGCATGGAAACGAATACATTGAATGTCTGCTTTCTGGGTGACAAATCCCGAGTTATTTTTAACATGTATTTTCCAGAACACATTTTTTTAATTCGTGTGTGATTCAATAACTTCGGTAAACTTTCCATGGGCGCGCGCCCCCCGGTCTATTTGTCATCATGACCTATCATGACTCCCCCATGATTCATTGCGGTAGGACGTACTCATCAAGATGGCGCCGGGAGGTGATGCCTGGTAAGCCAAAAATAATTACTTTCTCCGTAATTTGTCAAAAGTTCAGGTTTTTGTGTCTAGGCTGACTGTGGACAGTTTCTTTGCTACAATTCTTAGAGATGTTGGTCAGAATTTTCCGCAATTTTTTCATCTGAGCAAAATGAATGGACCACTTCCTGGTTTTTCGACACTACGACAGTCGACAGTTGTTGTTTCACGTGACGTGTTGATGACTTCAGAATCATGCATGTTGTGGAAGACACTTGATGTACACATGTATGTTGAATCTTCAAGATGTTACAGGTCCAGGATAACACGATAAAACATCCCACGAGTAGACGACGGGACACAAACAGTGCAAAATACAACAGCAAACCATGATTTAGCCCTGCGTACGATGCTGTGTGTTCCGCTACAGCTAATAGCCCCGCTCATAGCTGTAGCGGAACACACAGCATCGTACGCAGGGCTAACCATGATTGATAGGCACCTGGGCGTGGATGATCAAAACTGTATTACAATTTGCAATACAGTATTTTATGTCAGCAATCTATTGTCCTGCAAAATTGGTTTCCAGTCGATTTTCACGCTTTGTGTCCTTCGGACGAGACTGACACAAGCGTATGGCGTAAGAAGACGATGTTCACTGGGTCATAACTGAAGTTATGGTGTTGTTTTGCTGGCAAAGTAGAAGTAGTTAAAACAAAATGATTAATTGCTATGGTTTTACAAGCCTTTTGAAGAAAGAGATTACAGATCTTTTTTACTAATTTATTATCTTAGAGAGATTTATCAAGTTTTTGCCAAGCGATACTGGGATAGTAGGAAATGTTCGACGTGGGTTTCTGAAAACCTATAGTCGCAGCATGGATTGAAATAATTGAGCTGCCATCAGTCACACTCAAATGATGCCAACTGTGGCCATGTTCAAAGGCCCATGTTCTCTCGGCTATGGATAATGTACATATATGGTCACATATTGCTTGGACATGCCATAGTACATCCATGCTTACTGTTGCGACTGGAAATACTGAACATTGCAAATTACAGTCATAGTGTAATTTGTACATTAAGCAAATTTAAAATGCATGCATGCTCATATTTTCTGTGATTCTGACAAACTACAAAAAATTATTGAGAAAACAACAAAAAGCAATGCATCTTAAATAATAAGAGGGACAAACTGACTCTCTCTGCTTTTACCTTTGGTTCACCAACTGTTCATGTCAAAATTTTCAAAAGACCGTACTCGCTGATGGACACACTTTAGGCCTATATGTTGCATATGCAGAAATTACATGTTTACTCTCTGTGGTTTATCCTTGCATTCCCAATAATAATGTAATTATGTAACTTTAGTTTGAAGCAAAAATCATGGAAAAAACTGCAAAAAGCTTCCACTATGGTTATAAACCTCTCCCAACTACAAATCTGCCCTTTATCAAAAGTTATTCTGGAGCTAAAAGCACTATTCTGCCAAGTTCATGTGTCACCATCAGGCTGAGTTGGTTAAAACAAGTGAAGTATAACAAGACCCGTATGGTGCATTTTAAGGTGAAGTACTACGAATTACGTCAAAATTAAGTTGTGGTGTCATTTTCTTGAAACTTTGCACAAATATCCTTGGAAGTTATGCAAGTGCAAAAATGAAATAAAAAATGGGGGTCACCACGCTCGTTTCCATGGAAACGGACTTTAAAATGGCGTCGTTAGAAATAAATAAAAATGATATAATTCACTTAAACTAAAGAAAGCAATTATAAAACGCTAAGCAAATGAGTTAATTTTAATAAATACCAAGAATTAAGATCCATATCTATCGAACGTATAGTTTTCATGATGTTTGTGAAGAAATTTTAACATAAGTATCGATTACAAAATGACGATATCGAAATTATATCACTACATAATTTTCGAACTTTCTTCCTGTCGCTTTGAATGGTGTCGTTTTGACCAAACTTGGCGAATAAACTCCTGACATAATACCATTTAGTATACACTTTTAATAAAAGGGTGTCACCACGCTACTTTTTACAATATCTCCAGGTGAATGGGTAATTTGCGCCATGTAAATGGGAGAGAAATGTTAATTTTTCGCTCATATTGAATAAAAACCAGCTTCCTAGGGGGTCAAAATATGACAAGGTTATAGGTCACATGCATTTCTAAGACACTGGGTCAAAAAATTAGGTAAAAGCGCAATTTCAACAATGACAGGTGATGTTAAATACATGCGCTACAAAATAACCCATTTGCGGCAGGCTGGAGTTAAATCTGCGCAGAAACATTCTAAAGCGTGTGCGCGTCCGAATTCTTAACAAAAACTTGAATATTTTAAGGCCACTGAATACTTTGATACTGTAAATCTGCAAGAAGATACCATGCCAGGTAGACAAAAATTCATATAGATTTGGCTCAATACTGTCTTTTAGTTGACACATGAGGAATTGTGAAGTGTTCTGTCTTGCAGGATTAGGGTTAATAGGGCATTCTACATTCTAGCTAATTTATGGATTTATGGAAGTGTGTGGCCTACAATAATATATATTCAATCTGTCTCAACTGCATCCAGATAATCATGGCAAGATTTAAATACATGATAACCTAGTGTGCATTCACTATGTATTGTTTTCTCAACCTGATTAAAGGCTCTCTGAGTATGATAGGTGTGAAAGAAGAGCACAGGAAATCATGGAAAGTATCAATGAACGTAATAGGTTACAAAGAACGGGCAGTAGCCACTCCAAGGTAAGTACATTGTATCCCGAAGAAATATTTCCGCACGGTGCAATATTGAACAAGTCATGCACATGTAGAACACACAGAAAATGGTCTTGAATTGTTCACCGGTTAGTCTAACTGTCTGGTTAGTGACATAGCATGTATAGAAATTTCCAACCAACCACCATGGGACATACCATAGCAGTTCTCTTCTGGATTACAGTTTGATCAAAATGAAGTCAACGGCATCAGTACCAGGCTATGACTCTAGATGAAGATTCCTTTGTTGAGTCACATGAGGCTCGACATCCAGTAAATCCAATTATTGTCCAGAGTTGTAGCACTGTAGTCTATATGGAAGCCAAAAGTTCATTATGGAGAATAGGAACAGCAACATGTGGCTGCATGAGAATACTATGTGGGATCAATTAGTATGCCAATATTGATGTTTACAGTACATGTATTTGATTCGGGGCAAGTCAGATGTATAGTCTTTTAGTTTATCACTCAACCCCTTTGTTCAGAATACCATGTTATTGTATTCTGAATGCTGCTCCAGAATGCATGTTGTAAAGAAGTTTTCAATCAGGCTGATACTGGTATAGTTGCACTAGTTGGAACAATGGAACCAAAAAGAATAAAAAGGAATTTACAAGTTATGCAGGGATGGATTTTGTTCTAAAAGTATAAAAATATTTCATGTGAAAATGAACAAATATTATATCTAATCCCAAACTTTGTGCATTTTTTGTTATCCAGGATGTTAAAAAATGGGCTTCTAAACAATGAAAAATTCTCATTTTCCACTTGCTTTCTTATTTCACCAGTTACTTGGCACCTTTGTCCAAGTTATCCATCCATTCCTCAATTGCACAAACCATACTTCTGCACTTTCAGTCTGTGTGTCAATGTGCAACTGAAACTTTCAAGCTTATTGAATGTGTGCTAACATTCACTAAGCTTGCAAATCATTTCCTGTATAGTGTATGTCTATATAGTATTTTTATAGGTGTAATTTGTTGTCATTCTCTTTCCACACAGATATCAAGTGAAATTCGATTTGCGCTGAAAAACTTTTCCCAGGATCTGAACAATCTGAGACAGAACCTGATCAGAGCATCAACTTCGTACCACTTGTATCCTTTTGTGTATTGCGCTTTAAGATGAGAGGGACTTTTTGCATGTAAGAATGCCAGGGTCTACATGACACAAATTTGTAACATATATGTCATACCAGCTTATTCATGGCAAAAAATACTGTAATTTGATCGATAGAGATGTAACAATAAGAGTGCCATATGTGTGATAGAGCACAGTTAGAACACATGAATATTCTAATAGAGAAAGATCCTTTTCTTAACGTTTCACACAAGAATTTCAATATGCTGTTACGTTATAGCAAAAACCATCCCATTCAATTCATATACCACTCAGTTTTGATAAGTTCACTGCACAGAGGCACTCACTATATATCTTGGTACTGGTTAAAATCTTGTGGTATAACCGTCACCCTGGGTGGTTTATTGCTTGATGAGTGAATGACTGTCTGTACAAGTGATTTGATGATAAAAATTTCCCCAACTAATAACATACATACAAGTATAGCAAACCTTCAGCTGTTTGTACCCTGATCAGCTGTAATCTTCGCTTGTGATGTCATAGGTCATCAGGGCATCAGGGTTCAAAGGTTAAATCATCAATTGGTTCAGTGTGTGAGAAGCAATGCTGAGTTGGAAAAAATAGTGATAATGAATTAATTGGCAGAACAATAGAGAAAGATGTTTACCCAGACACATGTTTGGTTCACCTGATCTATCCTGAGAAAATTCAAAAATAATCTAAAAGCTTTACATTACACATTTTTGATGAGAAAATTATGTGCAATTATCCTTAAAATGAACTTCAGAACACAGAGAGAAGTTGAACGAAGGCAAGTTTTGTTAGATAACCTTGTTACCAAAGAGAAGCAGCTGAATGATAACTTTAAGAATGATTTACAAAGTAACATGGGAAGGTGAGTGTCACAGTTTGCATGGTAAAAATGTTAAAAACATTTATGAATCACGCTGTGTACAAAAGTATTTATCTCAACAAGTCAACTATACTACAAACAAAATGATATTACTGGCAAGCCTAGTTTTAGCTAATGGGTGGGATCAGTTGATTAAGCCAGGCTGCAAGTACCGGTACACTCTATTGATTTCCTTTATGCATAGTATAAGTAATTCAAAATGTTGTATGATAGGAGCATAATAAAATGGACAAAAAATATACATGGGTCACCATGTGCCATGTAAGAAATGAAATGCAAACCGTTCATGTTGGTTACAGTGATGTAATCCCATAGTTTTCAGTTTTGATGCAAAATTTTACACATGACAGTGCCAAGTAGGTATAAAGATGAGATGATATACACTAAAGAAAAATGTCTCCATGATAAAGTATATTGATAAAAACATATGTATTTCCTTCTACTTTTCTCAATTAAGAACATATATTCTTTCAAATAAATGTGTGGGTTTTATATATTTCAAATCTTTTGGATCATATATAAGAGGGAATTGAAGCTACATTTACAACAATGCTAAATTGTCTACAAAAATTATTTTCATGACAGGTGTAATATGGTGCTCTTTTTCATGCATTTTCTACTTTCACACATAACCTCTTCAAGCCTACTTTTTCAGATAATGTATGAATTCACCTTCCAGTTCATTGCAAGCCATCTGCTGCTTCTCTTTCTGTAATGTGTACAATGCAGTTTGTGAAAATGTGTAGTCTGGCACACATGAAAAAAGAACAACTGTCTGGTTCCTGAAGAAGTCAAAGCGGACATGATTGTTTCATATGTCACTCAGCCACTCATTCAAAGAGCAATATATGTGAAGTAGAAACCTTCATATACCCCATGTTCAATGTCACAGGTTCATTATTTTGTAAATGTTACAAAATGTTTATCAAATACGGGCTGTAATTTCTCCGACTTTGCCATAAGATAGTATGATACCATTACTCTAGTGGGAGTTGGTACCTCAGGGTGGTTTAGTACAGTCTAAAATTAGTCCTGCCGTAGTTTTCCTGTTCACAATATCCCTGTCCTCATCAAGGTTGATAAGACCAGATATTCCCTCTGTATTATTGTTCCCTCGGTAGAAAATGTCATTAGTAATTACAAGCCTTTTGATTTATGTTTGTTTTCAATGTCCTGTAACAAAGAAATCCAAAACCTAGCAGCAACTGCTGCATAACTGTTGATCGTTAGTAATTGCTTTCCAAACATGTTCAATGTGTTCTTGCACAAATGACTATTAACATCATACTCAAAATTCTTGACATGCCAAGCAAGCTAAAAATTTGCCAATCATATCTGATCTTTCAAAAAATATGCAAAAGAATGCTATAGAATTTTAACAACATCAGCTCTTGAAAGAGTGTGTGTCCATCTCATTCAGAATGCTCTGTCTAGCAAGATTCACCTCAAATATGTCAATGGCAAAGTTTCTTTATGCCCTTGCCATTAAAACAAATTCTATGTATATGTTCCATTTCATCTTTCTGTAACAATTTCTGTTGTTGCTAGTCATGAAAAGTAATGTAACAAAAATATAGGTAAAAGTTTTGTGTAAACAACGTATCATTATGTTCTTAACAACTCTGATAACACTTGTTTTGTTACAAATGCAAAGCCAGTCACTATTTTTTCAGTATTTACTGTGCCGTCGCTATGACAACTCGGTGTTGAACATCAAAATGAATGATGTTTCTACTCCAATTGCGCAGTTTTGTTTCACCCAGGACCAGCCTTCTGCACCAGGGCCCTGGCTCAAGTCGTGCCAATCCGTGGGACATGGATGAGTCTGAAGAGACAAGTACTATGACTGTATCTGACATCAGACAACAACAACAGCACATCATTGCAGGTACATCACAGCAGAGTTTCTTTATAATCCATTAATTATTCATCAACATATATATTTGTAAACTGTATCATATAAGTATTTAAGCTAGTCATGGCCAGCAATCCTGTTCTTACCATTGAAGTTTAATTATTTTTTAATATCTCATCTGTGCTCCAGACAACCTTAAGAATGTGAGAAGTTCAAGTTTAAAGCATTCATAGTGCTGAGTAGAATTTCAATACTCCACAAATATACATCCATATTAAGACTGCTGATGAGCGTTGAATAGCAGATTTATCATATCAAATGAATCAGATGGAAGAGAGTTTGATTTGCAAGCCAACCAAATATTGAGCACATATTCAGTTTGATGGTTATAGATGTACCCCCCTAATGTCATTGCTGTTTGATAAAACAACACTCACTCAATTGCAACATACCGTGATGCATTAGAATTTATGCACCCTAAATCTATTATCTCTAAGGCAAGCATTTGAATTTCTGACATTTCACACCTCACAGCATTATCATCAGTTTATTTGACCAGTTTTAAAGTTTCCTCCTCCCTAGAACTCTGTAAATTCCTTCTGCAAAGTTGATCTCCTTAAAAGGAAATAGAGGGAACAGTAACACGAGGATCATGTATGGGATTGCCATCAGATGTTGGCAAATTTTTGAATAATTGTAAAAAATTGCCCCCAATTTCTAGCCCATGTAAGAAACCAAATTTGCATAATACTTTTTCCTATTGAAAGGACAAATATCCATAAAATTGTTCCTTTATAATCAGAAACATATTTCAGTCCTCTGGTAAACCATAGTAAAACCATAAGCAGCACCTCTATTGTATGAAACTACATGCATGTTTGTATTTCCCATTATAATCACCTTTGAATATCATGGTATTGCTCAGTATGTCAAACCAGAGTTTATTTATTAGACTTGTTCCTTTTGAAATGGGAAACACAAACAATAGCTTTGTATGCAGTCACATGAATGTTCATTGTATGGAGGTACATGTACCTCGAAAACAGAGACACAAGATCAAACCCATTAGGCACCAAAATGTTTATCAACACTGTGACCGACATCATTTTGATCAAGATTCATTCCTCACTGATGATAATGTAACATTCGTACATTCATCCTGCAGAACAAGATCGCGGTTTAGAAGCCCTTTCCCAAGTTATTGCTCGACAAAAGCAGATGGGCGAACATATCGGCGATGAGTTGGAGGAACACAATGGTAAGTAACCACCTCTTTACATTGAAGAATGTCCTAATATGATGAAAAATTTAAGTCAGGCATCCAGCCAGTATTGTCTGTGACTTTATAATAGCTTCTAATCCCATGAAGCCAGAAAGGCATACTCCTAACTGATGTTGTCAGTTTGATTGTAATAAGGCCAGAGAAAAAAAAAATCTTGTTCATCGGATTTTTTGGACCAAGTCCCAGGAGCGGCGAGCGAAAATTTTTTTTTTTATTTTTTTTAGGCTGAAGGTAAACGCGGTTCTCTGGCATTTTTGCACAGATGCAGACAAGGCAAGATATTGTTTCCCTTTTTACCGAAATATCTCAGACAAGAAACACTGATACTGGTAACTGAATTCAATACTATATTTCCCAACAATAACATAGGCCATTACATTCACAGTTAGTGTTTGCACAACATATTCTGAGCATTTCAACATTCTCTCAGAATAAAACTGAAATGTACAGCAAATCACTGAAATTCAACAATTCAGTATTGTCCTTTAATATTGTCCTGGTGGGACCTAGCATCTGAGTTTTTTCATTTTACTTTGGCCCCATGTTTTGGCCTCTTTACCACTGTCTCTACACATTTTACACAATGGTCTAACAACACTGTACTGTGATCGGAGTGAAGTTATATAGTCATCATTCAGATCATACTTTAACATCGACGCAACCATGTGTTTTGTCATTGCCGTAAATTTTTATACTTTCGATGCAATTTTCATTCAATCGGATGCACCGTCCATCTGCTGTCACGATCTTGTTGAACAAATCGCCGAACGTAATATCAGGACAAACACTGAATAGCGTCTCTGGAACTAACTGTTGGCCATCACGTCGAATGTTGGCGATCAAATTAATACTCATGTGACATGTACTAACCTTTACAAAACGAGCAAATTTCTGGCCAAATCGACCCACTTTGCGTCGTGATTTGCCAATTCAGACGTAACAACAACGTGTTGGCGGTCAACTAAGTCCGAACACGAATGAAGTCTCATTCAAAATCCCGTGCCCGCGAAAACCCGACACAGTGTAGGGCGCCACCAGCGGCAGTACAAAAATATTTGTAGTGCGGAAGTAAGAATTTGCCGCGATCAAAAAAAAAAAAAAAATTCCAAACATGCCAAAATAAAGCGGCGATTCCGATGAACAATTTATTTTTTCTTCCTGGCCTAAGTATTAAAGTATTCTTACTCTCATATATGATGGCATTGCCAATAATCCTACATGTTTGTAATTGTGCAGACTTTATCTGAAACTGAATTTATTTCTGCTTTACAAAATGCTGTAAGTGGAATATCAAAAATGTTATCCAGAAAATTGCTATACTCCTAGCTGATGATGTCAGTTTATTTGTAGTATAAAGTATTCATACACTGATAAGCGATAGCATTGCGAGTAATCCTATGTAATTGTGTGATTTAATAAATAACAGTGAGACTCTATCTTGAATTCAACCCACTTGTGTTTTAGTTACACAACACTATAAAAGGAATATAAAAAATATTAGCTGAAAACTATGCAGGTTTTAATGATCAATAACATGCCAGAACAGGGTCATACAAGTATTCATGTTCAAAACTTTGTCAAATATACCAGTATCCTTAGTTTGGATAAGAGTTGCTTGTTGAGTAAGAGCAGATCAGATATTTACATCAGGATGGGCCCAGAATCTGTCTTTGTTCTCAGTATGTCATAAAGTTTTATGCGAATATGTTTGGTTTTGAGAATATGCACTAGATGGTGGAAGGCGCCCTCTATAGACATGTCTGCCATTCTTCATCTTTTGTTTATGATAATACTGTAGCTCTACATACGGTACTTGTGGATTCATATTCCAGTTCTGACAATTGCTTGGTGAAATTATTTTTATACAGCATAATCTTCAGATAAATGATGTATGTGAATGCTGACATTTGCCTTTGACATTTGTTTGCAACTGTCCGTAAATGTAATTATGCACTGGGGTGAACAAGCAAGTGTTAAGATTTAATCATTTTGGCCCAAAGGTACATTCTTCTGCAGAGATGTATAGTCTTATATTAATTTTTATCAGACTTTATTGAGCTCAATAATGGTACAACCTCAGCAATTCAATTCTGTCTAATACGTTCTTTCCTGTAAGAGTATAGCTTTACAGTAAGATTGGACAACAAACTTGATAGTGATAGATTTGAGAAGGAGTGAATTTACATCGAAAATAGTCAATTTACTGTCATCATCAGTATTTCCCATTCAAAATTTTACCTACAGTAAAAAGTATTACATGTACTGCCCTCAACGTCAGAAAATTGACTCATAGGGGGCGGTCACCGCTATCCTGTCTGATTGTATTGTAGCACATGAATATTTTAAAGGTCAAAGATAACATTGGCATGTACATCACTTTTGTTCACTGGGAAAAATAGAACATTGAGCCATCTTATCGTACAGCAGCTTGTGTAGATAAAGCCTACTCTTAAACTTCCAGCTTTTAAATCCAGGTTTCAATAGAGTTCTACAGCATAAATGTCATCTTTGACTATTCTACCTGCTCAATATATGAATTTTTTGCAAGTGTGTATGTGTGTGTTTCTGTGTATTATGCGTTGATTGATAGATGGATGGATAAATATTTGGTGTATACATATATTTATATACAATATATGCATATTGGTATATATTTGTATAGCAATCTACAGAGAGTGTTAAAGGATTGGCTTGTGACAGCTTCTTTATTTGGTAATATGAAAGTTTCAATATATCACAAGTACATTTTATTTACATTGATCACACACCATGAATGATGGTCAAAATGTCAATGCACATACTCATGAACCCTGTCAGAGCTCTGTCGTAAATCAGTAAAATAAAAGAGAGTTTGACCCAGATGCAGAAACTGAAGGATCAACCCGTGAATGCTGTTCTGTTTTTATTGAGGATAGTGTTGCAGGTTATAGTGGTATAATGTGACAAATTTGATGTAAATTAAGATGTGGAATATAATCAGAATACAGGGAATACTCACGCTTTGTCCTGTTGAAACCATCAATCACTTTGTAACATTGGAAATGTTTGGACATGAAGCCATGGACAAGGTATGCAGGTTTGCTTTCACATTGAAAGAAGCTGCTCGTAGACACTGGGAGACCTTCAACCCAGGTGAAAATGCCATTATTCAGATACTGTCAGCAGATTGCTACAATAGACGTGTACATCCAAGGAAGGAAAATAGGAATCATGTTTTCCCTAATGAGCCCCTGGGATGAGCCTGTGTAATTCCACTATGGAATATATATTTATATTAAAATGCTCCTTGGGGAGAATGATTAGCAAGTCAACTGAAAAGCTCAAATGTTTGAAGTCCATTCCCTCATTAGTAGCAGGCATACTGTTATGTCACTCCCCCTCCCCCCATCTTTGCTGCACAGAGTGTGGAGTATATGAAACCGTGCAAAAGTAGCGAAAAAGCTTTGAAGAAATAGTTTTGCATTGTTCAGTATCCTAGTCTCAGAATGCCCATGTTTCCTGTATTCAAACAGTTGCAAGCTGCCATTTTGGATCTCACATATCTGCAAAAAGGAGAGAGAATTTGATGCGGTAATCCAACCACTTCCATGAGTATAGCTGATTTCTTAACTTGATCCTAATGAAAAAGGATTAGGGTTAAAGTTGATGCCAGCAAGGCGTGAAATATATAATTTAAGACTTTCTCTTCAAGATATGTGTGTTGCATTAACTCCATTGACTCTTGAACACTTTCAAGCACTGAGATCATTCAATCAAGCCTAGATGCCTGGGCTGCCTTAAACTTTTAACTCCTGAAGATCAGTATGGTGCTCCTCGTAGGAGGCAACATTGTGATGTATGTGTTTCAGTGGATTTGCCTGGGATTAATGTGGACGAGACATCCAATATCCTTGGGCCAAGGAGTGCTGACATATTTTGTGGACAGAATTAGTATTGTAAAAGCTGGCGTGGTTTGAACAGCTGACATTCTTAACCGGGCTGCATTGGCTGTGCTCGGATTGTACCCGCAGCAGGTCAGGCTTAAATTAGCACACATCGTTAATGAAAAGTGTCAGTTTTCCCACATTCTGCAGCATCTAAATGCATTTCCAAATGACATGGGCATTGGTTCCTGCTGACTCAATTGCCAAGTTGATGCTGTGCAGTGAATTTCATGCATGCTTCTGTTCTAAAGCTGGCTGGTCAAAACCTTGATGCTGCTTTTATCAGCATTTTACAGGCCAACTTAACCTCAAATAGACAAAGAGACACAACTTTACGCAAATATCGGTGTACTTTTAGCCTTAAAATCTGACTCTTTTCAATGAAAAATATGAAAAAATGAGAAGATAGCAGAAATTAAAAGAGAAAAATTAGATATACCAGTAAAGATACAGACAGCTTTACAATAAGATAAAAGTTCATGCGTAATAAAATACTGACATTTTCCATACTGAAATATGAAAATATAAGTAAAGCCTTGTATAACGCAGGTTAAGTATATGCAAATCAAATGAAGAAATTTTAATCAGGACAGTTTTCATTGGGCAATGATTGCTTTCTGTGGTGATGCAATAGAGCTTGATTCTTGCCAAAGCTTTGATACTGGAGATGAATTACTCTTGCACCAATAATCCACACCAATTTTTTCTGTCTTCACAAGCGAGTCCTTGATACTTTTTGATTGTGTCAGCTTCAATCTGAGTTAATCAAGACCAGGTCATTGGGGCAATCACCGGGGTTTCTGAAAGGCTGTCTGATTAGCGTGGCTGATGTTATTAGGTGCAGCATTTTTTTTTTAGATCCAGCGCATAGCAGGCATTTCAGGATGACTGCACTGATCTTGATTTCCTGGCAGGACGCTGAAGTGACTCCAAGCATGCAGAGTGAACATACCGTATAAAATCAAAATATCAACCTCCATGATTGCTGAACTTTCCTTTCAGTCACGCATAAAGAACCAAATCTGAAATTCAAAGTGTCGTACATATGCTGTATATTATGTTTGAAATGTCCAACAGAGACTAGAAAGCAGTGGTGAGCAGAAACACTGGGTTTCTTCCATTGCGTGGAAATATTTAAAAAAAAAAATTTATTTCAAACTTGTCACCCATTAATTAATTACATACTATCAGTATGGCATCTTTTAAAAAAATATTTACTTTAGCCACTCTGAGTTATTATGTGAACATTAGATTTTTATCTCAACAAGGCAACCTATACATTACCTATTTTAGAATCTTGGTATTTTTATGTGTGTGTGTGTGTGTGAGAGAGAGATGGTGACAATACAGAAAAGTAAAGACAGATTTAGAGATACAGGAGAGACAGACAGATAAACATATAGACAAGAGAGAGAGAGAGAGAGAGAGAGAGAGAGAGAGAGAGAGAGTATATTTATCAGTCACCATCTGAAAACAACAGGGAACTTTGGCAGATGTTACACTGTCCTGAAAGTCCGACACTCATGTCTTGGAGATTGTTTGTCAAATTAATAGCCTTGGTGTCGCAACCTTAACACCCTCTTCTTAACCCTTTCAGCACCATCGTTTGGTACAACCCCTGTTGTTTACCCTCATGTACCAGGATCTGTATACTGTGAATTAGGGTTAAAGGGTTACTGCTCATCTTCACGTCAGAGACGTGTGCTGGCAGACACGCTTTTGTTTACCCCGGTGGAGAACCCACACATGCAAGTGCGGCCATATTTACAGTACCACAAGTATCGTTTCTTGTCATTGAGTGTTAGCAGTAATTTACACAAATGGCTTGTTCACTCCAAAGATCACCGCTTGTCATCTCAGTTGTGTGTCTTTATCATTGTAACCATAAAACAATTACTTCAAATAAATACACAAAACTTTTCACCAGCAGATGTTTTATTTTCCCCCACATTTTGTTAGAATGATCTTTCACCTGCTACAGTTGGAAAAAAATCCCAGTGTTTTTATAAATATAAAAGTAAATTAGACACTTCACATGTGGGAATGCAGTCCTCAACACTTTTCAGTGTTCAACTTCTTAAAATAAATGACTGGTACTCTTACACTAACATGTATATTGGCATGGTGCCACAGTAAGTGATGAATTTGAAATTTCTAATATTGAAAGCTATGCTTTGGTGTCACCTTTGGCATCTTCTTTTATGTTTATATGGATACATTACATCTTAATGTACTACGCGCCTCAAAATTGAAAGTCTTAAACATTTGCTCAAACTTTCATAAAAAAATAAAGAATAAAAGTGACAGGTCACTCTGCAAAGTTTGGTACTAGGAAAACAAACTACTCAATAATTACTGACAGTTCCAGTGTTTACATGTATAGGGAAAAATGAAATATTCTATTTTCACAAAGCCGGTTAAAACTTCAGTTACACCTGAGCTTCAAAATGAGCCCCCACGAGTGGTAATTCAAAAGAGTACTGTAGAAGTTTTAAGAGTTGGAATATCTGTCCCCAAGACGTTCTAACTTCATCAAAGGATTTGCCAGTCTGATTTGGGGTGGGGTGGGGGGTGAGGGGTTGAGAGACTGGTGTAAAATTTCAGTTTTGACAAAAATATTTTTCATATGTATTTTCATCACCATAAAACTTAGGAGATAAACAAAAATCTGATTTTCATGTAAGTTTTCATTCACTGTAATGTGAAATAACTGAACATCTAGAGCTTCTTTTACGCTTATTTTGTTGGTTGTTTGTCAGAACTCTCCCGCACTTATATGTTCTACCATTTCATTTTAGAAATTATTGATGATCTCACGGGACAGATGGGCCGGGCAGATCAAAAACTCCTCAAGGAAACCAAGCATATCAAGAAAATTGACAAGAAAAGTGGAAGTTGTGGTAAGCTCATCTTTGCAGCTGTATTCTCTGCATATATGATCAAAGTTATCATTATAAATCTGTCATTGAGAATAATAGATTTTGAGTGTGCTGAAAAAGCCATAGGGAACACCTGTTCTATTACATTGACTATTTACAGGTGCCCCAACCACAGTACCTTTTGTGGATGCCTCTGCAATTTACCTTTGGGACAGTTTCAAGGAACCTGTTGGACACTTACCATGATTCGTTTCATGCTGCTTACATATAGTTGCACAGGCTGTTAGAAGCATGTCTTAGATCATGCTCCACACTGGCAGTGGAAATTGGATGAAAAATTTCTCTCACATTGCCCAGTCACTATTCAATGTCATATGATGCCCCAGTCATGAATGCAAGATGTATAATAAAAACGTTATTACAAAAATACCACAAAGTATGCATTTGGACATTGGCACTACATGTCACCTGCACTGATATCCCTGCGCTATGATCACATTGAGCATAGTGCTCAATGATAACAGTTGATATTTTTCCAGGAAAACTTTGTCACAATACACTGATCACATGACTTGTAAAGCAAGAAGCCAATGGCAATTCATCCCAAATTGCCCTGCTTCTGTGTAGCTGAATCCAATTATCTGATCACCAGAGTACAAACGTAAAGGTCTGTATTTGACCCGCATATCATGGTGGTCGGTAGAGTGGGATCAAGTGTGTTTAAACAGAAAACCAATTGTACTTCCTGCTAGGAAGGCAGTTTTAGATTACCCTGCTGAGTGGGTATCACTGTTCTGTGGCAGGATGTTTCAGCGTTCAGAAATTGTTTCCCCATTTGGAGAGCTAGGTGAAGTGGAAGTTTACGGTAGAGTGGGTCGGAGAATTCCATGTATACTGAACCTTGGCTGTATCGGGGAGTTTACATTCCTAATCAGTGCTCTGCCAGTGCTTTTGCAAGTGTAATCCGATTTCAGCCTGTCAGTTACACTTTAACAGTTGTGACAAGGAGCCAGTATTCAATGTCAGATTGAAAGCAATAACAACTTTGTTTCCTCTGATAAGATTACCAATTACCATGTGTAATAACACTGAAACTGTTTTGTAAATGATGCAAAGATGTTAAAGCTTGCATGATATTTGTACATGTACTAGCGTGTAAGGAAATACAATGTATAATACACAAACTATTCAAAAATGTACGTTTGTTTACAAGTCGTAACTCTTGTGGCGTAAATGTTCTTGCATATGTTTAAAAAACACCAAAAAAGACTAGAGATAACAGTGCGAGCTAGTTGAGAAACAAATTATATCATCTGTCAGTTTTTTGTGTGAGGAAATGATTTTATCAAACTGGTGTGGTGTGTCATCAACTTTTATACTCAGAAGTTCAAGTCAGATTGTTTGGAGGCCGGCAAGCGGGATTTTCCAGATGATAAGTAATTTCATGTACACATCAATTATATGATAGTTGTTTCTCAAATCAAGGATGAATACACATTACAAAAGGTAATTCTACCATTCTCATCTGATAACAGTGCCTAATGTTGTCTTTTTCTTTTGTATATTACTTTTCCAGTGATGATGGTGATAATTGTTGTCCTTCTGATCGCCATTGTTGTGGTAGCAGTTGTTCCATTCAAGTAGTTAATGAAGAATCACAGAATTTGAAAGTATGTTGTATGTATAACAGTAACTGTAAGCGTGAATGTTGATCTGTGTGAAATACGGACATGGTGTGGTCAGCACCTGCCATTCAGAGACCTAGGTGAATATACTTCTGTAACGAAATTTATTTTGTCATCTCATGTACAGATCACGGCTGTTTTGTTATTAAAGAGACTGCCTCAGGGTGTATGTATATGTGTATTTAAGTTAAAGGAATTCAGTCACCTGTATTTAGAGTAGCCAATCACTGATTTTCTCTTGGATGGCCATTTAAAAAAAGTGCGCCACCGATACTGTATAGTGCTAATGCTCTCCTACAAGATAACATGGTTGACATGTTCCTTTTACCATATTTGGATATATGCAAATTTGCAGTGGCTGAGTAACTTTAAGTCATACTGGGATGTGTTCTGTAATATATGACTACACCATAGCCTGGCAATATGTAAATATTTGCTACAAATTATGGATCACAAGAAACAGTAAAGTTTGTTTTTAGCATTACGACACACAAGATTCCCAATGACAAAAACCACCTTTTCTTGAACATATACTATCCAGGATTTATACTAAGGCTAGCATGCTTCCAAGTTTACTTGTGTCTTTTCAGATATAGTTTCATTTGTTGTCATTAGTAAACAAGACAGAATCATGTTATCTAGGAAGCTGTTTATAATTTTCCATGGAAGAGATTATTTTGTAGTCATTGGTATTGTCATGGTTTACAGTCAGGGTTGTTAGATTATGCCAGGGATCAAATAGTGCAGATACTTTAAAAAGAAAAAATGAATTTTGTAAAGAAGCTATTGAAGTGTAATACTGTTTTCTTACAATGCGGGTTATTTGAAATCAGGATGTAATTTCAAGAAAGTTTTATAAGATGCTATCAACAGTGTTTATGCCTTATACATATAGAAGTGTTCACTGATATGGTAGACTACTTTAGTCTTTACCAAGCACATGTCGAATTGGCACACATGCGGAACAGTAGGCTACAATTCCTACTTGTTCAGGGGTACTGTCAATGGTGAACAAATACAAACATACTCCCTAAGATTGTACTACAGCTGAGCATGGGCTCAGTATGTCGCTAAAGTAAATTAAGGTGTTGTTTTGTCACTGTGCAACCCACATTGTATTTATTTGAAGAGGAAGACATGTAAAGTTTACATTTCAAAGTGGCCAGATGTATAACCGAAGTTCTGATGGAAAGAGTCAGTGCAGATTCACCGCTTGCCCAGTTTACAATCTGTTTTCATTGCGCGATGATCACGTTTTTGTCATTTTACTTTCCTATTGTAATGTGCAATCCTCAAATAATCACGACGTAAAAGTAGGTGGTAGGTGTGTCCTCTTACTTTAAACCAGTCAACTTTTCACCTTTTCTGAAATGTTGCTGAAATTGTCATTAGCACCTTCCAGGCCAGTGATTGTATGTACTCTGTATAAAACCTGTGCTTTGCTGTGTTTGTCAGGGTTTCTGCAAGGCTGTACAGTGTGATGTCAGTGTACAATATGACATACAAGTTGCAGTGCTGGAGATTTAGCTGCAGAGAAGCAAACTCCAATGTTAAAGCATGTGGTAATTGCACAATTTTGATATTCATCCATAATTTTCTATACTAGTATTTCAAGGAGCACAGATAGAAGGCATATTGTTCTTCAGGCAAGGGAGCTCTGCATAAACACTTGAAGCTAGCCATACATGCTCATCTGCATATCTGAATGATTAGGACAGCAAGAACACCAAAACACCTGCTCAGGCAGCTAGACCAAGCATATTTGGCCATTATCATGAGTTTATATGTACATATATAAGGAATTGGTTCACATGTATCTATCTTGCCTCTTTCACCATATATGGATGTATGTAAATTTGCTGTGATTGAGTAACTTGACCAATGATTGAAGGGAGTGATGTCATCCTTGACCTACAGTGAGCACAGCTTATTTCTCTTTTCACAAAAGTTTGAATTCTGGTGAATGTTTGTTTTTTAGCTTGTGATATCACCAGGTAAAAATTTACAATTTAAGTTCAAAACAAGTGAGAACATGAGTGTTATTTTGATATTTCAAAAATAAACATCTCTATGATGATTGATGGGCATAGAAGGATGGCTTTCTCAAATCAAGGCAGACTTTATTGGGGATAGTAGGTTCAGCCAAAGTTTGATGAACTTTCACTCAAAATTAATCTGGCCCTTGTGAACTCTAACCCTTTGGGAGAAAGTAGATTAATAATCCCTGCGGTAAAGTTACAGATTTTCAGTTTGGTAGTGGGGAGTGGTGGACTGTTTTCAGAAAACAAGAAGATTCAAGTCATTTCTGAATCAAAGCTTGTTTGCGGCCATTTTCAAAATTAGAAAATATGGAATTCACAGCTTTGCTTTAATGAAAAACAACAAAGTGAATGGCAAGCATTCAGATTTTCAAAATATTGGTAAGTCCTGGACAGTTGAACTGCTGAATAACAGTATTTTCAGTGACTTTAATTTTCCTGTTAATTCTCAAAAATATGAGTAAAAATCTTTATTTTCATTTTGAAGGTACTCAGCACTTCAAACAAGCTATGTCATTTTTAGTACACCCAGGCTTTCAAGTCATGGATTTGATTGTACTTGCACAAGTATTTTTATAATTTCATTGACGTTTCGTAATAAATATGCTTTTTGGAAACTTTGTTGCATGTGGTATGCAATAAAGATTACAGAACATTTGCCTGATTTATCTGCAATACTTCAAAAAATGTGTTTTTCTGCTATACATTTTGATTTCCATAGTTGTCAAATGGGGCATAGATTTAAAAAAACGACAACAGCTGCAGATTTTGAGAATATGATTCTGTTCAAGCAAACACATACATTTTCATCTTTACCTTACTGTTAAGTATTAGCCATGCAAGCATAGCTCATTGTGTACAACATGTTACTGTTGACGAATAAATTCTAGGCTAGACTAATTCATTTCTCAACAGTATCATACTGTTTTGTGGTACTTGCAAAAAAGTCTGTGTTTCTTTAAGAAGTTCAACACTAGCCTTTACAACAATTTTTGAAGTGCTGTAAGAAAATATGTTTCAAACAGAATGAAAATATTATATCAAAGGTTACAGCTGTGGGGCTTTTTAATAGGTCAATTTGATTGAGTGGTGTTGTAGATTAGGTTAGGGGGTCTGTGGATTAAAGTCACAAGACTAGAGAGCCTTTTGGCTTCAATTCACTTGGATGCAGTGTGCAACGTGATCCCTCACATCATGTCGTCACCATCGGCTGAACATAATTTCAAAATAAAGATGTGTAGACACTTCAGAAGATACAAATTCCATGGGAAGAGTAGTGTCATCTTTTGACCTGGCTGGACTTTGTGACCTGGACAGAGCTGTATTCAGATTAACGCAGTCGGGCATTTTTCACTGCGGAGGTCTGTGTATAGCCAGGGGAAAGAAATCTGGAAAAAAGGCAGGTGTGTGTGGGATTAGAGTCTGATTTGCCGTTGTACATTGTGAATTCTCTGTTGTGATAGAAGCCAGATTACAGAAATCCCTTAATTCCGAGTGTTATTACTGAACGCGGCCCCAGAGAAATTGAGCAAATCCCCTTGTCACTGCAATCTTTAGAGGTGTAAAATAGTTCATTAAGGTCACGAAGGGAAGAATACAAACTAGCCACTTGAAAATGCATCAGTGTTGCCGACGTGATAGCAATTTCTTTGCCACTGTAATCTTGCTCCAGTGAAAGGGGGAAAAAATTGTGAGTCTATAGGATACAGATTGTATAGAAAGTGTAGCTTTTTTCTTCTTTTCTGAAGTGTCCAATCAAGAGTATTACATTAGTGTTTGTGAGATTTTTCCCATTCTGCCTCATGCTGTTTTGAGTGGTGCCGACATGTATTGTGATTTCTATATTATGTTGCATCGCTGTGAGCTATTGCAGCAAATTGAGTTTGATGCACAAGTGGTGTGTGTTGGTGTGTGGGGGTCAGAAAACACAGCAAACATACACACTTTTGGAGGGGTAACATGATTTTTCTCTCTACCCAGTGTACTTTTTATCAATTGAATACATTTCAAATAAATAAAGTTTGATACAAAAGAAAAAACAAATACGCAATGAAAGGCAGAGTATTTATCATATTACAACATTAGGCAAATGTGTATATTTTTCCCTTTGTTCGTCCATTCTACAGATAAAACATCTTTTTTGACAAACTTATAAATTTATACACTTTCTTCGAATGTCAAAAAAAAAGCACTCTTTCATCATAAAATTTTAAAATTCATCGCATATTACATTCATTTTATGCTTGTGAAATCTTTGCTCTGACAATGAGCAGTAAAATTCATTGGTGGGTTGAGCTGTGAATGCAAAATTTTTTATTAATAATTCGACACCTAAAGGACCATGAAACCACTTGGAATATATTTATATATAATGTATAATTAAAATAGTTGTCATGTCAGCTGTGTCATATTCCTAGTATTCCCATTAGCTGGATGACTCACTATATAAATGTGACAGTGAGGATAACGGAAAACTTTTTACCATAAATCTTTCTGAACAGAGGGAAAATCTCATTACACTCAACCATTCATTTCACAAGTACACAGTAAAGTGTGTTTCCCTCTGTGCGTTCAAAAATATAAATAGAACCTACTGAACAGTACCTTTGATTTCAAGGGGGGGAAGGGGGATATTTCATTCAGCATGCATGGAGAAGCGATTGTGTTACAGTGTTTCATATCACAGCTAACTGCCTGAGACAAAGGGTGAACCACATCTGAAGATGGTATCCAGGCTGTTTGCTGTAGAACTGCAAGATCTACAATCAGTGATTTCAACATCAGCCATCATGAATCGTGTCTAATCAAGCAAGCAAGCATAGATGGTGCAGAGGAATCAGCCTATTTCACAAGCATCAGATTTTTATTCTTCAGGGGGAAAAAAGGCCAGAATTTGCTAAAAATATAAATAAGGAACTTTATTTACTCAAGCCGCTCAAAAAAACTTTTTATCAAGTTGGAAGCCACGTCTTTCCAATGTGTGACCCACATACATAAATTTAGGGAAGGGCGAATTTGCAACCAAAGGCACTGTTTGCTACTTTATTAAATTCTGTTAAAAGAGTTGAAGACTCACAAGTTTGACAAGTATACGAATTAATAACACATCACAATTTAATTTTCTGTTGAATTCCTTTTCCCCCCTTCCCGTTTCTCTGTTCAATAAACATATTGTAGATTAAAAAGTCTTTTGAAATAACATTCATATCCAATTGCCTGTATATTGTTTTAACTACAACTATATTTGGCTACATACAGTATTACAGCCCGACTGTAAACAATACACGTCAAAGACCACACAAACTGGTCTCAGTTGAACAAGCTCCCAAGCTTCATGCTATGTTGAAGGACAACCTCACAAATGTAGGTAACATAAATGACACATACAATATAAGGATATCTTGTTAGTGTTATTGTATTTTTTGTGTTTTCTTTTTCTTTTTTTTTGTAAAAGGCACCTGACAATGTAAAAGAATAGCACCAAAGCAGCTACTCAATTTGTGCTCTGAAAATACACAAGAGTATATGTATTCAGATATTCAGACATTTCCTGAAGCTGTAACTGTCCTGAAGCGCATATATATATATATATATATATATATATATATATATATATATATATATATATATATATATATATATATATATATATATATATATATATATATATATATATATTCAATGGTAATTTCCTGGGCAAAATAATTGGTTTTCTTCACATGCTTTGTATCTGGGACATAGCTTTCATTCAAAGCTCCTCATTGTAAACCATTTACAGAGTAGGGTTGGCAGTATTTGTTTGGAAAAGCAGGGTGTTCGTCCTGAAAGATTTACTCTGACCCCAAGATGCAGGGGTCTTCATAGATGGGTGGAATTTGAGTTCAGGAGCACATATGCATGGTGTTTTGTGAAAGAACACTCTGAGAAAGTCATCTATCACAGTGTGATATGACACAAACTGAATGGCCAGAACTCGTGGGTTTTCTGCACGTCGGTAAATCTGTATTTCTGACACCCCAAGTTTTGTATAGTTTATAAAATCAGATTCCAGTATATGTACAGCATGTCCATAATGCAGTTTAGGGATGTCTGGGCTGAGCAGGCAAAATAAATTGCATAAAATTTAAAGATTGGGGTCATCTGTTCTCACATCTTTAATATGTCTGTGTCACGTCGTCCCAGTTTTTATCTGACACAACTGCATACTCAGGTTATAGCACCTTGTTATAATAATATTTTATATGTCAAAAAGAAAGCAGATTTTTTAGCTATTTTGAAGATTCTTAGGTCTGAAAATAAGGACATGATTTCAAATGACAAACTGAAAAATGGCCTGCCAGTGGCTATTGTCAGTTTACGTTGCAAAATCTTCAGTCAAGTGTAACGGTCTGCATTCACATTTTTTGCCATCTTGCCATTTCAGAGCACTTTTGTACGCTAGCCAGTAAATAAATCTGTAATATTTCCACAATGCATCGTCCACAACGTCTACAGTGGTGCACACTGAACAATAATTACAAAACTTCTCTCTTTTATAAAATACAATGCCACTTGATCATAATTATTTTATCTGTGATCTTCAGAAGACGTTCCCTGTATCAAAATGCTTCATAGGAAATGATTTTAAGTACGAAAACAGTTTCTTCACAACTGTAGAGATGTTTGTTTCGATTTTTCTCTCTTTTTCTCTCACACACTCACTCCTTTTTGAGTTCATTTGTGCCGTGCTTTGCCAACTCACCGATGTTGGCATCCGGCTTACAGTCTAAATCACCGCCAGCGACGTGTCGGAATTTTCTTCCACATTCCATCGTGAGGGGGTCGCTTTCCAAAGTGTGGAATGAACATCCTTATTTTATTTTTCATGTGGGTGGTATTGGCAAAATTCATGGTTCGAATGCTTAGACAAGAATCCACATATCCCAATTTCCAAGTACGACATATCACCCCTACGCTACAGTCAATATATATTTATGGAAATTTACATAACATTACATAATCACTTTACTCTTTTCACAAGTAAAAGATAGATATATTTTTTTAACAGGATTTTCTGGCTTTCCGTTGTAATTTTCTCATTCGTCTACTCCAATCATCTCTCCATGGGATGACGTAGCTTTTACCGTCCGCCACAAGTCCATTGGGGCCTCCGCTCTTCTTCTCATTTCCAATAATGAGATAGTTTTTGCCCAGCCTAAGTTTTGGACACTTGCAGTTAATGTCATTAACGGGGACGTAGAGCAGCTGGTCTCCCCGTTTCAGCTTCTTCTGGCCATGTTTGTAAACTGTCATTACGTTGATTGTAAATTTAAACCATTCACCTGTCTGTTCACGAGACAGTATTTGAGCTTGCACAGCTGTTGAGTGATAAATGAAAAAAAAATATTATTCAATCTTGAGAATGAATTATCTTTTTTTTTTTGAGTTTAGGGTTTTTTTGTTACAGGGTATTTATTTGTGTGTTTGTATTTTTCTCTTTTTCAGAAATTAAACTTTGACCATAGGGCATCAACTGCAAATATCACCGTCTCTGATATGTTCAACGCAATTTTCTCCACTATCCCTCTTTAACAGAACTTTAATCAAAGAGAAAGAAATGAATTGAGGATGTAATAATTGGCAAAAATAGGAGTTCATTTGGTGTCTGGTCAGTGAGTTGTGGATTATCATAACAGTTTTGTTAAAATACTGTGTAGAGTGACCCTTACCGTAATCCTTCTTGCAGTATTTGGAAACACTGACAGATCGCTTGTCTCCTTTGCACTTCTTGCACTCTGTCGAGTCAGAAAAAGGAAAAACAGAAAAAATGTTTAATAGGAAATGCATATTTCTAAACAGTGTACACCAGTTAATGGGGAGAAGAAGTCTACTGTTTGTCAGTTTAATCCTTGGCATTACAACGGTGTACAGATATTGTGTTTCCAGGCAGGTGGTTTGATCTGGGAGCTGTGCAAGGAAAGTAGGACTACAGTGTGATGTACAGTGGAATGGGCAGGTGATGGATGTTTTGTAAGATTTTATTCAAAGTTAAAGAGTTCCATCAGCTGTAACGTTTGATGTACTTTCACATATTTTTGTTCAGTCTAAAGTTGTCAACACAGTCTCTATGTATGTAATGACCGTGGTTATTCATATTTGGTGAAAAACTGAAGTTTTAGTCTTGAACTTGCGTGAAGGGCAAGTAGCTGTAACTTTTGATGATTTTGTCACAATTTTTCTTTTCAGTGTCACCTACAATTTCATGTTCTACTTCATGTTCTACTTCCAAAAGCATGTTAAGATGCACATTATTCAGGTTATAAACCTGGTCTGTACATGTGTAAACTGCATTGTTATTGTTGACAAGTGAATTTTGGTACAGACTAGAATTCAAATGTAAGCAATAACAGCACATTTTACATGTATAGATGCTATGTTGACAAGCTAAAATAGTTGATATTTCAACATGCAATGGGGAGTAGAACAACTTTCAATTGACATACAAAACAAAAGTTTTGAAAAATTATCAAAAGTCACATTTACTGTTCCTATAACTAGAATTCATTCCTCTAAATCAGTATATGTATGGTGATTGGTACAGCCACAGCAATGCATCATGGGATAACCAGGAAAAGGTCTACACATGTACTTTGTATTTCAACAAACTTCTGGAAGGAGAGTATGAAAAGTTCTTTGTTTTATAGAACAAAAAAATAATGAAAATGCTATGAAAAAACTTAATACAGCTATTGCCACTTTAAACCTTGGATGGGAACAAACTATATTGTAACGTCTGAATAATAAGGGCAAGGATAAGTGAAGTTAAGCTGAGTCATATACATCAGTTCAGCAAAAGCTGATATATGAGGTCTGCTACTCCTTTTTATCCAAAATGTGTGAAAGGTCAACTTTCCAGATGTGTTGGTGAATAAGATGATTGGCCATGCCCATGCTGATGTGCTGAACTTTCTATTTGAATACGGAACAGTCTGGATATTTCATCAAAATGGTTCAACGCTGGTTCCCCACAAGTGGGCTAGACACCACCACCCAGCAGAGAAGCCCACCACTGGTTGTATATTCAGCGGTAAAACACACACACAGACCAGGGAACCTTAGCCATTGCCATGGATTTGAAATTGCTGTGGTTATTTCCACCCATTAGGCAGTCGAAGAGTGATCAGCATGTGTCATTCAGAGCGTCCCGAAAAGAGTTCAAAGGCTCTGGCGTGTCTAACAAAGTTCCTGCAGATTTTTTTTCAATGCAGTCTTGACACAAACAGCACATTAATGAGTCACAATGCACAAGTTTCACATTGAGTGCCATCAGTCAAACTAGACACATTCCCAGAATGGGGCAATTGTTATGCAAATCTCAGTTTATGCAGCCGTCTTGCTATTAAATAATGTAGGAATATGCAAATAGCAATGTAGTTCATATCTACAACATTGAATAGATAGAATGTATAGTTTTATTGTGATGTAGGAATATGCAAATACTAGTGGCTGTGAAGTTCAGTTCAACAACATTCTATATACAGAATGTATACTTTTGGTAAATATTGTCAACATAGACGGCAAGAAATACATACAACAAGCTGTGACAAGAAGGCAAATAGTGAGGTGTCAGCGATGGACAATAATGTACTTCATAACCGAAGATTTATCACAGCAATAAGCTAAGAGGGAGAAAGTTTTATAACAGTGATCTTCAGTTGAATTTTAGTAATTTGTTTGGAGACCTCGGTTAGGTACGCAACATCTAGTTATTGTATTAAATAGTTGAGCCATGCAATAAATGATTGATAATCTAAGGGTCAGGAACCCTGATCTTGCCTTGCTACATAATCATGCATATGCATTCTTGTCCACCTCCATGAGTTTCAAATTGATCAGCTGCGTTTGGGCAACGTAATTGCCTTTCACACATTATATGGGCTTTTGCTATTCAGTCTCAGCGAATATTAGATTTTACACACCCAAGGTGATGTATAAAGCTGACAGCCACACCACAAATATTCAAAGTCTGATTCAAAAAGTCAACAGAGCATATCAATATTCATAAATAAACCTAGCAACTGTATCGTCTTGGGGTTAAATTCTACACTCAATTGCATTCACGCTTGTATTTTCAATAAGCACTTTCACTGAGATCAGACTAATCTGAGGCTATTGACATTTGAAGTCTCAGAGTATGTGTTTATCATCTTGAATTCCCTTTATCCAATATTTTTTATCAGCTAATCCCAGTGTAATATGATGTCCTGTGCATATAAGGGAGACATAGAAAAGGAGATAATGAAATCTAGTATGGTTGGCTCATGGTAAAGACTAGATTGAATCAGAAATGATCAAATTTCCTTTTCAGACTCAAGCCAGGTACAGATTTGATGTACGAAGCAATGGAAACTGCCACAGCACACATGATGAAAGATATAAACACCACCAAGGATGACACCCTGTCCACTGAACTGTACTCGTCTAGTTCAATTGTTAATTGGGGAGATGGAAGCCTTTGTTTACATGATTTAATTGTATTAGGTACACACAAATTAGCAAATTGCAAAAATGCTAATGGAGGTGACATTTAACTAAAACGAGATATTGATTCAAATTCTTTCCTAACTTGCTGAGCTTGCACTGATTGTCAATGTCAAAATCATTCCACGAGATTTCAGAATTGTATGTTCCGACTGTGAACTTTGATTGCTGAAAGTGGGCATTTCCAACCTCGTCATATATTCGGTTTTTACTTAATGAAAATTGAGACTAGCGGAAGTAATCAGCAGCACTCACAGGTAATTCCACTTCATTACATCAAGCCGCTCCTTTGTCAGAGTTTTGCCCCAAGGGCAAACACAAAAAACACTACAGCAATCATGCAAAGTCAGTCAATATTTACTACAAGAGCTGTTCTTGAGTAGCATTGCTTCTGGTAACTTGGGTATCTGATACAACCCCCCCCCCCCCCCCTCTCAAATATATCACACTATGACTTCTAATACGGTCATTCTGAATGAAAAAGAAAAGTTGTGTGCCATGATTGTGATTGTTGCAGAGAATAGCCTTGGGGGATGGTGTTTTTCTTGTTCCTATTCTTTTTGTATATGCTTGCATAGAATCAGGAGTAAACAGCGGTGGGCAGCTATGTCAATCTGGCATAGGCCCTGACTTGTTTGATGTCCTCTCCAGTACAGTTTACTTCGCTCTTCAAAAGCAGTAAACATGTAATCGACGATCTCAGAATGACGCAATTACATTAATGAGGACCAATTAAGTAAAATCAATGCCACAACATGCCAGGTCTGACCACTCCACAAAAAGACAAAAGAGTAGGCCTTAAAAGTTGGTCCACCTTAAAAACATTAAGCCAGTGAAGCATGAAGATCTGACGACTGACCAGCTCCAAGTAGCAACAAAGAACTTGTATCGGGGTATGCAGTGTGTCCAAGCCGTGGACCTTGGGTTATTCTTTGATTTAGCCTTCAAGAGAGATCAACACAGCCAGTAGTTGGCAGCGATTGAATATTCCAACTGTCTAAGCAGCTTACAACACCATACACATTAATCCGAGACAATGTTTCAGCCAGACGGGATCGAACACAATATGTCTAGATATGGTTTTATAAACGCCTTAATTACGGGTTCCGTATCTGTGGTCATGTCAAACACACAGAGAGGCAAGGTCCAACATCTGGCTCCCACGTGCATGTGAGTTCGTCCCTTGAATGCATCGGCCCATGCATTTATATTGGCAAGGAAAACTATGTTTCATGTTAACACGGTCATATGCAAACACACAACTCAATAACTGCATTTAAACAGCCATGTGACTGTAGATAGTTCAGGACAGCAGTAATGGTCCACAGGAATGTTACTGCAGCTGCAGTTTTTTTCATAGATCTCGGTTACTATGTAAAATCACTCAGGCAAGCCCTTTCTAAATTTAATGCTGGCATGGAGCACAGTGTTCTCCCCAGGATCAAGCAAAAGCGTAGCGGCTAATTTGCATAATCATTTGCATATCATTAATTTATATTTGCATACGGATATAAGCTTGCACATGCACCCACGCATTCATGTACACTCACAACAAATGCAATGGTGACACACAAGTATGCAATTTGAACATCATGGAAACTCTTTATTACACTTAAATAAATTATCACACTGCACAGTATAGTACAATTGCTATTAAATAGAAGATTCAAACAGTAACAGCAAGTTCAGATTGAAAGCAAGAAATGGTTCGTCTGGTCGGAGTTTCATTAATACATATATTCAGGGTTCTCAAAAACTTTTGAAGTAGGCGGAAAATTCAAAAAGTAGGCGGTTAGCTTCTGTGTGCAACCAGGTTCCCTGGGCGGGCGGGGTGGGGGGGGGAGACAGTTCTGAGCGATTTCATGCATTCTTATACAGTGTATAAAAGGCTATTCCAACGTACACACAGTAGGGAGGGTTTCAGGGAGGGGGTCCCCTCCCTGTGTGCAAGAAATTTTTAAAATTTGAAGACATTTTGGAGTAATTTCATGCATTATTGATTGTATGAAAGACCATTTCAGCATGAGAGTGTTAAGGATTATATTTAAATTTGAAGACATTTCTGAGCAATTTCATGCATTCTTATACAGTGTATAAAAGGTTATTTCAACACACACAAGGGGGAGGGTTTCAGGGACGGGGTGGGCAAGAACTTTTTAAATTTTGAAGACATTTTGGAGTAATTTTATGCATTCTTGTACAGTATTAAAGACCATTTCAGTATACAGAATAATCATTATCATTGCCAATTACAACATGTTTTCAAGGGATAAAGTTTAAAAGAAAAGTCAGAAAAATTAATTTGATATCACTCAGGCCTGTCAACTGCATTCAGTTGACAAGGATAACAGCAAAATTTCACCAGACTGTTGTGTAGAATTATGTTTAGCTCATGACTTGAACAAACATTTTGAAATAAATCATAAGAACGTGGGGCCTAGGGTTTTCACAATCCAGATAATGATCCGCTAGAATCCTGACCAGCCTGGCCGTACAAAGTGTTTTACTGATTTAAATAAACGTGATTGACGATACAGTAAAATCAAAGAGTTTATTCAATTCAATGAATTATAGGAACACAATTTTCAGTGAATTTAATTCACTGTACTAATTTCACAATAAAACGAATCCGCGAGCTGATTATTGATTTTTTGCTGATGTTGAATATAATTGAAAAAGAGAGCTAAATTTCAGTGTTCATGTTTGATAAAACCTCAAACTAACGACACTGAACGCCAGCCTGTACTACGCCGTGTGTGTACAAAGTACCGGTAGTCAATTGTAACACAGTGACAGTACACACAACGCGATATCGGTCGACCTGAAATTTGACACTGTGATCGACGTAGCGTTTCAATAGTACGAAAAGTGAGACCAAGTAATTTTTTGTTTGTTTAGATTTGATCTAAACCTCCCAAAACCAACAGACAAAGTCAGAAAATCAAAGTTTTCAAGCGTCGACTTTCTCTTCCGGGATGCACACAACCACGGCCCCTCCACAAAACGCGATGTCGATCGACTGAGTTGAATATTGACATCGTGATCGACCATGGATATAGATTGACATGGCGTTTCGAAAGTATGAAAAATGAGACTCAGTAACTTGTGGTCGCTTTAGATTTGATCAAAAACCTACCAAACCCATCAGACTAGGCCCTACTCTTACGCAGAAAACCAAAGCTCTCAAGCGTCGATTTTCTCTTCCGCGTTTGAGCGAAACAAAAATCGGCTTCATTCGGAAATGGTCGGCTATTTGCGGGCATAACGTAATTGTATGTTAGTCCAATTTTCGGCTATACCCGATGTGAACGTCGGAATAATTCGGGCTGTAATCGGGCGAGCCAGGTTGACCTCGAGAGCGATTCCCAGTGTATAGTACACCACGTTCGCTGATCGCGGTACTACAGTGATAGCAACAAGTTCACCGCGTAAATTGCTAGACTACATATAGCCACATCGGCACTTCTGAAATATTATCTGCGGCTTGCAAGACCACCATGTACCAAAAAAATCTAATTATTGTTATCAAAACCAGAATTTCCGGGCCAGAGAGCGAAACAGTGCTGAAAAGTAGCCGGCCAATATACGAAAGTAGCCGGTCAATTTGGCCGGCATCCGGCTAAAAATGAACACGCTGTATATTGCTAATAAAATTGTCAAAAATTGCCAACAAAGAGGAAAATTCATAAGTTTAAGCTTTACACAATTCAAATGTAATTGAGTTTTATATCATTTTTGAACGACAAACACCGCGAATAATGTTTCATCACGGGGATCAATTTCAACCAGCCGACCCCCCCCCCCCCCCCCCCCCGCGTAACTACCACTGCCACTGAACATCGTCGTTCGATTCTTGATTTTAAAAATACCACCAAGATGATCACAAGACATGAACTAAGTACGACTAGAATCACTCGAAAATCAGGTGTAAAATCTTTCAGAGAACGTGTCAGAGTGGAACCACACGCGACGCCAGGATCAATGTCAACACGTTATAAACACGTCGGCCAACATGGCCGCCGCCATATTGGAATTTATGCAATGTGAACTCGATCGCGATCGTGATCGTACTCGGACAAAAAAAAGATCATCGTTGTAAAATCATAATCGACCTCACTAGTCAACTGCTTCTTTTGTTTCTTTTGCGGTCCATTTCGTTGATCAAAGCATGGGAATGTGATCAAAGGCCCCGCTAGTGCTACACCGCCTAACTCTGTGAATACTTGTCCTCGATGTATACCGACTAAAGGTCTTTGTTGGTCGTAATAGTCGTTGTAGAATGAAAACTTGTGAACAACCCAGCCGATTCTTCTATTGTTTTAACGTTCCTCTCAACACTTACGGACAAGTTATCGGACGCATACCATACTTCACACCTTCCACTCTTTCACCAGGTGAAAGTTGCTGTGAGCGCTAATGTGTAGACAATACATGCATCAGCTGGTAGCTACGCAGAGCGCTAGCGTGTGAACTAAAGGATGGCGGGAATATTTTAAAGCGTAGCGGGGAGAATCAAAGCGTAGCGGGGAGAGGCGAAAGCGTAGCGGGACCGCTACGCTAAAATGGCCTGGGGAGAACACTGGAGCAACTAGAATTCAAAATATTCAATTTATTTTTAAAATTCACCAACATGACAAGAGTGAGCATCAGCCCCTTCAGTCCACACACTTGTTTACATACTGGCACTGACATTTAGTAGATTACACTAATTAATTATTATTATTTTTGTTCCATGCGTCAAGTTATGAATTTTAGCCAAAATAAAGTCTGTATATTGTTTTGAAAAACAATGAAATGGCATTCCTTGTATTCATAACATTATAAAATCTCGTCAGTAAAATTAGCATTATTAGTCAGTGTGTGTCTGTGTCAGTGTGTGTCTGCGTGTAAGAAACCACAGAAAGAGTAACATTCCTAGGGGCCATTACTGCAGACCTTTATATATTGCAGTTATATGCAAGCATACTGTGATGTGTATTTGCATGCCACCATGTTAGCACAAAACAGAGTTTTTCATTGCCAATATACATGCATGGGCCAATGAATTCAAGGGAAGAACAGGTATGCACATGGGAGCCAGACCTTGGATCTTGCCTCCCTGTGTGATCGACAAGACAACAACTATAGGGAAAAAATAATTTAACAATACAAGGAAGGGCATTTCATTGTTTTTCAAAACATTTAACAGACTTTAAGTTTATTTTGGCTAAAATTCAGAACTTTGACATGTGGAACAAAAATAATAAAAAATTAATTAGCCTAATCTACTAATGCCAGTGCCAATATGTAAACAAGTGTGTGGACTGCCCTGGAGGGGCTGATGCACAATCTTGTCATGTTGATGAATTTTAAAAATAAATTGAAAAAAAAATATATAAATATATATATAAATATATATATATATATATATATATATATATATACTTTCAATTTATTTTTAAAATTCATCAACATGACAAGATTGTGCATCAGCCCCTCTTCCATATATATATATATATATATATATATATATATATATATATATATATATATATATATATATATATATATATATATATATTCATATGTTGAATGTTTCCAAATGGATGGAAAAATATCTTATTACAATGATGATGTCCCCGTTCATTAGATTTACATCAAAATATTAGAGATGAAATAGACAAGACAGGACCCATGTTCATTGTCAGACCAATATCAGATTATGTGCAAGTGACACATCTTGGAGAAGCTTTAGAATGGCCATCATTTTTACTTTTTCACAAGACTTTAATTTATAAGGATTTGCTTAAAAACCTGCCTTGTTTTATGGCTGCATGTTTTCCAACTTTTGTGACATATGTTCAAATGTGTACTTAAAAACTACCAATGTAGCAGACCAATAGATATGTACAAAATTACCCACCATTGATTTGGGGAAAAAAAAAACTCAGTGGTAAAAACAGCCAGTAATTCATTTCCCTTACTTTATGTAATGAGACATGGGCAGAAATGGACAATTGTGAATATTAATCAGCTAATTACATTTTAATCAATACCTACTTCTCTTCTTTATTAAGAGGGTGTTTGTTTAAGCACAAATTAAATCACTTCTGCTGCTCTGCAGTGATTTAATTATGCAGCCTACGGACTCAGAAAACGTAATTGTTAATTATTATGGTCCAGAATTGTTGAGTAGCTTAGAGACTGAGTAAGTGTGGAACATACTTGAAGAAAAAATGAGATGCAAGGTCAATTTGACAGTGCCTATCATTTCTGTAGGGAACATATCCACACACACACTGATTATGAACTTTGTTGTAGGTTTCCCTTCCCATACATCCAACCATATGGCATAGGGGAGCCGCATGGCCAATTGGGGTGACATTCACCAGCAAAAGAGTTGATAAGCTCTTCGGATCAATAATTATACCTCCAATGAGTGATGAAACTCCAAGATTCAAGTAGAAAACCAGACTTTAACGTGCACAGGAAGTGTTTCAATATTAGGGTTTGACCTTTGCATCTTGAGAGGGAGTGGTCAAAAACATAAAACATCTGGAGAATGAAAGTTTGTCCAGTGAATTTTTAGGCTTGCTTCTTTCGCAAAAATAATTATTATTCACATAAGTGGGATGTGAAAACTCTGCACTTCTGACACTGACAACTTCAAAATAAATTAAAAATCTGGAAAACATTGAAAGGAAATAATATATTGCAATTCTAAACCCCCCTGTGATGTGATGATGCTGCCCTCTTTACAGTACTGAAATTGAAACTTATGGTGGAAGAGAGACACTTACCTTTACCTGCAGACGGTTCTGGAGTTGTTCTTTCAACTGGTTCTGGTGTGGTTTCTAAGCAATGAAAAACATAGGAATAGGATTTTAAATGTTTGAAAAACGGGAAAGGTTTCAATTTTGTAAGGAGATCATAACTGCCGCAGCAAAATCATTGAAAGAACTTCTAAGACACAGAAATCATAACATATATTTTTAACTGTATTCCTATGTACATCTTTGTTTCACTGAATTACTCAGATATGTTCCCCTGCAGGTATGACCATATTAAGTATGCATTCATTGCCAACCCAACTACAATTATGCCTTCTGCCAACAACTTGGTAACTATCAGCGAAATTCATCCAAACAAAATTGTAATAAAGCAGTTTTATAACAGATCAATAATGGTATGTAGTGTGAATTGAATAGTCGAAACATAATCAGTGACAAAAATCCCAGTAGTGAAAATATTCTGTCAGAAGAGAATACTTGGTAGTGTATACTATTTGTATCTGTCCCATGAACAGTAAAATTGAAAAGCTGATTAATTGTTGCTGAAGTGTGACCTTTTTTCATTGTTTAATTTATTTTGTCAAAATCTCTTTATCTAGATTTTATGTATCTTTTATTTTATTTTATTTGTATAGTTACCTATTTATTTATTCATTTATTCATTTATTTATTTGCTCATTCATTTATTTTATAAAGTATTTGTTATTAATCTACCCTTCTGAATTGGACACTCAATCACCACTCTTACTAGCTGACGTAAAGCAATATGGCACACTTGCAACAGTAAAACTACCAAGCTACTCCGTCTATACACGAAATCTGCAACTTCATTAAAATCCTCTCTTGTTCGTGCAAGCCTTCTAGAATAAATGATTGCTGTTGTACAGCTCAATTATCTGCAACAGTCGATGCATTTTTCACTAGTTTTCCTTTTGTTGTACATGTGACGTGAAACTTGCTCTACTCAAAAAATCATGTCACTATGTCTGGAGTTTATGTAGCCAACAAAGCCTGCACGTGTGTAGTGTCCGATTAAGTTATATCACAAACAAGAATTTGTCAATAATAATATTGCATATTGTGTGCAATGCGTTGCACTTGCGAGGCTAATGTTTCATACTTTAACTTACTTGAGGGAGATGAATATGTTTAGTTGGTTTTATAGAACCGCATACGAAATTAAAAGTATTGTCACCAGTTTCAGCAACTGTCTCATTAGTTGCAGAGGTATAATGGATACTGTACTCAGACTGGAATTTAGTCACAATGTGAAAAATTACATATACTGTACTGACACAAAGAATATTCTAGGCTTTTCCTGAAGGTAACATGTATTGTTGATATTTTCATTATATTTGTTTGCCTTCGTCTCCTTAAAGTATTATTGAAATACACAAAATACTCATGTTGTGTACAATATGCAGTAATATCAGTCACAAATTTATTCATCAGGACTAAAATTTAGTTCTCCCATATTATAGAGCATAACACACATACACTCCAGCGTTATCTTAGGAATGTGACAAGCAATGGCATGTTTACAAACAAACAAAAATAATTTTCAATTCATAAAAAAAATCACTGCTCATGAAGGTGTCTAACAAACATCACTTAACCTTCTGCATTGATATTAAAGCGTGTGATATTTGCATTAAAATCGTAAAGGCAACAAAAAAGTGAAAGATATACTGACAATGATGAACAATGTTTTATGCCAACACATATACTTATATAAACGACAGTTACTTTTCAAATATATCTTAAAAAACACCGAGTTTACAGCAAGGATGTGGCATATATATATATATATATATATATATATATATATATATATATATATATATATATACAGTACATATAGAAGTATTTCCATAAATTTTCTTATGTTATTTCATAAACGGATATTAGAAATCTTTAAAAAAGTTTATAATGACTTTATACAATTTATATGTCGTGTCAAGGCATTAAAATGTCTTTGGAGACTGTACACATTTTTTTTCCAATGAAACGAATTCTGCGGGTGCATATTTCCGAAATCATTTTCAAAGATTTGTATGTTGGCATGAAAACATTCCTCATCAGATTGTATTGAAAGCTGGAATATAGAGTGTTTACCTATTTCTATTACCACATTTTCAGTAGAGAGGTCAAATTTGTGCACAGAGAAGGAGAGAGAAAGAAAAAAAGATGGATAACAATTAATGATCTTATGCAGAAAAAAAATGATATTTTCAAAAGCTATCGTAATCGTATATGCATACAGTGGTAACATGCGCATGCTTCCTACTGATATTAAAACCATTTTACTTTCATCATCTTTTCATCTTTGCACTGGCATACACAGAACATTGTCCACCGAGTTTGGTTTCATTATGATATTTCATATGTTAACGTCTTAAAAATCACGGCATGACAATTCAACAAATAAAGTAACATGTCATAGTAAAGATTTATCACTATGTTTCAGCTAGCACCAATTCCTCTTCCTGGTTCGTTAGAATCGTTTTTCCAGAAAAAAAAACCGAACAGAAAGTATGGAAGAACCAGAGTACATATCTCCCCCAGAATGGATATTTGATCCAGGTAAATTACAAATGCTGATCCATAATTCACTGTATAGCTTCAGTCTGAAAGGTGTACGCAGCCCGACAAATTTCAAAATGTGGCCCTGCAGCACCGATTGCAACCTCGCTCGCTGACAGCAAGAATTCAGAAAAGCAGAAAATACGGTGTATCCTCGGTGGAAATGTCTCCAGGTATTTCAGTGCGAATGATGTTTTGAAATTGGAAACGCTTCTAATTGGACGACGTCCGTGTTGCTATCGGAGATTTCAAGATACCGCGCGCTTAAGTGTATAAATACCCACTAAAATTCAGACTATCGAATCGATTTTAACAAGTCCTCCAGGCCTAGCATGCACACGTTCCTCAAAGATGTATGAGCACCCGTGCACAATTTACGGAAAAGGAACGTAATGTGTTAGTTATACTTCAAACCAACTCTAAATTCTCGAACAAACGTAATGTGTCTTTCTATCAGGTAATCGAAAAATATTTCATGATTTTCAACAATTAAGTAGCATGCCTATGGTCGATCGCATTGCCAACTAATAGAACCTTTACACCTAAAAGAAAAAACGTCGCTTATTCTGAACCAAGTGTTACCCTGCCATACATTTTACATGCCCAGAACGCCAATTAGATATGTCGATGTACCAAACGGCAAAAAACATGCGTGCACATTCCATAGACGACAAGCACAAGTGTGCATATTCCATAGCAAGAGACAAAACATGCAATACGTCTGTATCAAAACGGGCGATGCGACATTGCAATAATAATAAAAAAAACATTGCTCTTTGCTCATGCTGCAGTCCGATGACGTAATATACTTGGACAGCACACCATGCACATGTTTCTGGGGAATGCTATTTGAACAAGAAATACACTTACTGGCGCAGGGGACGATTGGTGAGCGAGTCTGAGTGTATCCCTTTGCACATCTGTTGCACGTCAGGCCGGCGACGCCATCCTTACAAGGGCATTGTCCGGTAGTTTGGTTGCACACTGTGCCCGACGCTCCGACTAAGTGACACTCACAAGCTAGGAGATAAAATTATCAAAGGCATAATGTTAAAACACACAACCCTTTAACACTTTGCAGTATATTCTCATGTTTCACCAGCTTTAAACTTCGAAATGCACAAGGCCTGTTACAATTCTTGCATGGGTTACACACGACAGACGTCGGCACGACATAACATTATACTTTGGCAAATCAACAACAATAACGATTTATTAAAAAGCAATGTTAGATCACAAACAGACAGACCCTCTCCTCTATTGCCGTGAATACAACCATACCATTTGGGAAACAGTATGCGATGGCAAAATCACCAATATGTGAACGATAAGATTATCAGGACCATATCCGGGCAATATCATTGGCGATTAGCACTTGCGCCCATTACGCCCTTTACATTATGATGAGAGTGATATGATGTACATTCACGCCCAGTGAAAATGTTTCAATTTATTTGAGCATTCAGGTAGTCTAGTTAGTTCATCTATGTTTCGAGAAGAACTATACCAGTCATGTGGAGTTCTAACACAGTTGCCCTTAATGGGGGACATTTACATTCTGCAGTTGATCCTTTTTACCACCAAATTCGGCACAGCAAAGTTAGCCCTCTATAAGGAGGGGTGGGGTTAAACGATCGCGAACCAAATATCCACCAGGGACCGATCCAGTTGTTCCTAAGCGTTACTGTATTAACTACGTTGTGTATATCACCGTTAAACCTCCATTGGACTTTGTTTTTCACGGCTTTCGAGGCTTGAACCAAAACAGGGAATTATCGAGGTGAAAAGTTGACGAAATACTTGTCAAAACAATTACTTGTCATTGGTACTCTGGAACAAGCGGTGTATTGCAGCCGCGATAGTTAATAGCATCGACCGTAAGGTGAAAGATACCCAACAAATGAAACTGTATCGTAATTGGTAAAGTTGACCTCCAAAAGTTTTGTAATCGACTTGTGACATTAAACATTGCAAATATACTTGCATAATTCTTTACAATTTATGAAAAGCACAGATTTCTGAATGTTATCATCTACCATTTCTCATATTTATGTCTGTCTGTCTGTCTGTCTGTCTGTCCGAAGATTGCAGGATGCAAGAAACTTAATGTCCAGATATTATTACTTTAGCATCGAGCATATCTGTATACTTACATATATATATGTGTGTGTGCGTGCATATATATATATATATATATATATATATATATATATATATATATATATATATATATATATATATGAGTGGTATTTAAAGTTTGTTCAATTTGAGTTTCTGCTGATTATCGTATTGATGGCATAGTGAGCGTTGATGATGCCAATGAAACTTTTTACTATACTTCTTCAATAATGCTAACTTTACGTTTGCAAGTTTTGAAAGAGCCTTCACAATGAATTACGAACTAACGTCAGATGTTAAAAGCACACGTTTTTTTCTTCTTCTTCAAACCGCATCAATTTTAGAAGAACGTCGGTCTCAAACTGGTTCTGTTTTTCAGCGGGTAGCCGATATTTACGCTCTCGGAAGATCACTGTCGCACAGAGTGTGCCATTCGGTTGCAAGATAAAGCTGTCCTCTCCTGACATTTCCGCATTTGTCAGGTGATAATGGGAGAAACGAAGAGCGGGTACCTAGCGGGAGTATGTGCGTTTAAGTCTCAGTATTGACAGATGGAAATAAATGCGTTGGGATTAATGTGTTCGCGCACACAAAATCGATGGGAGACAGCTTTCACGAACAAAAAATCAATCTTAAATTATAACGCTCGCGTGATCCCAAGTCATTCGAGCAGCATTATTCAATTTTAGAGGATGTAACGTTCAACTTTACGAAGTTTCATGAAATCAGCGTGAAGTACAAATTTATATTTACAGTCTCAGCCGCTGTATTACCGTACAAAGTGGTTTCTTTAGTGAAATTAACAAGTTTGTTTCCTTTCGAGCTGTATAGATATATATTGTTGAAAACGTTTCCATAATGGTAACATTGGCAGGGGTACATATGTCTCTATGCAAATTAAGATATGAATCCCCTAATACAAGCACCATTTTTCCATAACAAATTTGATAACGGTCTTTTCCCAAGGTATATAAAAGTTCTTGTCTCGTAGGAGAGAAATATCCTCAGCTGTCTTACAATAACTCACTCAATGCTAAGCCGCAAGTAAAGCGCTAACTTGCTATCAAAAGATAAGATATCATTCAGTTTATTCTCGGTGATGACTAAAATATACGGTATCGAAATATGTGCAATGAATGCAAAATGTTTATATACAACCGGCACCGCACTCACAGTAAACAGACGTGTCCATTTGTCCATCTGTCTAAACGGTTTTTAAACACGTCTGCGAGACATATTTCGGTTGCACATACCTGGCAACTCATCCACTCCTCCGAACGTTCTCTCACTTGTGAGTCGAACTGGCTGTCTCCCCATTACACTAAAATTATAGCTCTGACAATTTATGTAGCTTGAACGGCAAAGAGTTTGACGTCCCAGAGAGACGTCCTGAAAGCATATCCGCGAATTTAAGAGCTTGTAACGTTAGAAGATCATAACTATAGTACCATCGCTCTGCGAGGGTGAGCGATACAGCAACCTCTCTCTTATGTGTACTGCTCTCTGGAAACATATATCACGTTAACAAACATCAATTATTAATCCCCGCAGATCGCAGAGTGCGAAATGTTACATTCAATTGAGGACAGGGCCATCTTTCAAAACTGATCGCCGTGCATGTAATCGTTTTTCCGGGCTAAAAGGTGATGCTACTACCAACGGACGTACCCATGCCGTTTTAAAGCTCCATAACAGACACTTGTGACGTATCACTGTTTGACACATTGACGGCCCTCCAGATGATGTGCAGAATATGTGACTTTACCGGTGATATCCGCGAGTTTAATCAACATTTTCAGGGAATTCTTCTTGAATATGACCACATACGAGCCCTTCATGTCTTTTCCATGATTGTTCGGAGATCCCTATACATATTTCTAGCTCTAAGGTGTGGCTTTTTCTCAATGAAAAAAGCGCGATTTTTTTGGTGTAATGTGTAAACACCGATCCGAAGTGTTTTGGAACACTAACCCCGTTTTGATGCTAAAGCTCCAACGCGTTGCGTTTAACGGCAAGTGCATAGATCGTTAATGGCAGGACCGTGTCTGAGGAGTGAATTTACGGCAATGAGGTATGTTTGAACTTTTGTTCAGTCGGCCGTTTCAGATATTTTAAGAGCTGCATTGGAAGTCTTAAAATCGCCACATTTTCGGTGTTTGTTCCTATAAAATGAATATCAGAGCTTCTTTTGATGTGAGCGTTTGGGAAATAAAATTGAAATCTATAATAAATTACTTGCTGTCCGCTCTTTACTCCTGTGGGCGTACATAACGACGGTCGTGGTTCTGAAGCGATGAGACCCAGCTCCCTTCTTTCATTTCTGCGAGTTTTCATTTTGTCCAGTCCAGACCGAGTAATGGGAAAACCATCTGTTCAATTCAGGTGCACCAACCAGCAGACGACAACTTGAAAGAAGCCAAGCAGTCAAGGCTGGCGGTGTCAAAGGTGCCGTCCAAAAGTGGCAGCCCGCAATTTATCACAGGAAAAGCGACGGAAAACAAAGTATTTTTTCTCAATTAGAAGCAGATTACATGAAACACCGGGGAAGTTTCAGATCCGAGCTTATCATCATTTAACGATAACATGATTTGTTTTGTGGTTTCTGTGTGAGCACCACTGGTGGACATTTTGAATTATGGTTGCCTTTCCACGAGATAATCGCGACAAACTTCCCTCTCTGATTTGACGAGTCATTCTTTCCTGCCGCGATAAACTGGACAGTTTCCATGGCGCTTTTCCATCATCCGTGACCTCGTCGACAACTTATGTCAATTTTAACAGCTGTTTAACCTGTCATGTCAGCACAACAAATATATACACGAGTGGAAAGTACACCGATATTCTCAGTCTGAGACCACCTACTCTCTGGCTCGAGTAATACATCTCACAAACCTCGCGTTACTGGAGGTGAAACCATCCTATCGTTTCTCCAAGTATCAAAATACTGTTTGCTTTTTAAATAGTGTCCGCGGTATTTATAGACCTAGCAAACGTCAACTCGTCCTTCAATCAAAGTAAGACTCGAGTTGCCCACGTGTGAAAAGGTCTATAATATAACAGAAAACAGAATAACAGTGGCCATGTGTGCTTAAAAAACTTTGCTACGTTGATTTAAAACAGTTAAACAATTTGGGACTCGATGGTATCAAACTTTTTAAGCATGATAAAGCTTTCCTGCGGCAACTCCGTCGCTGAAGTTCAAGGACATTCAGTGTTGGTTAATCTTGGTGAAGGTTTATGCAGCATTCTGGGACATATTGTTGAGTTGATTTTATTACTTCCATCACAATGCAGCAAACAACGGCAGAGGACTAAGTATATTCCAGAAAATGTCCAGGGTGTCAAGGGTCGCATACGGTCACTCGTTCTCAATAAGCTAATTGCAGACGAACTTTTAAATATGCAACTAAGTTTACAACAAACATTATAGCATAATGTAAACCTAAGTAAGACCAATGCACCTCTGAATCCCTGTCATATTCAGTACAGAGAGTGCTGATGCATGGCCCAATAAAGCTTAATAATATGCAAATAAGTTGATAATCAGTATGCCACGGCTACCACACTGAGTTTCAGCATAACTGAAACTAAGCATGACAACCGTAACGCTGAAATCGTCTGAATTTTAGTGTTGTTAGTTTTGATATATAACATAATAACAAAGAACTCGGTATACATGCTAATTCGATGTCAATCGCTATGCTAGGCCCATCAAACTTTCAACTAACCTAACCAATCTCTTCAGTACGATGATAGTCAGTAGATTCAGTTCTGATTTATGGCGTTATTACAGAAAAAAATCGTATAATCTGCGAGTGAACTAATAATTTGTATGCCATATCCATCAAACTTCAGCATTAATACACCCAGGCATGATGTACATCTGAAGTCTTATCAAATTCACGTATTAATTTTGACGTATGGCCTAATAACAAAATTTCGTGAATATGAAAATTGGCTGCCAATCAATACGCCACGCCCACCAATCCTTAACCAAACCACGACTCTGGTCTTAAAATAATTCCAAAGTCGAATAAAATCTCGCCCGTGCAATTTTTGAGACATTGCAAAATCATTAATTATGCAAAACAATTTTAATTATGCAAGCCACAGGAGGGCAAAAAAGTACGAATTTTTATCAAAGTGCCAGTGTGTACTAAATTCTAACCAGATATCTGGATAGTCATACACAATTTTTGTCAATGCTTCAAATTAAACGTTTGCTGTACATACGGCACATGCTTCCTTAGGCAACAGGACTACTAGTATTTTACTCAACATTGCTTGAATATACTGGAGAAAATCACTGAACGTGATCTGTAAGGTTATTTAGAATTTCCCCTCTGATTCAATAATTAGTAGATACGATAAATTGGGTTGATTTTAGTTTTAGGTTTGTTTCCTTCTTTGCTTCACTTCAAAATAAATATAGATATTCTGGCTACAAGGTTTAGATTTATAAAGATGTACGAATGGTCTGGCAAAGAAATATAATCGATCGTAACTTAGAATTTGGTAAGCATGGAAATTATGTGATGCTCCAAGAGACATGTTCGACTTGGTATAGTAAATCTTGTCTCTCTACGTCGGAATAACTACCTTGGAAACTCTGTCTGTAGGGTTAACACAAGCCAATAGTAATCTCTGAGCGATCATCAAAGTTTTCACCGTTGGTCTGACGGAAAGTGTCTAATATGCAGTGTTGAATTGCGAATGCCTAGCGAGTGAAACCTAGGTCTGATCATTTACCTAGCCTCCGACAAGTACTACACACTGCCGCAAAGGGGACACATTCGGTGATTCCCGGCACGATTCAGCGAGTCAAATTAATCTTCGCGCTTCTAATTTGTGTTTTAACAGCTTCCAATTCACTCGTTTGTTTTAATCTACCTCGGGTGATAAATGTACTCGGCAAATAACAACCAGCGCGACCATAAAAGTAGTCTCCACTAAATCGTATCAGCGGATCGTGACCCACCTCTGATTGAGAAACTTTAAATAAAATCAAAGTGTGATTTATAAGGTTATACGAGATGTACGGGCAAATTATTACTCTATTTCAGATCGTGGACAGCTTATGGAACGATTCTGGGATTTAATTTACCGCAGCTCCCATATCTGCTCACAAAAACTTGGGTCCTCTATGAAACAGATATAGCCAGAGAGTTATGTTACCGTGGGGCACAGTGTCAGAGTTAATTAGCGAGCGCGGTATGTACGTGTGATGGCATTTGCAAAGAGCAAAGCCCGCTAAATTATCCTCGCCAATCCGTTATATTTTCCTAGCAATTAATCAATCACATTTGTTTGATCTGAACCCCGCAGACAAGCTTTGCATGTGTTACTCGGCCGATCTCTTCAACTATTATGTAATCCACCCCGCACTACTATTATCCACCGTAAGATTACGAGCCGAGAAAAATCCCCCACTGTTGGAGTGACCCCAGACCTGTATAATCTCCACAAAAATAAATCAGAGCCGCTGATTGGTTTCCCAAGTGATAAAAAAGCGTCATGAATATTAATCAGTACCGTATATGGAAGTGGTCCTAGACATACTGTCTGCTTTCTATCATTTCAGATGCTGCGACGATGCCACAAAACAGCGCGCTATCTTGTACTGAATGGTAGATAATTTCACGCGGTATCTCCCGATATCATTCATCGGCGCGGTTCACGTAAGGTGAACGTAAACCCAAGAACGCTAATTGGGTCACGTGACACTTTGTTTCGTATAAAATTTCAGAGCGCTTCCACGGTGGTTTCACGCCTTCCAGATGCGAGACAATGATCTTATTTAACCTTTCCTGTCGGTTTCCACACTTTTCGCGTACCGTCGCCAACAGACGTTTCAGTTATTGACACTTGCACTCCAAGAAACCGTGCGTGTCTCCAAGCTAGTCTGAGCAGGAAGTTCCACGCTTTTTTATTCCGCAGAAAGTTAAATTAAAAATATCAACGCTAAACGTCACACGATTATGAAATAAAACTTTACAATCATCTTTTGGGGGGCAATTTGTCATCCCGCTCCGGATGTATCCTCTTATCTCCTCGTCGAAGTGCGACTATGGAATGTTCTATTTAAAGCGAAGGGTTGGAATATGAAACCGCCGACTTGGTCCAGAAGTGCTGCGGGGTCCAGCCACTCCGAAATCTGCTTCAGCTGTGATTTTCCAAGGTCGTTCAATTTCTCAGCATGAGTCATCGCACCAAAAGGCTTTATAGGGCAGATTTAAGCTTTTACTACAGCTGCCAACACGGTGTGCTTTTCAGTCGGTAGTGATATCAACCCATAAGCACCTAATAATTCTTCCTCATATAGCTAAATTCTTAAGTAGGTGAACGCTTTACGATGAATACTGAATTCATGAGCGCGGGAATGATATGGTTCCAGTCAGCGATGTCAGATTGTTTTGAATGTCTCATATCACTGGGGTTCAATTAATTTATCGGTATATTTTTTTATTGCTTCATTAATTATTATTTGCCTTAGGTTGTTTTGGTCTTCATCGGTGTTCTGAGTACCCATTCAAACTACCTGAGATTGATATTTTGACACTTAATTCCAACTTGCCAATGACAGGTATACGTAATGTCTCGAGCGAATACTTCTGCCCGACAGTGCATCTCAAGTTTTTGCAGTTGGCTCTGCAACACCAGCCGCGGTCCCAGTCAGTCTTGACGTCAGTGGGTCAACGATATTAAGGATTGCTCGGCCAAATAGGTCTCAACAATGGATTGCCGCGGGGCGGGATGTAGTTTCATCAACGCGGTTGAAAAAAGTTCGGCCATACTGACGGGGAGATTCTATCCACCCCTTTTCCAATCCCACTCTTGATTTCTTGCGATCGGCATTGGTCGTCCAAGGGTATCGGAGGCTTTATTATATACCGCACCGACGAAACTCGCGATAGCGGTTCATGTTAAGGTAGACCTAAATCCAACATCAATTCTTTAAACATCGGTCTGATGTATTTATAGCCACAGAAGATGGAAGGGACATGGAAGACATCTGAGCGCATTCTCACCTTCTTTGTACCGTTTAAAACACTCATAAATGGGGATGCATGGGGGCTAAATGAGGGCTACAAGAGGAAGGAGCGCGCGGTTGTTTTGCCCCCACATTGGAATACTGTTTACCTGAACCCATCGCCGGGGAATGGGGACTATGCAGAGTGATAGGTCCTGTAACCAATAACGCTGCCCAACACTACATTGCGTTGTGCTGAGGGGATTATTGTTGAAAATTAAACTATTTGATTAATGTTCTGATGACATCGCTAATGACTGCACATCGCAGGGTATGCTGGGAAAAGGCGATTTCTCCGATGACATGAGTCATGGGACATAAATCGTTGGCAAAGAATTTGGATAAGCCGACTGGCCGGGCATGGCTAACGCCAGGTTTAGCACGAACCACCTCCTTGTTTTCCGTTTCGGAACGCCAAATTAGATATATAGTGCCTCTACTGTTTGACATTTCAGACTGCAATCTGCGGACAGGTTTCCATGCGAACCGTAAACACCGATTGGCTGCGGTATTTAAATTACATAATATTTACGCGATAGATGTCCCGGAGTACTTTGTTCAATTGCTGGTATTGGCGACTTCTTAACCGGGAGGTGGGATATATGCGTACCAAAGTGAGTTTTCATGGCCATAATCGAACCCGACACAGCGGCCATATGTTACTTTCGATATGTTCGACTCATCACTCACTATTTAAGTATGTCGCTAACCCCCAGCACAATCTAATGAAGGGATTTGTCAAACTTCAGTGCGGTGGTGATGGGACTTTAATCAAAATATTCTCTCTCTCTCTCTCTCTCTCTCTCTCTCTCCCCCAGAGGCCAGTACGTATGTATGTATGTATGTATGTATGTATGTATGTATGTATGTATGTATGTATGTATGTATGTATATCTGTACGTACGTATGTTTCTATGTAAGTCTGTCTGTCTGTCTGTCTGGTATCGTTCTACGTGTTCCGTGTTTTGTTCTGCAGAACAAGAGTCGCAACTTTTGATGTCGACTTTCTCAACACTTAAGACATGCGACAATTTCACAGTGAGGGTGTGTATGCTTGGCGAAGCGTGGTACGTGTTTTGTTAGACGTTTGAAAGGTGTACACATTCCGGTACCCAATAGGTAAAGCGTGATGCGTATCAAGATGCTGTCAAATTGACTGTAATTCCTGACTGAAAATTTCACTTTTCAATGATAAGCTGAGGATGCGCAGAATACAATGTACAGCCTTGAGTGGATAGTTAAACATCTTGATTTGCGTGTCAACTTAGTATACCGAAGAGAGAAAAGCTATTTTTGAATAAACAAAACATAGTATGAATGATGATAATATTAGTTGATAGCTTATCGGACTCTCAATTTTTTCCGATACTTTTCTAGTCTATCACTTGTATGGATGGTTCATTTTGTAGCTCTTGAGAAACTAAAGTTTTCATTTTTTTGTGATTTTGAAAATCGAAAATTAAATTTTTCCTCATTGAGTTAACACCGGGGGATGTGGCCATTTTGAATTTCAAATATCGATAAATAAATGATGGATATTTTTTCTCTAATATCAAATTTTGCACGGTGACCCTAAATTTTTATTCTTGTTTTGGTAAGAGGATGGTTGAAATTTTCCTTCAGGAAAGTTTGAGCAAAAGTTCAGGTATTCCAGTTTCGAGGCGCATACAACCTTAAGATAAACAGTATAAAAGGCACTGTTTGTCTGTTTGTTTGTTTTTTGATGTGAACCGCAACTCCGGTCGACTTTCACGGCGATGGTGAACGCCACCACTTTTTGAGTGGCAGTTATTTTGTTGATAACTTGGAAGGATTTCATGTCTAACAAAAACAACCGTTGTCATCAGAAAAAGAAAATATGCAATATTTACTACAGATCAGATCCTGAAATGTGAAAATAAACCAAAATATACTCTCCGCGGAAAGAGAAAACAGCTCGAGCTACTCAGGCTAGTGGCGCAAGAGAAGAGAACGGCAAGAAACCTGAGAATTTTTAAAAGGCCTATCTCAATCGATTTAAACTCACTTTCCCATGTTATAAAAGGCCAACACAAAATAAACTGTGAAGACTCAAGGATAATTTACGTCTTTTTCGGTGAGATGTTTACACTGATCGAAGAAGTCACACTGGAAATGTCGTTGTTTACATTCACATGGTTGAAATATTGGTCGCCACGGGCATTATACCAAAAAGTCTGGAGCTGCGATAACTCCCTATCCCGGCTGCGTACTTGTAAAGTACAGAAGGACTGTGACTTATCCAATATCATTGGCATATTGCTTTCCAGCGCCGAGTCGCGGGTCGCCCGGGGTCAAATTAATCAATTGCTACGCGATCGGATAATTTGAAATACAGATTCTCTTTACCGCGGTTTCTGGCCCAAAAGTTCAACGTAAATAAGATAATTTTCTGTTTGATGTTTCCGGCGAGCCAATACGGCTCTGGCAAGTGTAGCCTAGCTTTTGTGTGGTTCTTGATGTCGACGCGTCAACTTGACCCCGTCTTTGAGTTTACAGCGTGCTGTAACCCTCGGCCACATGTTCACGTCGATATTTCTTCTTTAAATTTCAACACATCCAACCCTAAATATTTCCTGAAGGACTTGAGTTACCCCCGACTCTGTGATACTCATCAGCTTACTATTTACAAACACGGTGGCCGCGTCCAGCCATTACCGGGATGTTTGTAACTCATCCCTAAGAGATTTTTTTCTGATATTAAACTGATAAAACGTCTTCGCTGTAATACATCTGGTACATCGCTATACTCTGTAGGCTATGAACTCTGACCTCGATTTCTGAGAGCTGACATTTATCCAGCACCGTCACCCTGCCTCGGGGCGGAAGGATACCAAACCTCGCCAAAGCGCAGTGTTTTTCCCCCTTACCTTTGCAAACTTTTCGATGGGTTATGGCTTTGCTCTGGTCCCTGTAGTAACCCTCTTTGCAGTAATGGCAGTTTCTCCCAGCCGTAAAGTGACGACATTTCAGGCACACTCCTCCGCTCACCCGTCCGGATAAATCGTACAGTTCGTTGTTGAATCGGCACTTTCTTGCGTGGAGATTACAGTTGCAAGCTGTGGAGATTCGGGTGGAAAGAAAAAGGAGAAGATTTAAGAAATCATGGAACAAAACTTGAATGCTAACAATCCATTTATTTTAAATTTGTCTACGCATTCAAGAGACAGCCAGTCTAAGTCTATGCAAATAAACTTCTAAATCCACGGCACGGCGTCCCAACGGCATTTGATCACTGACTTCTCTAGGTTTCGCTCCATGGTTTGAACTGAATATGGAGGGTTTTTTTGCCTCAATGGTAAACACGACGCGAAGATGAGGCTCAGAACATGGGGTGAAAAATGATGCTTATAGTGTAGCCTTGATCTGACGAAATGCCTTATGACACCCCGTGTTTCCATCACTACGGTGTACCACGGTGATTAAAACATGGCGTGTCTGGAGTTACCTTAGCTGCTGTCCGCGCCCTGATTGTGTTCTTTTCGCATTTAGTCAAAAACGATTCTGCCATGTTCGTTAAAAAAGTTCTTTGCATTCGGACAAGTTTTACGTATCAAGAAGACGGGCAGTAGAGAGAATATTTTGCATTCTACAATATACCAGCGCAAAATCAATTGTTGTCATTAACGAGGAGTGTCAAGCGTGCATATCTGATGCTGCAAACATCTTAAGCAACAGACATTGATCTTTTAGTCAACAATTTGCGTCGTGTGGTACTCGTCTGGTTTTAAATACTGTCTGACAAGTTATACAGTTCTATTATTTAAAAAAGGGGAAGATAAACGAATTCGTTGCCAGTCACGACCGACAAACAGATTCCTTTGAAATGACCAAGAAAAACTTGCGTAAATCCACTTTAACTATCACGTTTTAATTAGTTGTAATTCTTACTGCGAAGTGTAATAGTTGCTTTGTCATGAAGCCAAGCGTTGGCAACAGTTTTGGGCAGCTGAACACACATTCCTACTCTTGGTATTTTTTGTATTGTTTTGCAAATATTGTCATTCTTTGGACATTGCTGTTTGATTGTATTGAAACTGAGACCACACGTGGTGCACAATTCTGACAATCCACACCTGAGATCGTTATCAGTATCTAGTGTAATTTGTGTCACTTTTGTGCTTTTTTTTGGCTTTCAGGAAAACAGCCCTTCCAGCGACAAGTCTGAACTTCTTAAAATAACGTTAAAAAAGCGAAGCACTGAGTACACGCTAAGATCTGCTTCCTGACTGACGCAACAATAGCGGGCATTTGATGATTCTTTTTACTAAAACGCTGGGTGTCCACCGATTCTACCCTCGAAACGCGACAAATAGCGACCATTTTTCAAACTGAACCGTGTTTGTTTACAGCAAATCGCCCTTTGTTGAAAACTTGCTGAACACAAGAAAGTCATTTGCACTTCTTGTCAAAACAAAGAGGATACCCCTGAAATTACAACCACGGGCTTTCAGCCAGAACCCCATATCACCAATGGAAGGTGGTGTATGATGTCCTAAATTTTTTGCAGCCGATCGGGTGGCACCTCCTTTATTTTGGGAGCCATTTAATTGAACAATTCGCAGTATTGTATTCCATGAATGGCCGTCCAAAGGTTGCCAGGTAGGAAGGCCCACACCCACCCTTTTGGGAGGTAAATTATCCTAGGCGGGCGAGAAAGTTGAAAATCGACGTGTATATGTGCAGCGAGGGGAAGCCCTTTTGTGTCGGTCAACACCTGTGTGAATTCGAGTCAATAGTGTGATTTTCGCTGGAGCACTCACGGCAAACATTAATTACGGTTTGTCATCAAAACCGTCAAAATACCACACAACGCAATGCTCATATGTTGACTTTGGAAAGCACGCAAAATAAAACAGCGTCGATTCAAAAATCCGACTTGGTGTTTTTGTCTTTGCTCGATAGCCCTACTCGTCTTGTTGATTCGTAATTCTTAAAATGTTGAATTAGCGGGATACCAAAATCAGGATTAGGAAATATCTCGAGAGGGGAAGCATTTGCTAAATATTTGCGAGGAAACTTTAACCTCTAAAAGCATGTTAGCTCTATCCAAGACAAATATCTGATCACTGTTTCGAGATGTCCAAGGAAAGAGTTGCATTACAGAAAGTAGTTTCAGCGGTATGGTGCCTGACGGAACCACAGAAACAGTGCGTTGATTTGATATGCAGTGTCGCACACAGACATAGGATCAAGTATCGTCCCTCCACCCACCGGTGGGTGGAGGGAAGGTGGACCAAGTATCTGCGCCTCCTGTCGTGAAATCCAATCAGCGAATATAAAACGTGGCCCCCTCCGCTCGGTGGAGGGGCTTCGACCTAGCAAAGGTGCTAAGCACACAGCATGAGATCCATTGCTTTCCCGTACTTTCAGTAGACTTTTCAAAACCAGAAAGTCGCGATATAACACGAAACATTCCTGAAGTCTCGTGGCTACACCACGACCAACCCCACGACGCTCTGCTAGTGCGTGTTAATGGTTGGACTACAGTTTACAATTTACAGCCACTGTATTTGTTGACTCCCATAATTTGATCATCTTGATAAAACTCAATTAGCTTACTTAGGAGAGCCACTTAGCACCGAACATTTCAAGTGGCCGCTATGCCGACCGCGTCCCACACAGTACCTTTAATGTGTTTACTTTGCACTAGAAGCGACGATAAGAGGCCCGAGGTGACGAGTGTGTATTGGCCAGACCATTGAGCCCGACAGAAAACATGCATGCGTAACAGGTAAGGACAACGCTCCACAATATACGGGACTAATCTCTCGTCAATGTGATACCAAAATAAATGTCCAAATATTCCAGCCTGTGTACATTCCCGCATCTTATCCCTTTAAATCGCCACTGGTGTTTGGAGACCGACGAAAAAGAGGGCTATCAAAGAACTCTATCGCAAAGCTCTCGCGACAGTCTCGGCACAACTGGCTGACGGAAGCCGCTTCTTGGTGGGGCAAACATATTCAAATCTTACGATACGAGGGTTTATCCCCGTTTGAGATATGTTGACATGACTGGTTTACATGGAGTCCGAATAATGTTTCTCTACTTTGAAGTTTGCTTCCTAACACTTCGAATATCTTTCAAAATAAACACATTTAGCAGTCTGTAAATATGTGAAAATCTTAGCGATGACGAGATGGTGACAATCGGCGCTACTTATCGAGGAGAAATACTACTGTTTGCGTAACACATCAGAAGTATCTATATTACCTATCAAGTATTTTCTCCCTTGATATAAGATATAAAGAGCAGACCTATCTAGCAGGACGTGAGCAACATGTTAGAATTTTTCTCGGTGAGGGACGTGTGTAATCTATACTATGCACAGCTAAGACTACTTCAAGAGGTTGGGAGTAAAAAGGTCAGAGATTGGGCGGAGAAAAGAAGGGGAAAAAATCTATGCGACTAGCAAGCCTATTGATAATACTGAAGTGGCCATTATGTGCCTGAACTGTTCCTGAAGGGCTGCAATACAGCCTGAGATCCCAGCCGAATTGATCGCGCCGCTATCTGAAGGAGAGGATTTTAGTTAGCGACAAATTGCGCACAGTAACTCTGTCACGTCGCATCAGTATTCTTTGCCTGACATGAAGCCATACGGACGAAACAACGTCGCCTGCAGCTGATTGGTACAGTGCCCTGATTTATGCAATCACTGGAGATCCAGGCCTACCTAAATGAACCCTCAAAACTTGTCGTGTCTGTGTGCAAAAGTCCAAAAGCAGGTTTTTAGACCAAAAAATGACAAGCCAGAGTTGAACTAAAACAATAAAAAAGCCCTGGGGCATAAAAACCTGGACAGAAAAACAGTCTGTAGTCACATACTACTTTATGTGAGGGTGACAAGACCCATTAGCTGTTAATTACTCGTCACAAATGGTTTCAAAAGGGCCGGGATTCGCTTGAAAACACAACAAAATGGAGAGCCTGCTTTCTGACTAAATAAACCCAATAATAGCTATTACCTCTGCATCACACCTGGACACAAAGGGTTGGCATGGGCATCAATGTTTGAATCCCAATCTGTTTCAGTTCCTGCAGTCCCGCACTGTAAATATTATCCCCAGCACAATGGCGAGTTTCAATACTGTCAGAAACACGCATCCCTGGGTGTTCTTTGTCACAAGCGGTCAACACATACACAAAAAAGAGAATCTCCTTGCCTTTTGTTTACGACGAGTGAGTGAGAATGGGTTAAGAAAACTCCACCAAGCTGTCACTCCATCACACTCTGAATTCAAAGACAGTGACTAATTAACAAGAGAGTATGTGTGTACACCACACACATACACACACATCAAGCCTCAGCTAACTTGACAGCTTTGATTGGCAAGAAAATCATTTTTTTACCAACGATCCCAAACTGCGCGTCTCTGAAGATGGACAGAAGGGGTACCCACCACACTCTGTTTACAAATCGCCACACCCCGGTAACCTTACCGGTGTAGCGTGCCGTGTCATCACCTGCAATTAAACTTTCGCGAAAAATGGTAATCAGCCATGAATGCCGGACAATTAATTATCATCATGAGGTCGTAAAGAGGACAAAACGGAGGGACGGGAACAATTTCGAACACGGGGATCATTTGTAGGCGAGGGGAGAAGAGTCGCCCTGAACAAACTCTCTGCATGCTTGGATGCGGAGCAAAAGAGTTGGGCTGTTGTCCGCGAGTCAGATGCAGCGAGGCTGTCGAATTCAATTTTGAAGTTGCTGTTCAGAACTTCTCCCCGGCGAAAGACGATGAAACAGATACCCGCGACGTTCCGTAATCTCGAGAAACGTCCATGAGATTTTTCTGAGGCCTAACTGCGTTTTAAAAGAAACACCGTACCACACTGAAAATCACTCTCAATTGCGGCAGAAATATGATCCAAGATGGTTGTATAAAAGGTCATATTTCAACTTCTACGTCGAGATTGTGATAGCCCGTAGAAAGGCTTATTACATTGCGCAATGTCTAACATGGCTGAAACGGGTAAATTTATGTTAAAGGTATAAAGAAATTCAATTTGTTAACGGGACGTCAACTTATACATACAAGAACACGTAAAATAAGATGACGTAGTTTCATTCCAGGTATGCACGTCCCTCTGGCAATCCCTATGGCAGTATGTATGTATGTATGTATGTATGTATGTATGTATGTATGTATGTATGTATGTATGTATGTATGTATGTATGTATGTATGTATGTATGTGTGTATCTATCTATCTATCTATGTATCTATCTATCTATCTATGTATCTATCTATGTATCTATGTATCTATTTATGTATATATGAATCTATTTAAGTATCTATGTATCTAGCTATGTATCTATGTATCTATGTATGTAGCTATGTATCTAGCGATGTATGTATGTATGTATCCATCTTTGTATCTATGCGGCATTCTTATTTTCAATTATCATAAATATCGACAGTTATTAATCAATCTCCGAAGAAATGTATCACAATGCGAGTATAAGTCACGTGATGACAATTGCATGAAAGAGTAGGTCAAAGTTCATTTGAGTTTCAACAGCACAAATCTACAAAGAATTCTACGGATAATTTTCCTACGACCTGACCTAGCAGGAAAGTCATCAGACGTTCAGGCTCCTGGGGAAGCTGTTTCATGCCGCGAGCATGGAATAACCCCACTATCCCGCCTTTCATTGGCTGGCATTCACGATATTCCCCATTCACAGTCAGCCAATAGCGATGGACGAAAGAATAAGGAACAAAATCATGTCAGATTTCTTTACAGCCGGAATATACAGTTGATAGTGAGTTTCATTCGAATAAGTCTAAGAAGCATGATGCAGTAGATGATGCTATTTCACTTTATACAATTTCTAATTATTAATTTGACTCCGGTTTCATGGTTCTAAAAACATTTGGCTATGTGGACACGGGTACTGCAACTGTATCAGTAAATTTCACCAGCACATGAACGGTGTCCTCAGTGAGGCCCGTTTTTATGCAATACGCCATGGGGAACAACGGTTAACATGTTTGGCCATCCATAACTATTTATTTGACATTCACATGGCATGGGCAGCCTCACAAGGATGCTAAATAGATGTGTCTGCGATACTAGCCGTCACCACTTTATAAAAATAATCGAAATGGTGCCCTGTGGCCTGTTCTAAGGCTACCTATGCCTATCCGAAAAATGCTGGGTTGAGTCCGGGTCATGCGGTGCGTACATGGAAGAGTATTTTCCATTGGTTGTTTCATCAAAACTGCAGGTTGCCATTGGTCGTCGAGTTTGAATCATTCAAGCACACCAAAGTTTTGTTTGTCGTATTTCTTCCTCCATGGAGTCAAGATGGTTTACCGAAGTCTATGCCAATATATACGAGGCAAAACTTACAAGACAAAACAATGACGAGGATATGCAGGTTTGATTGCGCTATTTGCGATCAAAAACGTGACAACATAACCATGCAATTGATGTAGACAGTTATCATAAGAGAGCATGAGCATACCGTCCGATAGTTGACGAAGTGGAAATGTTAGACAATTTTCAGTTTTGCACATGTAACCTTTTTCAGCCCAACTAGCAAAGCGATTTATCATAGACAGGCGCCTTACTCGGCCCTGTGTATGTTTTTGGAAGACTAAGGGATCCATGGCTGATACCATCAACAGATATGCTGTCGTGACTTCTTGTAACATTCCTGAAATTTAACGTACGCTCATGGGCTTCAAAAAATTCTAAACCTGCGAATTATTTGCCCGGAATTTTTTGTTCACCTTGTCCTGCACTGATACTTATCTGGCATTCATGATTTGAACCTTTCTAATTTTCTCAGGCAATAACTTTTCGAGTAATGAAGCCATTTTTCACCACGTCCGGTCTGATCTCTGCCAAGACACATCCGAGCTCTAACCTCTCGTGCTACTGTGTTTTGCCCACAAGACAGTCGTCAACGAACCGTGCAGTTTCTTGCGTGCAAATATTCTAGTTGGTTACTCTCTTTTCGTCCCGTGTGTAGGGTTTTAAGGCACCATGTTCAGAACGGGAATTTTACACTACGTTCTATGTACGGTCCCCGTGACTACTCCCGTGGAACCACGGTAGGGTTTTACGGGCCGAAGCTCCTCGTTGACCGATGACAACACTTTGAAAGACCGATCAAATACCTGGAATGGAGTACATGCGACGAGGTGGTACCAAAACCTGACGACGGAGAAACCCCATCCATGTTTACTCTCTGTTTGTGCGTTACGCTTTTAGCGCCGTTGTCGACCTGCTCAAAAGGGACGGAATTTGACGACAAAGATGATACTCTACGGAATGTTTTGACATGAGGATTACGTTTAGATACCTCTTAACAACATAATTACGTGCCGGATGAAAAAATAATCATGTAAAAATCATTTTCACAGTATTTTGTGTCCTTCGCTCCCCCCGTAAGTTTTCGTGTTGTTGCATGTATATGAATATATAGGTTAGGACAACTTGGACATATTTGCAATATACGCATCATACGATATGCCAACTTTACACGCCTATGGCATTGAGGTCAACGTAGAAAGATGTCGTGGTCTTCAAATGGCATTTTTCCAAATAACATCCTGATGTTTTTACGTCACAAAAGATGAGAATTTGTCGCTTTTCTTTTTCCTTCTCAGAAGGAGTATGGAGATGTTTTGGAAATATTTGCAACCAAAGCTGCTCTCAGCGTCTTTCAAGACACGTTTCGAAAGATGAACTTGGACTAAACTAATAAGTCTGGTAGTACAGTCGCGTGGTGTCGCCTACTTTTCCTACAGAAGCAAATTAAAATGCGTAAAGTTAGACGCAGACTCTGAGGAAGTTTTCTTGTTCTTAAGTTGTCCGTAAAGTGCGTTGTCAGGGGTGGCTCTAGGAGCGACTGCTACCACCGAACATCATGTAGAACTATGACCAACTTGGCGTGCAACCCGGCTGTACACATCTCTCACAGCTGGTTATCGTGTTGAACAAAAAACTGCAGTTGAGTTGAAAGATTACGTCCTTGTTGTCAGCCAGTGGACTCTTAAAAAATTGCAGCGGCTGACCCGTATAAAGTCAACTGACGTTTGTCTTTTGGGGTTAAAAATGAAAATTAGCAGTGGCGTAGGAGAGGAAGTAACATATTAACGGAATCTTGACAGATAATAAAGTGTGCATAACTGTATATCATATTACTCTATGGTCGTGGTTTGGTCGTATAAATACAGTACAAGGTTCGCCGTCATAAAACCCTGTTCGGACAGTTTGATGATGGCGAAAAGTTGTTCCGTCTCAACTCACTGGAATGGAAAAAAAAAACGAATATCGATTGTCAATCAGACGCTATTCAACTTCTCTCAAACGGATGAACGATTTTCCATCGCGTTGAACTTTGGTAAATTTTCACGCGACAAATTAGTCAGGTTTTTTTTGTAACTTAATTGAATACCGTTAGCGCAATCGATCTTCGATCCCCGCCTAGGTCTACGACTTCGATCTGCTGTATAAATTAAGGATGTTCTCGTCTGGACGGGAGGTGATTTCTTCATCTCCGAATTTCTCATCACGTCTTACGCTCCCCAGACGTTCAAATACAGTGCAAGTTGAGTTTGACCGACACATGATACAGAAGAGTCGATTGCCTGGAATGGGATCAGGGTAATTCTGTACCTTCTACACGCCAGCTGATTATGATATAGGGTCATCGTCGAGGGTGTCTGTAATATTGACCTTATACCTAACGTCATCGCGACAGAAGGATAACGTTAAAAGCACAAAGGAAAAAAGCAAAACACATGTCGTCGCGGTGGCAGACATCCAAGGCTCAACTTTCACGAGCTGTTGAAATTTTGTGTATGTAAGATGTGAAATTTATGTCACAAAATGAGGGCTGCAAGTTACTCACGTCGCGGTCGGGTACTTAAAGTCGGGCTTGCTGAAATCAGATTCCCGACGTCCGCCATTTTGTAGGCGGTAGTGGGAATTGATCTCTTATCTCGGTGTTAAACTGTTAATGGGAGTGTAATTAGGTGTTTTCTTGTCGCCTTACCGAAGTTAAGACCATGGTGAGACAAGTATATAACATGGCGCGGCTCACCGTCAGTCGAGTACAACGTGTTAAAAGTTTAAACTGCTCGGCTATCTGGCAATGATTTAGCCAGTCTCTGGCAAAATAAACCGGCTGCTCGTTGCCGAAATAAAATTTAACCTTTCTGCCGGGATAGAAATTAATTTTCGCAGTGGTTGTCCGGCCGGCGTGTTTACTAAAACCGTCCACTGGCGGCCTTCGTGATTAAACATGCCGCTCGCGGGAATTCGTTCCCTTGCATAAAGCTATGTATCGTTGACACGTAGCGATGGGGGAGTGCTCACCCCTACTGTAATTTGGTCAGCTAGCTGACCTCGCGCGTACACGGGAACTCGGGGATATTCTTCTCCGGCGACAAGCAACTACTTAAGCGTGGAGTGGATTGGATGTTGGGCTATGCGAAATGGCTGTATAATTTACATTGAGTGAGCTTAGTTGCCTTACACAAGTGGCAAGTACTAGGACTTGTTTTCTTGAGTGTAACTCAACTATACTACTTAAGATCTCTCCCCTGAAGTGCTGGAGTATATTATTCCAACGGTGCGTCTTACTTCCGATGAGTTCGGTCACACATTGAAAATTAAACAATTACGTTCTCGGATTTTTGACTGACCCCCGTTTCTTTTATATCCCCTCAGAGTGGTTTGTGACTGGACACAACAAAAATAACGCCGAAAGATTCGGAAAATCTTCCGGCAAAGGAAGATTTGACCTCTTTGGTCAGTTTGGTAAATTAGAAGGCAGCGGGGTTTCCTTGCAGCGGGAGGTCACGGGCTGGAATTTTGTGAGCCAAAGGTATGTGGAATTCGGAGTTTTGGGTTGCAGAACATGAAAAGCTCATCGCTATTTTCTTTGAATGGATCAAGTCCCCTTGGGTTGAAGCGTTATCCTGCTGACTGGCTTTCTACTCCCACCTTTATAAACAGTGTTCCGACAAAATTGAAAGGGCGAAGGGAGTCTAACCTTCTTGGTTTCAAAGCAAAGTATATTCGCATCGAGAACATTGTATTCTCCGTGCTTAAAAAAGTGTGTTGGAATCTCTACTTACGTACGCATTCGTTTGCTTCCTTCTCCGTGGCTCTGGCCCAGGGTCGGTCATAGTGGAAGGGTTTACACTTGTCGCACTCGGCTCCCGCCGTATTATGCCTGCAATCACACTGCAATTTGCCTTCCTTGTTCTGGATGCAGCGAGAGGCGTGACCGTTGCATTTACATCTCCCGCCGACGGCAAAGTCGGAGACTGAGTAATAGTAGCTGTCTCGGGCCATGTCTTCTTGCTCGTCACCGAACGTGTTGAGTCGGTTGAACACGACCCTGATGTCGGTGGCCGTCACCCAGTCCTGAAGTACGGGACTGGTGTCAAATTCGTACCCGGATGGCCGACCGTCCATTGTACTGAAAGATACGCGGCCACCGGTCGTCGGCTCGATGGAGCTCTCGCTGTCGGTACACAGAGCTTCCTGCTCGTTCTGTTTCGTTATGACCGCACGGTTGGACACGCCGTACATTTTTCTACACTGGCTCGAGTAATACTGATAGGGCTGCCAGCTTTTGCCATAATCTTGAGATTTGTAAATGGCCATAGAATCCGGCCTGGCCGAGCAAAACTGTAAACTTACGTAAGTGAGCTCAAATCTTTTTCCTAACGCTAGATGCAAGGTGACGTTATTTGGATGTTGTACATAGGGTTCAGACTGCCAACATGTTAGGTTATTGGGGTTATTTAAGTCCGTCAAAAACTCGGGTGGATGATGTCGCTTCGGATGAGTGGCGTCACAAATGAAGCAGACTCGCTCCCTCTCCCCGCCCGAACCGTCCGACATGACGCAGTACCTGCTCGGCGGCTCGCCGCACGTACTGCTGGCTCTGACCGCCATGCCGAACGCGGCGTTGACGAACTCTGGAATGCATTTTCTCGGGTTGCCGTTCTCGTCATAGCACGGGTCCTTGTGCACCTGGTGTAAGACACTGCTGCTACCGCCGAGGCTGTTGTATCCACTGGCCACGTAGATGAGCCCAAGCGTGAGAAGAAACAAACTCGGGATCCTGTCACTTGCACGTTGATGAACCATTGTTGGCGGTGTCACAAGACCAGCGTTTGTGTCACTGAAAAAAAAGGTTTCGTGAAGGGAATAAACCCCTCTGTAAGAGTAAAATCGCAGTGAGCGATGTGAGAGAAAAAACACAAAAACTATCACCAGCGCGAATCACTCGCTTGGTTTCTCAGAAGGGAATCGTCTCAGTCCTTGGATTTGAGTTAAGTCTACCATGTAGATTTGTCGTAGCGTACAATCTTCTTACAAGGACAATCTAGTGGTATTGGAGCTGTTAGAAGTAAGGCAAACACAATAGACCAGCTCCGGCACACAGTTTACAGGAAATCAACAAGCGTAAATAAAGCAGCGGAGTCCTGTAGTAAACCGATGAATCTCTTTCCTTGCATATATAAGCGTGGGCCAGGTTCCGTGCTGAAAGCAGACTACGTTTCACGTGGGTCCAATTTCAACTGATTGCCTGTGGCGTGTTTGGGTTGGTGTGAGCTATGGGCGGGCGTTAATCATCACCGGGGGACGGCTCGCCCAACCATACAGAAGCCAGAATCCCGTCCACGCTTGCGCAGTCGGCTCCAGTAACTGTCCGTTGCCTCCGCCTCTATGCAAGAGTTATCTTGCATTAATTAGCGCCAATTCAACGCTATTAGAGAAAATAATCAGATAATGCAAGTGTTAACTAGCTAATAGGATTTGACGGCAATATGTGTGTGTATGCCGGCCATAACGTTCCCCCCTACTGCCGTGTCCAAGTCGTTACTGCTCGGTCAAGAAGTCGCAGTCTGTCCCAGCAAACGAAGAACTGACAATTCGTGACAGTCCCTAGACATTACACCATCAATTGACTGTGGAAGATGGACTCACTCTGGCGTTATGTTTCATTGTATATCGAGTCTATTGATGGAAAAAGGGGTCAAGTCTGTCGTGACCTCAATCTAACAGCCTAAAACCCATTCACCAGGAATGCCGGTATACTTGTTTTTAAAAGTTACCCATCGAATCAAACTGCCCCCATCTCGCAGCCCCGCCACTTCTAAAATCATTTCAGCATCGAGAGATCGATTCTGGTACCCCGGGGTGCATTCACCGATGAGCCCGCTGGGCAAATAAGTCTAAGCGTCTTGTTTTAAACGCTGATATGATACCCATAATTAATCTCTTTTTATCGTGTCATTGATAGTTTGTTTGAAAGCAGTATCAAAACTTGTGTTTGGTCAATTGATATGACGATAGCACCAATTAGCCACCGCAGGCCGGGAGGAACTCCCCCGATCGCGTACAACTGTCTGCACGGGTTGAGTGTATTCGCGGGGTCGAGTCTCGACAATCACGAGATGTCACTTGGCTTTTACTGACAGCTGGCAAATGGTTTTACTATTCGCTTTTCATCTTTTCAGTTAAGTCACGGCACTGGAAAATCTCGGGAGATGGCAACATGTTCGCGTGGGCTACTGTTGGAGTGGCTGTTTATGTGTAAATCGAATTCCCCTCGGCTGTTTGTTTACAGTGCGCGGGTATGGGTTACACGGGCCCGATTTCCAGTAGTCCACGAGGTGAGATTGGACACGAACCGGACGGAGGGTTCGTTCGTCGCAGCGGTAGTTTTTAATAGCGAACACCGGTTGTGTGATCTGTTTCAAAACGTTTGACACTGGAAGGAGTTTAAACGTAATAGCTGTTCGTTCTTATTGATCGTGACGGGCAAACTAGCTGGCCGACAACACCTTATTAGTCAATCACGCAAAGTAGATATGAAAGAAAGGCCTTGAGAACAGGCTAGAGCAATCAAATGGACTTAACTGCTCTGTTGGTCTCTTTTCAATTGCAGCTACAAATACTTAAACAGCAGAGATATTTCAGATTGAGACTTACCGCTTCACATGCACAGACCGATTGCTGCTGGCTGTTTCGAGAGATATATCGGTTGTTGACAACTCTATCTGCTGAGGGCCAATTGGTAGGGCTTTATAAGGAAGCTGTGGGTGTGAACTGTACTTGTGTGGGCCTGGCCTACAAATTGATCAATGGTGACAGATGAATGGCTCAATAAAAACGTCATTCTCGGAAAAAAATTGCTTAATTGTGAGATGATGAAAATGACTGAAAACTAGAGATTCTCAATGGTGGCCAGGGTCAACCGGTGATCGGAAAGTCCGAAGTAGGTCTGTTCTGTTGGTTTTTTGTCGAGAGTCTTTTCGCCGAGCTTTTACACACTAAGGTCGCTGGAACGCACTCATGAGAAAGAGCTGAAATCGGGGTGTTTGTCATTACCATACACTATACATAAGTGTCTGTCTGTCTGGTGAAGCCTACTCAACACCCAGCCCTCAGTGCAGGTTTCCCGTGATGTTACCCGTGATTGCTCAACTATTGCACCCGTCGCACGGTTGTCCCAAATTGCCGTGCTTCTTACGCGTTTTTTTAAGCTATCGTCATTTACGGAGTTGCTCCCCACTGATTTATGGTGAGTCAGCCCGCATCTCTCTCCCAGTATGATGAAAGTGACAGTGTTGAATAGGGCAGCCGCGGTCACTCCATGTCCGGCATCAATGCTGCAATTTAAAAGCATCGTAACTATTAACCCCCGATTCAAACCTTTATGTCTGGGATTTAGGCCAATTGCGGCGATCAATTGAGTCCCATCAGCTTGTAAACAGATCTACGATTTAAGAAAAGTAAAACTGGGGATAAAGAAAGCCCACTTGATTTTTAACAAAGTGCCAAGTCACGGTAAGCGTTCGCTAGCTGTATATAATAAAGCGGCGGTTGTTTTCACAGAGCAATCACCGTGTGCTCGGCACTGCTCAGGTATGTTAACTTTCCTTCAAAGAGAGTTTACGCGTTATGCTACATTTAGCTGGCCCGGGCATAGAAATTCCATAAAACAAGAAGGGGAGGGCACTTTTAGAGGGGTGACAGCCTGGATTGGGTGCTTGAGACTTGACGGTGAAGATTCTTGAGGAGCAAAACGTGGTTTCACAACCCTGGCTTGTGGTAAGCAGTCCCGTGTGGAGGAACTATGCGGTGGGTTTGGGTCTCGGGTCGTTTCTGCGGGAACTTCTGGACTCTGTTCTGAGTAAGGGGGCACTGTCAGAACAGGGAGCGACACACTTCGCTTAGGTGTGAAAACCCATACATCGTGTTTAGCATACATTTTACAGACACAAGTAGCATCTGTTAACATCTCTTTAGGGTTTCCCACCAGCTTGTTTGTTATGCGACACACCACTTTCGCATGTACATTGTGGGGGTGAAAAAAAAGCCCATGGAGAGGAACTGTGGTGGGGGCTGACGCTTTTAGAGGTTGGGGCCTAAGAATGGATATTTACTGCACCTGGACACAAGTGGAACACTAGAGCACTTAAATGTGCTAACTGTTAATTGAATTCTGAAGGACTTGAAAGGAATTATTGCGCCAAATTCTTGCGGTAAAGAATCGCCGAGAACAAAGACAGCCTGCGAAGTGGAGTCAGTAATTGGTGGCTTTGCAACGACTTTTGAATAGAGGGATACCAAAAAACAAGCAACTGTACAATTGGGCGCGATTAGTGTACAGAAATTGTGCTGGTGGCCCAAGACAATTACGTGTTATGATGAAATGTCTTCCCTTTTTATGTTCTGTTTAGTAAAATTGGCCATCGTTATGTAGACTATATACCTTGTATCTAGAATGTTGGGCTAAAGTCAAGGTTTCCTGCGCACCCATTGGCTGAAGATCTCTTCCGCTGACCGAAACTGTCCGATCCACTTTTTTTGTCGTCGTTCTCTCGGAGAGCCGGACGTGTTTGCCATTTATGTCAAACACTTCAGTCTTTTGATCGTTCTTCGGGACTCGCTGCACGTGCGTCGCTTCATTAGTTCCCACGTTCTGTCAAGACGGCCATCCTGGAAAACCCTAACCTGCTTCTTGAAAGGACGTGTTTTTCAGGCGGCGCTGAAAGGGCAGGGTGTGAAGAGCGTGTGAAAAGTTTGCTTAGAAAGTGTTCGTGCTTTTCAGTCGAATTTCACGTTCAGTAAGCGCCTCCTTTATTTCTCACGGACTTTTGGTTGCTCTTTTTGTGCGCAATGTATTTACGGGGTAGAGGATCCTTATAGAGCAATTAGCAGAGTTCAGTAAAACCGAATTTAACTGAGCTGGGGAGAGAAGGGGAAAAAGAGACGATTCGAGCCCCGGCACAGATTAGAAGATTATGCAGACGGATTCCCTCAAAGCCAATCATCACCTTTCCTTTGTCTGTGCTCCCTAACCCATACCCTGTTCTTTTTTTTCTATCTCTCAATCGTCTGTCTGTGCGTCTTGGTAAGTTTGTCTCTTTTCACGTGTATAGCCTATTGGCTAAACTCTCTGACATGCCCTGTCTGTCTGTTCAAGTTCGTCTGTTTCCAACTCCATCTCTGCCCTGCCGGTCCGTCTTTCCCCGCTTGTCCCCATTCCCGCTTCCCTTTCTTTGTGTATCCTTGCAACTATACAATAGCACATTTTAGGAGTGAAAAAAAGTAACCGGAAAGAAAAACACAGCGAACCAAAGACTTTAATTGATCCCGTGTTATTTTACCAGTCGCACATTTAACTTTCAGCGTTCAATATCGTTATAGCGGCATGCTACCACCACAAGAAAATCATGATAAAATCGGAACTTTTCATAATCAAGGGTCTAACGAGAGAAAAAATGTCTCACTGCAGGCGTAATTCAAGCAGGACTTTGCCCCGCTATTCATGTAGAAAGCGCGGAAATGAACCACCTCTTTAGTAAAAACACTACACAGTGTTAGCAAATGCAAAACGCCAGTAAGACATTATGGAAGGATTGGTCCCCTCGGGGCGTATGCTTTTTAGCCAACATGTTAATAATGACACGGGGCACGGAGAATTATTACCTGCAAAGAACAAGCTCTTACTTTCGAACCGGGGATCCGTTCCTTATTACATACTAGCCTTTGTACACCTTCCAAGTTTAACCGATGTAAGGTCTGGTCACCTTTGAACTTTTTATGCGTTGGTTGCCTGCCCTGAACCGTCTCAAATTGACCCTACAAAGAAAACTGCCGTGTTATGACTAATATTCAGATGACAACCTTTAAGGTCACGACTCAGTCATCTCAAAACGATTTAACCTATGTCAATCTAGATACAAGGACCCCTGAACTGACAAGTCAGCGTCCCGGCATTTTGATAAAACTTTTTGCTTCGACTCTTCATATGCTCAGAAGACCTTACGAGTACTCTCACGATGTGTGCGTTGTTAAATACCGACAGTAGACTATGTTGAGTCTCACGTTGGCTTTTCTCATTGTTTTCAACAATTTATGCTATATGTGACCCCCTCTTTCTTTTTTCACTGACACAAGTTGAATCTAAGGGTGGACAATCTTTTGGTTTGCTTGACGAAGTGGAAAACTTGTGATTGGAAAAGTTTAATTCAGGCGCCGTCCAGTCCACCGTTATTTTTCTATCTCGTCCACCAAGGCAAGTGGTCCCAGCGGTGCTTCTACGTAGAGTAACAGTGTAGACGTATTCCAGCTGCTAGAAGAAGGGGTAATATAAACAAAATCCAACCAAACTCATGCAGAAACCCGCTCTCAGGCACGTCAATTTGATGTTTTTGCGGTAGCCTTGACAATTATAAGAGAGCCGAGACAAAAAGGAAAGAGGGATCGATGCAAAAGAAAATCAAACACGGGGAAAAATCAAACAAACAAACGAAAATCCTTGGACTGCAAATCGCACGCAGACAGAGTTTGCCTGGTATTATTACAGTTTAACTTTACATGTAGCCACACATAGGTTTGCACGCGGAATATCAATTTCACGTTTCAGGTTTAATCGCTATCATTATAGAAAAGATTCCCTTTACAGCGACTAATGTATGTTGTTATTGTTGTTGTTGTTGTTGTTGTTGTTGTTGTTGTTGTTGTGTTTGTTGTTATCTCAGCGTTGATCGAAGTCAGTGTGCACAGAGACAAAAGTCATAATTTTAAGAGCAGGCTTAACTCTCCAAGCCACCTCAACTTGTCTTCTCTCCTAAGAAGACAGGCCGGGGAATGTCGTCGTTGGCGTACATGTTTCATGTTGTTTTTGCACGTGCTCTTTGGAATTCATTGTTACGGTTATCATTTGTGGATGTACTAGTACCGTGTCTCGGGCCTCTCAATCGTGTCAGGTCTGGGCAGTGCTTTGCTGGAAAGCGAGCGTGCTTCCCTGCTGCCCAACGACGATGCGTACTTGCCTTCAGCCGCGAAAGTGTAGACTTTGAATGCTGATTTGTTGGATGCGTGTTTTTTTTGGATTTGTAGAAATATTGTTTACCCATTCTGTTTCATATTTGCCACGCAAGAGAGCAGTGGTTCAACATATTGAGGCCCGTCTCAAATTAAAATCCCTTCCGTGTTCTGCCAGGTAGTGTCATGCACTGTTCCTTGTCTAGGAATTGTGGTCATTCTATTTTGACGTCAGTGGTTTTATGATGAACACTCGATTCAACACAATAACCGACCACCCGACCAACAATGCACCCCACACACCGAGCCATATATCTCGTATATCAACATGATTATTTGAAATGATACAACAAAGTCACGTGACATATGGCACGATTGTTTATTTTCGTAGCATTCTTCGCAATATCTCAAGACGCATTTTGAATATTATCATATTTTTTCTGTATTTTAACATTCAAGGAAAATGTTACTGTGAGATATTTCTGAAGGAAAGAGATATTGCGAGATATTTCTAGAGGAGAACCGAACGATTAAGGACTCCAATTAAATAGTTCTGTTATTGGTCTTGTTCCAAACATAAGATTACGTGTTACCGAAACTGTCAGCTCCCGTCGATTGAGTAAACAATTTTATTTGCCCTCTCCCATTTTAGCGATATTTGATACTTTAACGAGTGTTTGGCCAATTGCACGGGATAAACAGCTTCTGTTGGGCTACTTGCTTGCAGGGGGCTTCGATTGGACTAATACTTATAAATCACGAGGTAATTTTGCAGAGACGTCGAATCATTACCAACTGACGACTACTGCGTGTGAAATGTTTAAATTCTCATTCTATTGATGGCGTATAGGGTTACGCTCACCCCTGCTTTTGAAGGCTCCAGGATATTTAAGGAAATTTACACGTATTACTAGGCATTACTTTTATAGTCAACGTATAAATGCCATTGCAGAATGCTGCTTTCTGACTTATTGTCGCGATATCATGTCCTTATAAAATAAATAGAATTTGAAAAACAAAAATTTGAGCATAGTCGTCACTATTGCATATATATATATATATATATATATATATATATATATATATATATATATATATATGCTCAACACTAGCACACAAGCATTTTTGTCTTTAAGACATCCTAAGGGGAATGGAGCTATGTATAGACACAATAAACCAATTTTAGACTCATGTTAAGGACGGAGAGGAAGAAAGACCGACATACACATGCCCTTATTCAGATATTAGAGAGAGGGGAAAGGGAGAGACAGACAGATAGCTAGCTAGCTAGCTAAATAGATAACCATATTGCATACATGCATTCATTTTATGATACATACATACATACATACATACATACATACATACATACATACATACATACATACATACATACATACATACATACATACATACATACATACATACATACATACATACATCATGTAGTGAAACATGCATATATGTGTTAGCACAAGTATACGTATGAAGTGATCATCAGACATAAACTCACCTTTTAGGAATTCGCTTGCTACTATAAATTTTAGAATGTTTCAAGAGATAGAAGTACACGATAGAATTTCTTCTATGCGAGTAAAATAATGGCGCTTACAAACCAAAAGTTCTCTTGTAGAAAATCGACTTGCGTCCGAGTGGTGTTTTGTTGTCGGAGGTTCAGTTTTTGCACTGGTCGGTACGTCTTTGACGTCATGGAAAAATTACGTCATGTACATCTGATTCAGGGTGCATTCTTTTTTACAATATCACGTTTATTTGAAAATTTTGTTTAATCAATGATGGCATCATTCTTCAGCAAACAACTTTCAGAACGAGGGACAAGACGACCCCGCAGGTCAGAATATGCATATAGCGCCGGGACTGGTACGGTTTTGACGTCAGATTCGCGGTAACGTAGGGAACGACAAGCCTAGTTTTTCTTTTTTTCCCTTTCCCCAAGTTGCAGCCGTTAGTAAGTATTAAGCAATTTTTTCCGAGATTCCTCAAGGTCACTGATCAGATTAGTTCTGGCCTCTTGGACCGGAGCATGTCAATGAATTGTCCTATTATCTCGTCGTAATTCGTGACAGTCATAAAACAGCTCCGTAAATAAGAATTAACAAGGTACCAATTTGTCTCAATCCGAGTCAATGAATCTTATCCTATATCACGCTGTCAGTATGATACGGAGTAATCCCAGCGTAATCATTGTTTATTTGTGTTTGACAGTATATCACGGAGACTACACAGTGCCCCCACCAGTCTAAACGGCATTGAGATCAATATCTTGACACGTCAGAACAACACGGATTAGATTTACACGCGTTATTGGGATGGGCGAGTGTGAGTTACAACACCCAAGGCGTGACATTTTACCGGGATCCAGGTGGATCTGCCATAAAAATCGATAGTCTCGTTAGCCTCGGAGCGCTTCTTAGCAAGCACATACAATTGCTTGAATAGAAAGTTCCCAAATCCGAGTGCCTGGCGCGATACGTTCAACTTTCAAACGATCCGTGCGCATAAATAATTTCAGGTATAAATCGCGCCTCGAAACTGAAAATTTAACCGTTTGCTCAAACTTTCCTCAAGGTGCAACTTGAAACCGTTCTGGTTGATAATCAACACCTAAAACCAGGGGGTCACTTTGCAAAGTCTCGGATTAGGAATACACATTGCTTGATATTTACCGAGATTTCAAATTCAAAATAGCCGCTGTAAACCATGTTAACGCGAGAGGGGGAATTGAATTTTCGATTTTATAAACGAAACCGAGACGGTGGACAATTAATTCACTCCACAGACTTCAAAAAAATAAGTTCAGGGAAGCAGCAGATCGGCCAAAGCATTGTAAAAATTTGAAAGTCTTAATATCTATCCTCGAGATACATTCTGTCTTTTGGTGTTGCGACCAAACAATCGATGCGATTCTATGATCCCCAACCCCACTCAGAGGAGTTTTTGCTCAAGTGTAATGCATGCTTGCAGTTTATCGGGGCTTCTAGCTTGACCCGCTGAAATGCAATCTTTTCATAAAATCTGACTCAGTGATCTTGATTGTACGCAGCAGGAAAATAAAAAAGAGGCGATTTCTGCCTTCATTATCGGAATACTGTCTTGACTAGTGAGAAATTATAGAGCTTTCTAACAAAACTGATAAAAAGTATCATGAATCATATCGTAATCCATAAAGAAGGCATACTGAAGGCAACTCAATAAATAATTCACTCCAGGCGGCGTCTGAAAGTTCAATGTACATATTCACAGCTCTCAGAATTAACACTTACGTCATTTTTACAGTGATTTGTTGACTGATAACGTGTAATGTACAAACTAGACCATGCCGGCTGATCAAAGACACTTTTTCTCAACAGGCCGTATTTTTTCCTTCGTCGTATTCGTTTTTCGAAGTTTTACAACAAGGCGTCACGGATTTTTAAAAATGGCGGCGAAATGATATTTGTGAGTCAGACACACATGGAAGATATATTAAAGACAGCAAGGAGACTTTACAATTTATAACAACAAGACGTTTTTGGTGTGTAAATTTAAAATGATATTTAATACCTACAGTTCAGCTCGAATTCGGCGTGTCACGTGACCAGTATCATACAGTCCATCAGATTAAAATATAGACATAAGAAAAAGGATGAAAAGGATTTATTTTCAGGAAAAGCTGCCTCGCTTAATAGCTGATCGATTTTTTTATCAGGTCTACTCATTTTATTATTACCCGGTTCATATTCCTATATCATGAAATATTGATTTTTTATGTCAGCGCGTATCCTGTGACATAGAATCTGTGTGCTTTCGAAGACGACTTTCCGAGGTGCAATAGAATACGCGAATCTACTCTCCTCGAAGACTCAGAGCAAAAAAAAGGAGAAAGCGCTATGAAAGTAGAAGGTCATTTTCCTGGGGCTAATTGCGTTACATAAGGGCGCGGGGAGTTAGAATGCAATGCAAATTCCCAGTGTTTGCTCTGTACTTTGCCGAGTGCGGTCAGCACCGGATACCTCGCCGACTGGAAATTGTGTTCAATCGTCTTTGATTTCAACACCACGGTAATTAACACTTATTTCGTTTCACACACCGTGTTTACATTTACTCATCAGAGAATTCCTGCCAATGACTCGTCCCTGCAAGAAAAAAAAACAGAGAGAGAAGAGAGAGTTATTTCACAATGTCACCGGATATTACTCAGCATATCAGCATATCAAACATGCCCAGAAGATGTAAGGGATCACAAAGCTATTCATCTGCTGTCTTACGTTTGTACAAACCATTGCAAACTATCACATGATCTTATTACTTATTAACATATTCACTGTCATATATATATACATGTATGTATATATATATATATATATATATATATATATATGGTGTGTGTGTGTGTGTGTGTGTGTGTGTGTGTGTGTGTGTGTGTGTGTACATATGTATACATACATACATACATACATACATACATACATACATACATACATACATACATACATACATACATACATACATACATACATACATACATACATACATACATACATACATACATACATACATACATACATACATACATACATACATACATACATACATACATACTGGCTTCTGGAGAGAGAGAGAGAGAGAGAGAGAGAGAGAGAGAGAGAGAGAGAGAGAGAGAGAGAGAGAGAGAGAGAGAGAGAGAGAGAGAGAGAGAGAGAGAGAGAGAGAGAGAGAGAGAGAGAGAGAGAGAGAGAGAGAGAGAGAGAGAGAGAGAGAGACAGAGAGACAGACAGACAGACAGACAGACAGACAGACAGACAGACAGACAGACAGACAGACAGACAGACAGACAGACAGACAGAGAGAGACAGAGACAGACAGACAGAGACAGAGAGACAGAGAGACAGAGACAGAGAGAGAGAGACAGACAGAGACAGAGACAGACAGACAGAGACAGAGACAGACAGACAGACAGACAGACAGACAGACAGAGACAGACAGACAGACAGATCGAAAATTGTACATATACGTGGTGCTATGCATTGACGGTATTTGGAGAGACAGACAGAGACAATGATTAAAAAAATTTACATATGCGTAGTACTATACACTGACATTATTGCTCGGGCTGAGATGATAAAATGACGAACTGTGCTTGAATCAGGTGAGCGTTGAACCGGTTTCAACGATTTTCTTAAACCATCATTCTTATCTTTCTTTTGAAATGCAATTTAAAGCGTTGCATATCTCACGCCATGATATGTCAAAATTTGTATGATTAAAATCTCCAGAAACTTTGTGCAACAGTAGCTTGTTCTTGAAAAGTTAGAGAATGTTTTAGATGCGGAGACATAGAAATATATATGAAAAGAGATGAGTGGCCAAACGATGCCCACAACACGATCAATTTGGCGAGTTCGAGGCCAAGGGGTACAAGAAATCAGATTAATAATTTTATTTCATCAAATATTTCACGCGCTAGTGAGACTAATCCGATAAAAGGGCCGGGATTTAATCAGACTTCTATCCAACTCATTAAATAGTGTTACATTATATCGATGCATTAACACCACGGAGGTCATGTGACCTCGATTTGTAGCTGTAGCACTGCGTCGCCCAAGTAGGGAGCGCCCCTCATCCGGGTACTTTACCGAAAGTCTCCGAACGCTCAGATGCTTTCAGCTGGCTTCGCAAACCACGTAGCCTTTGTTGCAATCAATAAGCCATGTCACCTCGCCAGCAACATCCGCAGCTGGTCTTTGAAAGCGTGTCAAACGACGGCTTTTCTTTGACGAGACGTTGCTAGAAGGAGAATGGAGACTGGTCTGCGGGCAACGGCGTGAAAGCCCCGAGGCTACATTCTACGGCAATCGAAAGTGTCTGGGCGCATGATGAATTACTTAATCAATAAATTTGATGACAAATGTGCTAATATTAAAGCGTGAACACAAGTCAATACGCGTCATTGGAGGGTTAAAGGTGATAAGTCGGCCATCTTTTGAACACTGCCTTTTATTGAGGGAGAACGCGCCCTGAGGACAGGTTTTCATAATAAATAAAAGATACCGAATCTCACTTTTTTCCAATAAAACACGCGTTGAGTCAGTTTATAAAACCTAAAGCGAAATCATTTTCGCTATCTCGTTTTCGTAAAAAAGTCAACAATGGCGGCCATATTGCAAAACTGATAACATTCAGGTAATTTGAGTTTTTTGATTGTACAAAAGAGACTGCATTGTGCTATTCAGTGATTCACCGTTTCACTGAACTAATCGTGAGTAATATCCTTCCATTGATAACTTTCTTGTTGCTTCGAGTGAAACGTGCTGAAGTGTCAGATGGCGCAACACTTTAATCGAACTTGTCATACTCTTATGGTTCAAAGACCCCAAGTCCAGGATCTGTGCATAGGTGTTACATATGGCTCAATTCATTCGTTGAAATTACAAAAAAAAAAAACCTAAGTCGTTTCGTCATTGTCCTGCTGTGTCCATACAGAAGGATGTATCGACACTTCGATTGTCGCAAGTAATGCGTAACAGAATAGAGGAATCCAAACCGCTGTTCTGATACAAGAAGTATGCTCCCAGGGAACTAGCTTTTATGTGACAGTAGTATATAGTAGATACACCATGATACCAGGAAGGTACTGGGTACAGGGCCGCACTTTACACACTTTTCTACACATTAATCATCATCATCATCATCATCATCATCATCATCATCATCATCATCATCATCATCATCATCATCATCATCGATAGCGATCAAAAATACTAAGTTCTGTGATATACGTAGACATATCAGGTAAAAAGACAAGATTTACTGAAGAGACCCAAACAGAGTATATTTTCACTCTTTGGGAATGTTTTCTTTCGTTATTTTGTTCACCATGGACTTAGTACGAAGGGACTCATGGCTCGGTCTCCCTCCGTGTATCTGTTCGTGCGTGTGTGCTTGGGTGTGTGCGTGCGATCCTCAAAGGTCGTTACTCGGGCATGCCTAAATAAGTTTGAGGGGTCAACATGAGCATGACAATTTATGTTGCGATGCAATCGAAGTTATCACGGGGCAGCCATTTTCTTAGGATGCTTTTTATGTCTGCAGCCATCACTCAAGCTTGCTTTGCCTGAATTCGTTGAAACCGAATACAAGGGCAAGATACTGTGGGACAAATGTGCATATCATTTTTTTTTCAAATACGGTCCTATATGGCTGCCCTTTTATCATTAGGTTACGAATTTCTATGTCGTTTGCTCACACGCGCTTGATCCAATTTCAATTAAACCTTGCACAAAGACAATGCACTATGACCTACAAGTCATTTTTGTATCATGATGAGAGCTGTAAGGCTGGCACTTAGTTAAAATTTGTTTGGTTTTGCTGTTATTGTCGTTGTTGTTTTGCTTGTTTTGTTTTTCTTGGGGTGTCATGTTCTTACCCATTACCCGGATGTGCTTGAATTTTGGCCTTTATTCATTTCTCCCTAGAACAAGAGAGCACGTATATGCATGTAATTTTATGATACATTCGATGTGACAACTTTGTTAGGATTTTATGACGTCAAGCGGTATTACCAAAATGTCTCAGCTGAATTCATAGAAACGCTGCTGAAGAGACACACACTATAAATAAATTTGCATGTTGGTTTGTTTTTTGAAACGATCCAATCTGATTACTTTGCAGTTTCTCCCGATTTTTTTATTTCCAAAATCATTACTGAGACTTATCTGAATTGAATTCACTGTCTGCGAACTCTTTGTGAACTTCCGCGGCCAGAGGATAATGCACTCTGACCTTCCTGTTCCTGCGCATGTCAATTTGTTTTGCAAGAGGATCAAATGTTGCTGCTGAGCGGCCATTTTGTTCTGAATTCTTTCACGTATCGATCCATAACTAGGACCAGCCTGAACCGAAATTATGTTGAAATAGGGCCAAAGGAAAAATATTAAGAAAGACATACCAGGATCAAGTCAATTTGTTTCGTTCAAATATGGCTCCTGGGCGGCTATTTTCCTGATTATTCACGTAGTGAGAGTTACTTGTCGGCATTTGTGAAACGCATCGCCACTCAAAGTACCCATCACGCTGGTCAAACCCTACGTGCCTACACATACATATGCACTGACAGTTTCTCATCAACTGATAATGACTAATTATCACTCGAGACAATGCCTTCGACGTTGACTTGCCGTCATTGTTATCGTCTCCAACAATTCGGTTTCACTTGTTTGAACGCTACAGAAAGTTGACGAGAAAATATGCGATTCTTCTCGAAAGAGGAAGAGACAAGTTCGTTGAAAAACCGATCTTCTAAGGTTTAAACTCAAGTTTCCTCGCGAGAGTTGCCTATGGAACGAACTCGTATCCTAACCATTTCACGTGATCCAATTTCCTATCGGGGGTGCATTGTCCCGTTAAATATATGAACGGAACAAGTGTTGTCGCTATTAAAAACTATACTTTTATATCTGTGCTTCTTATTTTAAACCCCGGATAATATTGTTTATAGCCTTTAACAACGCATCCATCACTATTTTATGGACTGAGGTTGCATGACTCTAATGACACTGGGCGACCACTGAACGATTCTCATAGGGGCACCATAAAGGATATGATCGAAACCTTACATCATCGATACATGTAAACATTTCGTCGGCCCATATCTCCTAGAGCTTATTAAATTTATGTTATTTTGGCGCGATATTTTGGCCGGAAAGCACGGATGAAGCTTACACTTTGCCCCCGTCCCTCACAACAGCATCTCCCCCTTGTACTCTGTCAAAAACAGTGAGTGAGTGACTGACTGTCAGCCTGCGCGGTAGGAAGTGAGCTCCATACACTAATTCGAGTAATTGTGATTAGAAGAATCCACGAACTCGATAAAGAAGCCATGAATTGGTATCCTTGAGGATTAGGAGCTGATTTGTGACCAGGCATATATCAAAGCGATTTACGTCGCCGACAACAAACCAGAGGTGTCGGTCTAATCCCTGCGCCGAGGAGTAGATTAATAAAAGAAGTCGCAACCAATGAAGTTTCTTTCCGCTTTTTTTGTGTTCGCATGTCAATCGCAGCCGAGCATTAGCATCTCTTATATCTGCCTCTATATCCGGTGAAACGATTCGTAGAAGAGATGAGCGGCTCTGGATCCATTCTCCCCGGTTTCCTGACGTTAACTGTGCATTCAGTTGCAGGGTACCACATACAGTCTCTATTTTCTAACAGTTACTCTTTAAATATCACGATGGGCTGTTCATCATCAACAAAACATAGTGCCCCGAATTTGCGACTAAAATCAAGCCTCTCCGAAGATTAATTACTAATTAAAGTTTATGATTTTTAGCGGAGGTTTAGAAAAAAAAAAGAATTCTGGGTGCTGTTGAACAAAACTCAACAAATTGCTATGTGATTCTTTGCCCTGTCAGTACCATTAGCATGGCAAACAGAAAACAGCCAGGCCACGTGATTACACAGTCAGGTTATTTAGTGCTGTTTTCACGGCAGAGAACATGTTATAAAATACCAGTGCGACCAGCAATATTCATCATTCGTAGATGGGATGGCAATATCGACATAATACCATTATATAGAGAATTTTCGTTCATAGATCACCGAACAGAATTAAAATTACAGAAAAATAACTCAATCCTGGTGTTCGTGTATTTTCATTGGCTTGTGTGCATGCAGTATCGACATAGAACTATTATATAGAGAATTTTCGTTCATAGATCACCGAACAGAAATTAAATTAAAGTTACAGAAAAACAACTCAATCCAGTTTTCCTGGATTTTCGTTGGTTTGTATGCATGCTGAAGTCTGGACAAAAAAGAGACGTGAACGAGTCGGTACTTTTTCATTAACGTGGTGTTTTCTCCACAGTTGAGATTAAAACAGCTCTGAAAACATTATCACAGCTATCTTTATCACTTTGAATAGTCAAAAGCTGTCTTTCTCCAAAGTATATTTGTCAAGCTCGCTCCACGGAGGAAGGCAATAATTGCAAAAGCAAAACCCTAGTTTCGGCACGCTCGGCTGTGTCTTCATGAATTTGCCTCGCACACCTCCATCGATTGCTTCCTATCTCATCAATGTCCACAGACACGTACAGCAAATCAAGTCTCATCATTACACACATTTCTCCTTTTTTCTCCCCTTCTTTCTCAGAAGCCGGCTCGACAAATCTCCTCGTTACACGCACTTGAAAAGCAGCTGGTATCGGCTGCCTTGATGAGCTATACATCACCGAGTTGAGATTAAACCGAGGTACGTGTGACAGTCACTAAGGATATCCCCTTCACGCAAAGCCTTTGTCGGTTTTCCAAGTTTCGCTGCTGGCGATCTAAGTAGTTAAACTCGTGACATGTAATTGCTTGTCGAAAATTACGCGGACTTAATAATGACGAGAAAAGCTGTATATTGAGCTGATAAAGGTGACACGCTTTCTGGTCAAAGTGTGAGAGTCTCTCTCTCTCTCTCTCTCTCTCTCTCTCTCTCTCTCTCTCTCTCTCTCTCTCTCTCTCTCTCTCTCTCTCTCTCTCCATCCATTATCCAATATTAATTAGCCTTTCTTCATTTCTCAATCCCATCGATCAAGTATTCATGTTGTTTTAAACAATGGTTAGTTATCCCACACGCAAGAAATTCCCACGCAGCCCATCGCAAGCAAAACTAAAACCGATATTACGGGAAGACAAAGATCCGAAATATTCAAATATGCACACTGGATCATCATCGATCTTGAGGTCACATCTATCAAAGCGGTTTTTTTTGTAGCGGTGTAATCTATGGTTGAATGTATCCAATCAAAAAATGTTTGTCGAGCAAATATGCAAAAACCTGAGAGTTTGCTGTCAAAAACAAGTCGGCGAGTTCAACAGCATGGGCCCGTGTGTTGGGGTTCATCCGCCACACTGGCTCACGCTAGTAAAAGGTGTTCTTTTTTGTCAGACGTCGACCGAACATGGAGACATTACGTCACATTGTCTTTATAATGTCAGATGTCAGTTTGCTTTTGATCAAACTTGTCTACATATTATCGATCTCTCGCTTTCGCTTTCCGTAACAGTAAAACAACATATTGAACTCCCGACAGTGAGCGATATATTTCTGTCTTACAAATAAAGATTTTCCCGCTTTAAATATGAACCAATTATAAATTGGGCTGAACAAGAAAGAGATCAGGTACGTTTTTGTAAGTCCAAAATCTGTCTGAAAAAGACAATTCCCCCACTATAATAGAAAATGAAGCAAATGTGCAAGAAGGTATTCTCAAATGGGCGGTGTTTACACGGCGAATTACTAAAACTCGAAAAGATGTTTAACTATCCCCTCTTTTGTCTTTTGAGTAGCCGAGAGAAAGCTCCTTTGGAGAGTGTTTATGCGGTTTTTCACACGTATCAGAGCTCCCATCAACTGTTTGTCCAAACAAGGCGTTAATAAGGCGCTTTTTTTTCGCTGTTCCACTCAATAGACCAAGGAATGGCAAATAACGAAAACTCGTGGGGGAAAAACTAAACTTCCACACGAATGCCTTTTATCAAGGAGCTCTGTTTACTGCTGGTCCTCTATGTACTCAACATGCCATTATTTCACCGGCAACGTCGGCGTTCTTTGCCGGATTGCTGGAGTATTATTGTCGTTGTACCCTCTGTCAACGCGGCCAAAGTGGTTTTCGTAACCCGGAGATAGCCCTTTCAAAGAGTATAATTATCTGAATAAATATGACTGAGGTTGCAGCGGAATTTCGCGATCCATGTTTTAAGTCAACATCGTTACTGCGTTTCGTGTGGCTCCCTGTCTTTACAAATTGTTGACCGCCTCTTCGTAAGTTTGAGGGCAAATCCGCCGTATCATGGTTTGAGGGCAGTTCTCTTCTATTCACGGTTCGGAAAGCCTCTGAAAAAAGGGTCTTTGAAAAAAAAAGACTGCAATCACAAAAGAAATGTGTGAAAACGACAATTTTGCGATGTGACCTTCATCATGTCTGCAAGCGAGATAATAAAGAGTAGGTTTTCGTATTCATTGTGGCGGAGTCACTCTTTTATAACTGTCTGCATTTTGTCTCCGTCGTCTTTGTCTTCCATCCCCTTTTAGGTCGCAGAATAGCTTTACGAATCCGACGACGCATTTTGTCAGACGACAGACAAATATACAAGGCAACTAGACCCATAAATATTCTTGCCAAACATACTAAATCTGTGTAGATGAAACATCTTTCGGATTTGCCGAATGTAACGAAATCTTGTTGGGCTCTGGATGATCGGATGAAGCAGTCAGTCATATTTATGTATCATATATCGATATTTCTCCCCTCTGAGTGTCTCTCAAAGTGACCGTTTCGTTTGGTTTCAGTTCTGGCCAAGTCTATGCACTGCTCTGTGAACACATCTACAAGCAATAATAATTCGGACCGGGGACAACTCGTTAAATTGCAGGACCGTTATGGATGTCGTTTTGACATCGACAGACCTCGTATTCACATCAACGAGGGCATGGGGCTATGTATCGCATTTCAACGAGCTTAGATATTTTGACTTAACTCACGATCGCGACTTTACTCTCATATATCTTCTAGGGTCCTGTCTACCCATGATTAAAACAACTATGGTGATGGCCCTGTCTGACACATTTCTGCACAAATATCGTCTGCGGGGTCGTTGTCACGAGCACTGTACCCAATGCGCAATAAACACAAAACTAATTTGTATTGCTCCCTGTACACAGAGCTTACATAGTCGTCAAAACTTGAGTAAAGCGCATTTTGTGCCGAAATTTGGCCAAAATTTCAACTTGTAAACTGCTGTAACACCAGCAGAACAGAAAATTACAATTTTCGTAAGAAATCTTTAGCAAATAGAAAGTAATCATCCATTTTGTCTTTTCAAAGTCAACTGATTTTTTCATGTTAAGTAAGCTGTCGAGATCAATGCAAAGTCAATCCCTTGAATTCAGTTTCAAGAAAATCTATCGATGAATTATACTAACTTCTGCAACTGTTATGTGTCTTTTTCCAACCTTAAATGTTTGTTTCTTTGATAAATGTTTCTACTTCTGTATTTACTCCAAGGGATAATATTCACCTCGAAGTTATCTACACCCCACTCATGATTTTCTAAACATGGTTAGACTGGAAAGTTGTAACATTTAACAATCTAGAAATAAATGTTAGTATTTTGCTTCCTAGCCGGCCGCACAGTTCTCTATCAACGTCTCCGTTAGTGCAACGTCAAGATTGTTACGAAATTTTACAAATTTATCAATGAATGTATTGGCCTTCTCTCTAACTCGTAAAATAGTACTGGCTTGTTACATATTCCATTTGGTGTGTGTGCCTGCCTGTCTACCTGACTGGCGAACTGTCTGTCAGTCTGTCTGTGTGAATAACCCATCTATTTGATATCTATTAGAGTTCATGAATGAATGGACTTAGAATAATAATAATTTGAATTATTTCAGACCATACAACTTAGTACTCTGTCCTCGTGTATTTTACTTTGTCTAATGACTCTGTCATGTTGTACAAAATTAAGCAGATCTATATTCACCCAAGAGTATGTACAAAATAGACAAAGAATATTATAACTGACGTCAAGATCAGCTGCACTGAAAGTTCATTGATTGTGACTTTTTTTGGGGGGGACATAGGAACATAATTCAAATTCGAGATTTGAGATTTTGAACAATATTTCAAATTCGGCAGGCACAACCAAGCCCGCCAACTCCGGCGGTATATCGTTCGGCAAGCTACTTCTTTTAGATTTGAAAACAAAAACAACATGTTACAAAAAGTACTGACATTTCTTTTATTAGTGTCGACATTATGCTGTAAATGTTGAACATGCCATTTGATTTATCTTGTTTTGTTTTATTTGGATTGTATTGTCGCTTCAGGGGCACGTTACATTCCATTTCGTGATGTTCAATTTCTTGCAGAAGATTTACCGAAAACTCAAGACATTTCCAGTACGATGGTTGCGGATAATATTATGACATGAATGATGTGCGCTCCACTCTACCATGATGGCTATCTAAATTCACCGGGAATAATGATGAATGTTTTACGGTAATATATCTATTTTCCGCGTGTCTTAGTGACTGTGTATCAATAAATTAAAGGTTGCCCAATGCGCCCATAGCATCGGAGTATTACGTCAGTTATATTAGACACACGTCTTATCTAGTTATGTCCGTTCATAAAAAGACCGAACGCGAGGTCGTTGCCGATTTCAACTTTAATCAGTTTCAATATCTGTCAACTTTTCCGATGTCGGTATCTCTCATGAATCTCTGGAAATCTTAATTACCGCAAAATACAACTGCGGAAATCAATTCCCCTGCGGGATAAGACAGAAATCTGCCCGAGTGTACGGCATGTAAACATGTTTCAGCGGTGCTCATTTGAATAAGAGTCGTTCCTCTTAGGTTTCTTTCACAACTGTATGGACGAGTTCATTTGATTGTTTTGGACACCAGTGACAGGATTGCTATATTGGTAGGCTCTTCGAATGCATGGAATGCCATGAAATAGATAAGTGTGAAAGCAATTAGCGTAATTGGCTGCCGATAATGAGTTTGTCTTCAACTTGAGACTGGCCGTTGTTTTTCTGATTGGTGTACTAAACTCGTTTGGCTATCTCGATATCCCATGAGAATATCCTGGGCGACGACTGGAACAAAACAAGGGAAAACTACAGCATTTGACGACTAACGCCTCAACTATGACTTCCCTTGCAAATGTGGGGGATTTTTTCCGTCTTTTCATTCCGTCATAGTACACGTAGAACACATGGCACATATAAATTTTGGCAAATTTCACAACAGCATCGTCTGTTGCAACGCGCGTCTTGTCTAAACCACGTTCCCTCAGCAAAACATTTTGTTCAGGGTAGAGTCAACAAGGTTTGATAAATGACCGTTACAAGAGTCTTCTTTCGAAGTAAAAACTGGCACTTCAATTTTTGCGGCTATGTCTGACATCAGTGCCTGCCAAACAGCTCTTCTGAACCTTCACCAAGTGGGCTGGTAGAATACTTTATCAGAGCCACGTTTCTATCGAAATAAGACCGCCGCTTTCTATATTTTTGTTTGCTATGTGTCAGTGAGAAAGAGCCAGAGACGGTTTGTGCTATTGGTGACATGCTCGCATATTGAGTAACATTTGTGTGTCATTTTGGAGAGCTCGATGACGCCCGTACACCACTGACGCCGCTTTTGGGTTGAAGTTGATATTGATGTTTTGGAGTTGTCGTGGTGACAAAAGTACACAAGCGCCATTTTCGTCTGCAAGGTTGATAATGTATGGGGATCGGAGATTTCGTTTCGGCTACCTTATATGCAACATGGGCGCCCATTCATTGGGGATTCGTTCATCATGGTGAATCGAAATTCCGCGGGAACTGTCTGTCCATGTTCCAATTAGCACCCGCACCTGTCCCCTAGTACGGCCAACCCAGCGGAAAGATGCAAACGAAATGTGGCGTGTTTTACTCACCAGGTGTTGCCGATCGACCCGATAATATTTGCACGTCGATGCGCTCCGACTTGGTGACGTCAGGGGCCAAATTTCGACATTGCGTGTGCCTCTGCAAAGCGTTAAGAGTTGACGGCTAACCGTCTTTAGAAACACGTACCGGAATCTACACAAAGCATAGAAGTCGCTTTGAAAACTCAAGGGGGCACACCTTATGCAAGATGTAGTGAGCATACTGGGCGGCCCCTGATCAACAAAAACTCGCAATTTTCGCCTTTTTTCGGCCAAATGTGCTTTAATGTCAACTATATCTAGTTTTTTTCCTCTCCCGTCGATTCTTCACCCTGTAACACAGAGGGTGCCCCCAAACGACCGCAATCATTTTTCCCACACAGATCACACATCTCGACTTAAGTTTCCAGGACAACTTGAACGACGGCGCGCGCTATCGCCACACAGCGCGCCAATCAATCACGTTGAGTGTTTTTTTTTATTGCGGATTTGGACAAGATACATTTCTGTATTTGGTACAACAAATCATACGGGGGCCGATGTTTACAGTTTTGCCTAAAGTCAACGTGTGAAAGTTAACCCATTAAGGGCCGTTCTCCCCTTGTCAAGGACCAAGTATAACCAGATGAAATATTCAAGGATGGGAAAAAAGGCTACTTTCATCTCTTATATACAACTTTGAGAAGCTTAGACTGTCAGTCCCACGATCAAACATTACCTTAACCACGTTCGACTGCTGTATGTTTATAAAAGGGATAGCGAAAACCCAGGAAAAAAACACTTGTGCAATCTAAAGTCATTGAATAGATAAAATAAGAGTATTGTCCCCCCTGAACGAATATCCTGTGTTTTTTTTCTCGAAAAATTCTTGACATTTCAACCTTTGTTACATGCCAAAACAAGCGCGCGTTCCAGTAATCCAGCCACGTATTGTGGAGGCAGAAAGTCAAAACGACTCTGAAGTGAATCAAGTTTTCAACAGTTTACGTACATAGGAATGAGCTCTGTAGAGGTTTAATTGACCACTAATTGTGACATCATTAAAACAATAGTCGTTGCATCAAGCAATATAAACTAATTGGCACATTGCTATACGTTTAATCAAAATAATCATTCCTAGGTCAAGAAAATTGTTAAGCGTGTTCCCAGTTTACCTTACTTCAAACATGCTGACCTCGATCAGCCTTGGCAAAAGTTATGTGAAATTGCAGGGGGGGGGATGCAAAATGTTACACTGTTCCCTATGGCCATATAATCCCCCCCCCCAATAATGAAACGAACAAAGTTTTGAATCGGCGGACGTACCATATTTAGTTCTAAATGTCATAAATAAGTAACCCAGTCACGTATTTTGTTCTTTTATTTTGACTTTATAAGAGATGACCCAGGTGTTACTGTCATTTAATGTGATAATATGGTCACATAAACGGATGTCTGTATGAATTTCAACTATTGAAAAGATATTAGATAAAATATATTTACCATTGATAGGATTCGTTATAACTCGGCCACTTTATCACCGTAGAAACATAACCTTTTCTGGTCCTTCCCTTGAACTTTGCTCTTAAAAATAATTATTTTCGTGATGTTGTCATGGCAATAAGCAGACTCACTCAACCACGGGGGGAAATGTACGTGATTGATCTCAAAGCTCTAAATGCAGATACTATTAAATAACTATGGTAACGCAAGGGTTTTACTTGGAGTTATTTCATTAATGGACCTGGCATTTTCAAAGGTCAAACGGTCAGGTGACGTGGTAGAACGTATAGTAATCGCCGACTTTTTAATAAGGGATTCGTTGGGCACATGGTGCTCTCCAGAAAGGGCTTTGCTGAATTACGTCACATGGATCAACAGCTGAAAATGTTCGTCTTGATTTGTATTGAGACTTGTATATCACAGGACGTATGTTGGCAAAAAAAAAGATGAGCAAAGAAGAAAAAGACAATTACGTCATGCTGACGAAACATGCCTGGGGCAACGTTTGGCAAAACGTGACACAAATTGTAAAAAAAGTTTGCCTTTTTTGCAATTAATATGCAGTATCATGCACGACTTGTCAGCTTTTTCTGCTGTCGATGCAGTGTTGACGGACACTGGTCAGCGGAACCAGCTGCGTGCTGCCCCAAGCCGAGCCTAGTAACACTTCAACCGCAGTTGAACCAAGCCAAGCCGATTCCAGAGATACGTCACGTTAAATCTGAAAATGATATACTTCGCGACACTTGCACATTACTGAAATAACTCGACTTTAATATTTACTGGTCTTTCCTGAAAAAAATTCGTGACCGCTGGCGTCAGAAATCCGGACAAAGATATGAATATCACTGCTTATTGCGGCTGTTGCATATGCACCGCCGTGTTTTATTCCTACGGTTCGTGCTTGTCAGTGAGAAAGCCATCCCCCCGTGTCCTCCAAAAGTAATTGAAAACATGGCGAACTCGACCGGAAAGAACGAAAGCAATCGTTTGAATCTAAGTAATACCATGTGCCGTGTCAATAGGGAAGCTTTCTATGAGATGAAAGTGGCTTTTTTCCTTGTGTTGTTTCGGAATTAAATGCGATGGTTGCTCGGTGACTCGGGTGATTGTCCGCCTTCCATACCATTCATCGCGGTCGGTTTGACGTGCTTTGAACGGCCCCTGTATTTATTTCGTTTTTAAGCAATGGAAGTATGATATATTCGCAGCGTGTTAAGCACTTCAGGTTCCGTTACGTATAATAATTATAAAAGTCCCGCATGGCCAGTCATCCGGGCATATAACTTAAAAAGCTTCTGTCCCGATTGGGAAACGTAAGGGTTGGGTATGATTTGGTTTATTTCAGTCGCAGACAGGCCGACAGGATGACCACATTCAAACAGATACGAATGGTCGTTGTTTGCAAACACGAGGAGAACCCGGTTCAGAAGTCGCGGATATATCACTCCACGACATAGCACGTAACCAAATGAACACGTGGGCGAAAAAAATTGCACCATCCTGTTTTTACGACCACTTAGAAAATCCACACTGCATCAGTGCGGCCCAATTCGACGGTATCTCGGATACGGAGAATGCATTCTGAGGGCAGGAGGCGTTGGTGAATGTTTTGCCCCCCCCCCCCCCGAAAAAAAGGAGGGAAAGTGTTAGTTTCTTCTTTGAAAAGTGAAAACATGGGAGCACCCATCGATACACATTGTACCACCCAATATGAAAGCGAACTGAGTGCGTCTACAATGGCTCCCTTTCACAGGCCAGTGTACTGAAAACATGCCCCATCCATTATGACCCTCCCATTTCACGGTCAACATCACAATGCGGGAGTGCCGTATCCCTGGAAACGCGCCTCGTAACAGTTGATTGTGGACATAACAAGAAGTTAGGAGTGCACGGCCTGTAAATTCCGTTTGTGTTCTGGCGAGATTAGCGCGAAAGAGATTGCAATATAATTGTGAAAAATAACTCAGTTACGTGCAGCAACGGCCTAGGTTGGAGGCTATCTTATCTGTACCAATAAATTCTTGTGACAACTTAAGACAAATTGATCACGGTTTTTTTACAGTCAACATTTACCCAGCTTTGATCTTTTGTTTAATTGTAAGTTATTCGCCTTGGTCACGCTAAGGGTGTGAGACGATGAATCACAGAGGGACACACGCAATAAAAGTTGATGCTGGCATTTAAACTTCTCAGTTGACTAATCTACTTTTCTTGTAAATTAAATGTATTTGTCGCGATATATCAACGTGATCACGGAAGGTCGCACGTAGGGAAACATTTACGCTGGCGTGCTTTCATTTTTAGACGCCACAAGTTTACGTAGTTCCTCGTTGAAGGACTGGAGTAAAAAACAAAAGCGGCAATGAACAGTCGACTAAGGATGGCGCATGCACTGATTGATTGTGACCTGTGTCCGAAGTTCCCGGGCGAGATCCACAGAAATCTCTGTCGGAGTTCCTATACATAGTTTGGGTCTAAATTTGAGAAAGGGGTGAGTTCCTCCTGCAGATAAATTGCTGCACTCCAAATGTCATCGCGCCAGAACCCGACAAGCATACTGATCATTTCACAACAAGCGAAACCCCTAAACATTTGAACCACACACACACAGTCAAAAACTGTAGATGATAGGTAGCAAATGCTGGATATCGATTAGGTTTTTGACTGCCCTCGCTCGAGATTCAGCGTTTTGGGAAGAGGGTCATAGAAAGTGTGATTTCAGTCAATGAGATTCTGTCACCCGTGTCAGGGACGTGTGGCATGCAGACGGTCGCAAGCGTTGTACCGTGTGCTTGAATCAAGGGTGTGTGACGTATATTCACCGCGGTACATTCTGTCGTGAGTTCGTGAAGTGGTCAAGGAGGGAAAGGTAGACAGAAGAGTGACGAGACGTTTGTTTACCGAGAGACGAACTTAGCACATGTTTTGAAGGCAGGGGTCTTCTTGTTGTGGTTTGAGAGAGGAACGGTCAAACTCCCCCGCTGTTTTTAGGGACCCCACATTTCGTGCTTGAGCCCTGCAAACTTTAAACAAAGTGTCGACAGATAAAGCCAAAACAGAAGTGAAGGTTGTGGTGTCGATCTGGTGTTTAATGATGCATCACGGTAAGCTTGTAAATCACCGGGGAATTTTCTTGCCAGCCCCCGTCAAACCGGTTCTCACGTTGCCCTTACCGCATACGACTCTAACAGGCACGAATCGCGGTTTTAGCGACGCAGCTGCAGTGACGTCAGAGCGAGGCGGTTTGGAATTCTTTATCGGACCAAGATAGTATCAGGGAGTTCTTTTCCTCTCAAAGACCGGTGAAAGAGCCGTCTTCCTTCCGTTTCGTCGGTGCAATTGAATGGGGAAACCATTACACAGCCAATGCGATCCACCAAACATCATCTGTCACTGCCAATCGAAAATGACCGGCTTCTTAATCCCCTCTGGACATACCAATCTGTTTTATCACCGTAAATTTCAGCTAAATAGAAACACTACATCGAACTCGATAAATGCCGTGCCTGCCATTCCGTCTTGGACATAAATGCTTTTGATGTAAAATTTCCAAATTGTTGCACTTTTTAAGTCGACAAAATTAAAGCTAGTTATTTTTCGTCACTTTTGAAAGCGACAGCCAGAAAGCCACCGCCAGTGCCATTCGTTTCCCGAGGCCTTCATGCTAATAAAGGCACTACAGACATCAATCATTGAACGTCACTCGCTACTTGGCATAGTTGTATGAAAATAGCAACGCTTTGCAAATGTCCGTATAAAACGTGATGTGAACAGTCCATTCACACATTCTTATCGAAATATCGGCGAGCGTCCCTGATTTATAGATGAGAATTGAGCCAGACAGACAACAGGACACTTGAACGGAAGGATGGGGGAAAATTGTATGCATTTTCCCCATACTTTCAATGGAAGGGTCAAGAAGGATATAATCCTCTTACGGGCAAAGTAGCCAGATGTCCCAGGTGAGAAGTGAATTACCGCGTTCTCATCCTTGGAGTGCTGTGGCGTAGCCGCCGCCAAAATGTACAATGGTGTATTGTCCTTTTAACACTGTTGGTATTCATCTCAAAATTCTCGTCATCAATTAGTTCAGATCTTCATGTTGAATTTTGTTTTCAAATTCCTAGATCAAGTGAAATGTACCCCCTCATCGTCTATGCCCTAAGCTCTTTCCCATTTTGTCCTACAAAGCCCCATAAGCAGCAACGTTTAATAATGTTTTCATTTTTTTCGTTCTAGAAAGCAGGTGTATTTGGAATCTTCTCTTTTTCCGGTAAATTACGTCGAAATATAACCTTCACACAAAGTATTCAGTACAGGATGAAATGTTATCGTTGACTCATGAATCACTATCGGGACAATCATTTAGGGATTCAAGTGTCCCGGTGTCTGTCTGGCCCAATTCTCATCACAATAAATGGAGTTTTTAATTTACTACAAGTAAACGTTGAATAAAACCAATCGTTAACATTAAAAAGTGTCAAGATATAAGATTCTTTAGAACAGATTTTTATTTTGTAATATTGCTGGAAGATGTTGGGAAAAGATTAAAAGTGCAATTTGTAGAGCCATTGGAGAAAGGATTCAAATCACAACACCAATCATAATTTTCGGTGACTCCTTTGAAAACACAGTCACACTGACATTATAACATTGTAATGCAACTTCTAATATTATCAGGAAAATGGAGCATACATAAATATGGGATATCTGGAACAAACACACAAATCTGAATTTTACGTATACTCAAAAAAAAATTTACCATACGTTACCATATAGAAAAGACAAAACATACTAGACCTGGTATCATGGAAATTTACGAAAGAATTCACAACCTTTTGTAAATTCTGTGTATGGCTTTCGGCTGTAATTCTTTGACTCATTAATGTAACTCTATATTTTTATAACAAAAGAGAAATATAGTATCAACATATGTTTGTTTGATTTTCCATGCATAATCTGTGCCCTTCTTGATGTTCAAAAGTCACTGCCCTTTCATTTGCACGTCGTGCGAACGGGGTAAGCTTACAGGCTCCTGGGGAAGACGGTGGCGCCCTTCATCAAACCATTCGTTCCCCGCGTGCTTGATATAGCGAAACCGATAACGTTATCGGACAACAGATTCTGTGTGATAGAATATGTATTAAGGATATATGCGCCTCGAAAGTTGAAGAATTAAATGATTGCTCAAACTTTTCTGAGTGAATCATTTAACCATTCTCTTATGGAGTCAATGATCATAAATATCAGGAGCCACCGTGCAAAATTTGGAATAGAGAAACGAATTCGAATTATCTAAAGTTATTCCGAGAGCTTTAAATGAGCCCCAACAAGTGGTAGATCAGAAAAGAATTGTAAAATTTTGAGAGTCCAAATATCTGTCCGCGGGGCGAATTCTACCTTAAACTCAGGGGTATTTATCAATTCAAAGCGGTTGGCATAAACATCGTATTTATAAGCGTTATTCACATTCTGCATGGCACAGTCATGAAAACATGAACTCCAGGGAAAGTGTGTTCCTGCGATTTCGTCACATTTAAAATAAACTCTATCGCCATTCTTTCCAATCTGTATGGAAAAAACGCTACAGGAGAAACCAAAGTTACTTTTTCCAAAAGTTAAAAGCCTGAATTCGAATGGACGAGCACAAACGTGCACAGATATCAGTGTACTTCTATACGCGTTTGTACACTTGAGTTTTACTGTACAGGCATATCACATAAACTTTTGGGCCCACTGCAGGCCTACTGAGTCTGCTGAACACCGTGCATCATTTTTATTCTGGAGTAGGACAATTGCTTCATTTTTTCTTCTACAACAACACAGAGAAATATCTCCACGCTTGTTTCACAGTTTGGCTATATAGGTCCGAGTCGGCACTGTACAGTCTCCCTAACAAAAAGTGTTTTGAGGGAGGGCGCCTGCTCGAAGAAACGTCACTGGGCCAGCGAAAATGTTCGTCAACTCGAGCATTTTACTTCTCGTCTTGCCACCCGAGGTCTTCTTCAGAGAATATGGTAAACACAGAAAAAAATTAGGCGTACATTCAAGTTTACAGATTCTCCCCTTTTGACACAATGCGGCTCGTGCGCTGTCTCGCAGATGACCTGGTCCAATTGAACTAGCAACTTTCTCACTGTTACATCGCAATATGTTACTTAACAGCTATTGTCTGTCAGATCCATCAATTAAAATAGGTTTTTTATCAGGCAACGTATATTTTATCGCCGAAGTTCTTTTGATTTCAGGAGCGACCGCTAACTCGTCTATTTTCTCTCACTTTGCCTTCTATAGTGCGCTTGGCGTCAATATTTCATGGAACTGAAATGTGAAAGATTTGAACACAATCGAAAAAACTAAAGTTCTTTGGAAAACTACAGTAATAACCATTAATAATTTAAAGAGAAGGCTGGATCTAGACCGCACAATTTAAACCGCCGCAGATCAGAAGCTCGACATAATCTTCTTTTGTACTCTTTGCGATGAAAAAGTAAAACTGCATGGGACTTGGGTCCTTGTTAAACACATATGAAATTTTAACAAGGAACTGGCAATGCTTATGTTTTTAAGGGGTGTTTTAAGTACTTTGGGGTTCATCGATTGTCGTGGAAATCACCATACCCTTCCTTTAGGAGAAGATTTACCAGAATAAACCGAGAAATTTATGTCAGAAGAACCTCGGCTACATGAATTGTTTTCGTCTGCAAACATCGAGTGTAGAAGAACTCAGTCTCGAATTCCAACAGGAAGTCGTCTCTCTGATTGGTCCATAAAGACTTTTAAAAAATGAGACAAAGAGTAATTTTATGTGTTCCGACCGTAGAGGGCACTTCCTTTCAACGCTAGGATTAGTCGTTCTCTACACAACTCAATCTTCATGTCGCCGATCTGTTTGTCGTGCACATGTGCTAAGTCGTTTATGACCCTCTCACGAATTATAGTATTTCAGGGTAAAACATGCATCTATTCATAGCCATAAGTACAAAATCAGGGAGAAGTACTTCTTATTGGCATGTAAGCTTCCGGTCATGTGTTTTACTTCCTTATATACCTATTATTGTGATATCATCGCAAATAGGAAATTCCAACAATCTCCTAAATTTGGATAGAAAAGAAGCAAAGCATGAAACCATGCCGATTTTAGCGAAGTCGGCTGAGTAACTTACTTGGTAAATGACAGCATTAAACATATCGAAGCCCTTCGAGGATGCACTGCTATAGTACTTGGCTCAGTCAATAACGCTGAGAGATCATAAGTATGAATCAACAATGGAAATCAATTACGCAAACTTTCTGTTGTACATCATATCTCGTACCGTTTGAACCACAGGACATGGCCGGAACGGCACTTTCATCAATGACCAGCTGCAGCCAACCGGAATATTACAAAAAATGTAACCAACGGTGTATTTTAGTGTTTTTAAGCATAAATATAGCATTTAAAGAATTTTGGACAAACTAAAATTTTGGACTGGAAAGTGAAAGCTGTTCGCAACCGCCCGCCCATCATAATTTGAAAACCTCCCCTATATACCCACAATGTCGAATGCCCAAAACTCCTAAGTGTCCCTCCCCACCATCACACGAACTCCTCTGTACTCTCTTCTCATGGCAAAAGTTCCCCTCTGCCCTTTCATCGACACATGATTTTCTGATAAAACAAAAATATTTCCCCGTCCTCTGACATAAAAGTGAAGACCTCTTCTCCGCCCGATGAGAGAATATAATAAATGTCTTCCCGCCGCCAAACCACTTCCGGATACCTTCATGAACAGTTTCATTAACTGTCCCTCAGTTAATTCTTCGTCTTAGAGACGTGTCCGAATGACATTAATCGAACAAAAGTTTTTTTTAAATGAGTTAAAATGGAGCTAGAACAATGATTGCACAGTTAAGACCAGGTTAGTATACACACACACACCCACACACACTGAACCACAACTTCAAGTGTGGTCCCGGGGTGTGGTCCCTCATACACAACGCCTGGCGACTGCACCGAGAGCTATGAACATGGCCACCACGCGACAGTATTAAGCTTCGTCGAGTGGAAATGTTGGTGCAGAAAACCTTTGTGTCATGCTGTTGTGAAGCGTATTTAATTTTTATGCTCTTTTTTCCGATCATAAATTGTAGACATGAGAAAAATAGAAATTTCCTACAATAAAATTCAAAATAACAGCGACAACATTTACAATATGAACTTAAAAACACCATGCAAGGATATGATAAACTTCATAAAATCATTTTTGTAGCTGATCATATCACTTGGATTACTCAGGGTATGGTGGTAGTATCGTAACCACAGTCACCTGTTTTCTGAAATTCCGCTCTGCGCCTACTCGCCCAATAGACGTGTGTATATATACCTGAGAAGACATCATCGTAAACTACGCGCCTCTTTACGGCAACAGCTTAGCGCTACCCTTGATTTTTGCGTAGGTCAGCGGAGCGGAAATTATTGCTCTGGCTCACGAGAATGCTGAGAAGAAGGCATATATAAACACGTCTATGAGGCGCGTAGGCGCAAAGCGGAATTTTAGTAAACAGGTGACTGTGGTCATAATTTCTATCTCTTCGCCCGAGAAGGGAAATTTTATCCTCTACGCACATATGCCGGACTCCAGACCCCTCTTCTTTACCATAAACCATTTCACTTCGGAAAGAGCTACAGAAGGTGTAAAATATTTCACGTCTGACACATATTGCAATTTACAGATTTGCAAAGCACATCAAAACATAAAACGAGTTGAGAAACAAACCCGAACATTTGCCAAATGTTATGACATTTCCAGAATTGTGCACGCTACTTTACTTAGTTCAACTTTGAAATGAAAGTTTTAAACAAATATGTATAACTGGGCCAATTTTGATAGTATAGCGACTGGCTAGAAAAGGAAGAAAGATAAGGCAAAGGAAGCCAGGCCGTCATCACCACTCTGTACACCACATAGCGTGACCAGGAATTTTTTATGATATTCTAGTCTGAACCGTTCAGCCGATAAAATCAGACAAGGACATACATGTTTACTTTCAGTGACGAAAAGACACTGTATAAACTTCAGCTGACATTAAAATTTGTTCATGTCAGTTATCTCGGTATTTTAGACCGATTTCTTCCCTGAAAGCAGAGGGAAAAACCCAAAGGGAAAACAGGCTCCATCTAATGAGGGCGCTCTTCGAAGATGGGACTTACATAGCTAACCGAGCGCTAATTTTGATGATCTTCTAGCACAACGTCAAGTACTGAGCACATTCTTATACGATGTATTTCCAAATCCCCAATATTCTCGATATCTCAACACTACGAATACCTATAAGAAATCGTGACAGCGACGTACTTCTTGGACGTTGGAGTCAGTTGTACACCCCGTCGGTTGTTCGATTTTCCAAAAATGTAATGAATATCGATCTGTCCACGGACTACCAAACGTGAATTGCCTTTGTCGTTGACGTGTCTTCAATGACACCGTAGTCCTTACAACAAAGCCATGGACAAAGACGACCTTCAAGACAACTGGAGCCGACGACGCGATGATAAACCCAACCCTATTAAAAAAAGAACTTGATGCGGGTCAGCGAGCATTCACAAGAGTCTCGGTTGAGAGGATGCCAAAGAGTTTCCAGTTTTGTCCGTCACCTCAGAAATAATAAGGTTCGCTACTTGTAGCGAAACCGGTGTAAATCTCATACTGATGTGTGTGTTAGCCATCAATAGGTTGTACTGAGCGACCCTGGGTTACTTTCCTAAGCCCTGGTCAAAACCAAAAGCTGTAACCAATCCCATCTGTTAACAGTTTTAGTAATTCTTACTCTCTGTTTCAATATGATACTTTTTGTATCTTCAGCGGTTGTTTTATTTATAAAATATTCTGTAACAAAAATATTTTGATTCCGTCAGAATCTACAAAATGCTAATAACTCTCTTAATTTCTGCGCATGCGTTCTGCAGAACCGTCACGGATCACACATATATTTGCGACTATGGACACCAAAAATTTCTACTTTCTATCGTGACTCAACTGAGTTGCAATCGAGAGGTACATACCGCATCGTTATCTTAAGAGGCTTTTATAACGTGCAAATTTACTTGAACAATATTTCAATCAATCAATTAGGCTAATGTGATGGATGAATTCAACTGAATGGTATAATGAGGAAAAGCCATGTTTACACACCATAAAGACACACTTCGTCTCGATCTGCACGAGGACAGATGCAGGAAATAGATTGGCAATGTTGGGGAAGACGGATTTCATACACGATTTTATACCCTTACAAAATATATATTTTGTCCGATACATTTCATATAATTGCGTTTGCACTGTTCCTGCATTAAGTCTTCTTCAAGGAGTGTATAACATACTCTGCTGATTTTTGGGACGGCAAGTAATATTTTGTCGACGGTGTGTTGTTATCTGTAGAAACATAGACACTGTCTATGGTAGAAATTACGAAATTGTGGAGGTGCTAAGGTATTTCCATTGTGAAAAAGCTGATCCCACGTTCAGAGCACAAAAACTAAGCATACTCTCCTTTACACGAAATTTCACCCAAGACGTAAGCTTTGTGAAAATTACAGGTCTTTCTTGATTTCAATCGGTTTTGCAATATTTCACCAAAACGACGGTCGTTACGTCTGCGCATGTGCGATTTTCTTATTCACAAACAATTTTTTTGACAAAACTTGGTTTGAAGCACTGGAGGCAAAACAGCTAAACAAGACATGACACCAACTAGATAATCCATCATTTTCTTTTTTATCTTTTCTTTTGTTTGTTGTATTAATTACACGTGAAAGTGATTTAAGATTGCAAGTTGGTCTAAGCTTCTCCTAGATCGCGCATTTTTAGGTATACTGTATCGTTTTCAAGACAATTCTTCGATTCCTTACTTATTTATTCGTATGAAATACATAATCTTTTTACTTCCCTCAGCTGGTCGGCGATCTCCAGGGACTATTACAAAGTCATTATTCTTTCTGTTCGACGACATTAGGTTTTCGATATCGATTAATGCATCGAAAATTATTGTTACGTTAATTGACAAGATATATCTTCCCTTTCTCTTCTCTGTTAATTAATGTGATTGTATAATCTTCAATTTTGTCTTTTCCTTTGAACCTTTGAAACTTGTAATTAAAACAATCGAATAAAAATCGAATCAAGAACTGATTTTCTCAATCAGTGGACAAAATGGCTGCTTCTTTGCAAAGTCATCTACGGTAGCAGAGAGAACGGCGCCGTGATCAAGATTGTGTTTGGATACACACGATTCATTTATTGTCAAGACTTTTAGGGATTTTAAAACATGATTGAAGCCACGGTCTCTAGTCATTTTTTGACAGCAACATCTTCCATGGTGATTTTTTTCCTCCTTTTTAATCCTTCTTCTGTATAATGCTTATTATTTCCTATAGTCACGAAAGAAACCAACTGACCTACTTCTGGTGTTTAGCATGAAAATCTTCAGTCCTAAATGCCTCCCGTGGCAAAGTTGTTATCATATTGTGACCTGTGATCGATGAAAACCCCACTTTCCGATACAAAAGCAATTTAAACACCGATGAAATCTTTGCTCATTATCGAGGCCACTTATTTTCATGAATATTAATCAGGCTACCGTACATTCAATGTCAAAGTCATCATTGCATACTTTCCGCTGATGTACCGCTGCGGTCATGGTATCGCCATGGCGTGACCGGCCTGGCATTCACTTCGAAGGTGAGAGCTACAAGAGAATTGTACATAAGGCTGACCCTGTAGGTGTGATTCATCCGGTATAATAACCTTTCAAATTACGCTATTGTGTGCGCTTCGTTTTGCTTTGACGATCCCTACCTCGCCACAAACAAATCGCACTGCAGTCGACGCGGCAAGTTTCGAGTTTTGAGGTCTCTGCTGATTGAGACATCCTACGGCGCTTATCTCTCCTGTATTGAAGTTTGAAGTCTTGTGATATTAACTGTGTCTCGGATTGACTAATATTATCGATGTGTCCTGTCAGTATTTTATAGCGTGGTCTGTATACCCGCGGTCAATTGGAGATCTTCAGCCACGGTCCCACCACAAACCATGGATGAGTACAGGTATGGGAATGGCGTGACCGGAATGAACACTTTCACCGAGGATATCCGCGACAGCGGGCCAGCGAAGGCCGACGCCAGCGGGTACCAAGAGGTGAAACTGAAGGAGTTGGGGTCGGAGTTACTGGAGAACACAACATGTCACGGGGTACCGCGAATCCAATCGGCTAGAAACGCTTACCGCCGGATTTTCTGGTCCATGGTGTTTCTGGCCGCATTATCACTGTTCACGTGGCAGGTAACGACGCTCTTACAGAACTACTACAAACGCGAGGTGGACGTTAGCCTGCAGATAAAATTCGAGAGTGCGATCGATTTCCCGGCGGTGACGATCTGTAACTTAAATCCGGTGAAGCTGTCGAATGTTATGAAAAACGAACAAATGCTGAATATTCTTGGCTGGGAAGGGATGCTGCCCGGGATGCCAAATACGATGCCATCAGGAAACACACCTGGACAGACGGGGAGCACCACGGCAAGCCCTCCTACAACAGACGTACGTATGATTTAGACAGTAACAGCAGTTACTAATAGTCGCCCATTTTCCCATCTTTTTCTTGAATATTATTTTTCTGTCAGGTGAGAATCATTAGTGTAGATTTCTTCGTACAGATTATAGGGGTCCTCATATTCGCAAATATCGCTGTGTGCAGACTTACTGACAAAAAGCGTAGACGTCTTTTCGGAACTTATTAAAGTTCGATAATTTCTTTGATTGACGCTGGCGCGCCGTATGCGATGTGATGACACCAGTTTAACAAAACCACAACTGTCGATGTCAGCATTCCTCTCCCAGAAATAAATCATCGAAACGTTTGCACTCATTAGAAGTTGACGCATCTCTATCTTTGGTGGCTGATGGACATATCTTGATTATGAAATTATCAACACATATTTCATTAGAGTTCGAGATGCACGCAGAACAGCGCAGTGTCCAATGACGAGACATCGATTTACATAAAACTGTGATATTCTTATAATCCACTTTCCATAATGAAGCAATTTTGATTCATTCAAAGTGTCCTTTCTACACTTCTGACATATAAAGTGACTCAGTGTTATTAGTGTGTTGTGTAGCTTTATTCTTTATTTCCGAGTAGAATGTCTATGTTGTGATGCAGTATTACTACCCATTGGAATGTTGGCGCCTTTTTTGCGCTCGGGCACAAATATCTCGCGGCAAAGTGCGTACCGTGTAAATCTTGGGCCTAATATATGACTGTCACTATATTCACGGATTGACGTGTTCCGGAATTCGTCATTTCAGAAGAGATAAAGCAAAAGAGATAGATTTGTATTCAAAATATGGTATTTTAGTTTAATTTGAAGTTGCCATCACACAAGTTATTTATCTATGCACACATCAAATTCATAACAAAATTTGAAACTAAAAGTTGCGTAATAAAGTTTGAAAATAACCCAGACACGTTGATTTAGTGACGATGTTGGGCAAAATAATGTTTTTGTATTTCCAGAAAGAGGTGGGTTTTATACATTCACCTATCTTTTATTTAAAGACACTGATTCGCTGGCCTGTTTTCACCTACATCTACCTGTGCGCAATAATGAGTAGCTTTCCAAATCTAGAGTTAGTTTGCCAATTTTGGTGAATGTTGCAATTATTCGGAATATTTATTCAAAGGTTATTGTCACCCTTGTTGTAATTCTGTCACCCTGGCCTCATTTCCCGTCAACAAATGAAATCATTACCGCAATGAATGTTGGGTTGACGCGAACACGGGAGCACTCATAGGATACCATCACGCCAATTCACAAAGAATGGTGTGTCCCGTTCATGAGAGGCACTTCCTTTCCCCTGCCTCATGGAGTTTTCCCGAAAGGCATTTATCGGTTTCATCTGTCAAGTATGGACTAGAGGAGATTAAATTGGAATCTGATTTTGCAATAGTGAGGTCATCACAATGACCTGTACGAATCGTTGACGTTGTCATAGAAACAAGTGATATAGAGAATATAACGGCTGGTGTTTATTTTGAGGGGTCAGGAGGTTAGGGAAACTTACTTGGTGTGCAAGGTAAACAGAGACTACATAAAACTCCGCAGACAAGTATTGCAACCCTCATTAGCACATGTTGTAGCGACTTGAAAGGTGATCTTTCATGGCAATGAAACTGTCCAGATTTCTCTCAGAGTATATCTGCTGTAATGTTAGAAACTATTGGAAAGCACTTACTTATCTTCATTTGTTCGGTCGCATTTTACTCCTATTAATAAGGGATTATGGCTCCGTTGTTATGGCAAGTCCTGCCATAAACCATAGACCCTCTGGAGCGAGATAAACTAAGGTATTACAACCCCGTAACAAATTAGTCATTTATGCTGTGTCCTCGCCCCTCAAATGGTCGTCACTTCCTTTGTGCACACGGGTATACGAATGCCGAGTTACGAGTGTCGGTAATGAACATGAATGATGTAGTCTCAAACGCGAATTTAAGTTCTACAAAAATTGACATTGACATTGATAATCTTGGTGATTTAATCATGCGTAAACTCCTTCAGGGAATTGATTAATTCGTTAAGGAAGGCATAATTGGTCAATAAGCTGTCCTGGGGTAAGATTCTTTCTCACGGGTGACGCAATATACTATCCAATCTATGCCGTGGAGAGGTACATAAGTAACATCAGCAGTTTATCATATCGTCGGGAACAATATTTCACCAGCGAGTGTAAGTCTGCATATGTTTAAGAGGAAGGCGTCGTCCCGTCCGCAGCTGCGCAACTTTCATATTGATAAACATTGCCCCTTCCCAGAAAGTGGTGATGAATGTCGTGCAATGTTGAAATTCAGCATTTGATGAATGTGAATACTTCACCGGTGTTTTAGCTTTCCAATCAGCGTAAAACTTTTCCGAATAAACTTTCGTTGTGTCCTTCCGTTTATACGAAGCTGCCTCCGCCGCGGTCACAAGTTTCAGTGCAGCCGCCATTTTAAAATTTTGATGTGCACGTAATGATTGGGACATGTTGTGCATAGCATCAGACCCGTTGTATCGATCCCGCACGCGCAGTCGCAGACGGGGCGACCCCTTCTTTCTAGGGAGATAATTTGAAGCCTTCCCGATACATTCAAAATTAACAACTTTTCCCGACTTCATGAAAGGAGACTTTTGTTATTTAAGGGGTGCCGCACCCAACACAGCGTATTTAGCTCAGAATTGTTTTGTTTTGTTTTTTGCAAATATTCATTCTAATTTTAAGTAATTTATTTACCAAAGAGTAAATTATTGGTTTGGTTCACATTTTTGCTCGTCAAGCAGTCTTAAGTTGCGTGATAAAGAAGTGTTAATTTATGCAAATGTATGTAAATTACCTTATTTCCTGGTTCTCTTTTCTCCCAATTTCAAGACTTCAAAAGACAACTTAACTTCACTCTGGTGTCAAATTTTCTTATATTTTCACATTATGTTTTTTAAATGCTGTATAATAAAACGACGATATTGTTTGGCAATACAATTGTCACATTTTGAATAAGAGGAATTTTAATTTTGCTAGTCATGTTTTTATCACTTTTTGATTGCCAGTCTTTCAAAGCATGCCATTTTTAGAATGAGGATAGATAATGCAAAATAACATAGTCGTTTTGTTTTCTATATATACTTTTGTTTCAAGTGAAATATTATATTTCGGAAAATAGTATAAAGGGTTTTTTATCATTTACACCAAAATTGTTATTTTTTACCCTAAATATATACCCCCGTCATCGTTCGAGTAAAGCATTGCTACCATACTAAACTACTAAACTTTAACTCTGCCATTTGGAAATGTATAGTATTAGGGGGTTTCCTTGTCATCTTAGATGAGAAATATTCCCTTGTGCAGCTCTACCTCAACAGGAAACTTATTTGGTTTAAATACATCTACATATACTTTCGCTTCGTGTACTACATGGACAAAAAATTGAAGCCATTGAGTCATAAATGGGGCTTTAAAGGAAATGTCTCGTCGTTAAGTGTTAACTTAATATTGTCGACAGAGAGCAAACATAGCCCCTCATCAAATATTGACAAATATATTATGTGTGCAGTCTTCTCAAAATTCATAATTGCTTCAATCCATAACTCGAGCACTTCTCTTAACACACACATACTCTACCTGTGTACAAATTATGACGTCACACAAAATATTACAGTAATACAAGCACTTTCTGTTATACTAATATTTTCTAAACGGTATCGAAATAAAATTTCCCTGGCGGATCAAGATTGTATGTTACGGTAGACTTAAAATCCTCCCTTCAAAAAGAAATCACATACACTTATTTCATTACATTCGCGTCATAGTTGATATCGATAAAATATTAATTTCACTGTGTCACGCCATCGCCAAAGCTAGAAACGTTTATTAATAAAAAGCTTTTACGCCGTAACTGACCTTTTTCAGTCAATTTCTTTAGACAAATTGATTTTAGAGTAAACATCATAAGGTATCAATAATTAATCAATTTCACAGAACTTCCGGAACTTGAACGAAGTCAATGGTGTTGGCAATTGCCGTGCTAGTCAATATATATGCAAATTACTTTACTATTTTCTTGGTCAATAGTCTGGTAATTTTTTTATTGTTTCATCTAAAAAAGTAAATGCCAGCACTGAACTCTAATTTCTAGTTACATGTGCACATTTAATTTGCTATTGTATCGGACAACAGGTGACGCAATCGCGCACAGAATCGCATTAGTCCACTGCCTTTAAAGGGGCCGTCGATAATTAAAGCTGACGCGTGACAAAGGTAATTCCTTCCTTTTAGTAGACACCCCCTCCCTGCCCTCTCAAAACGAAAGTTTTTATGCGAAAAGAAAAAATGCCTTTACTTACATGCACACAGGCGGATCCCATATACTGTACATGTCCACAGAGGACAATACCGTGACTACATATTACTCAAGGTCAATCCACGATTAATTATCTTTTAAGGCGATATAACATTTTAATATATTTCTATGGAAGAAATTGTTTGACACATTTCAAGTTTGCAGTGGCGAAAAAGCGTCAACTTGTCAGTTTTCATTTGACCTTTGCGTCTTTTCCGTATATAGCTCTTTCTCTTTTTCGTCTCCGTATTTTGTGGTCTTTCTGTTCTCTATAAACGTGAAGATGGTATTGCGTGCTTGCAGTTAAAGTCGCACTCGGTACCATCAGACAGCTTAAAGCCACATACAAATACTTGTGTAAGTCAGTAGTCTTTTCTCTTTTCTTAATCCTCTCTTTTTGTTCTGCCTTGATGTGCTAGTCGGTCGCGCCTCTCCTGATCAGGCTTTGAGTTGTACACGCATTTACATCCAAGGCTGCAGACGGTTTTGTCTCGGCCTATTCTTCATTGTTCAATACTTGGAGAAGAACAAGGTCAGGAAGTAATGCGAAAGTCCTTATGCGCTTTTGATGATCGCAAAATAAAATGAGCTCTTACCCCCCACCCCCCCCACCCCTGAAAAAACCCCGAAGGCATTACTCTTGTCGTGCGTCAGCTTTAGTTATCGACCCTGAATATGGTAGTATTTTTTCGAATTGGAAACTCCTTTTCATTCATAGGGTACTAAAGCAATTTGATGCTAGGTCCCTTGCAAACCGACTGTTGTTGAATTTCTTTGTAAACATCTATGCTTGTCAATAATGCTAAGAAACATCTATGCATGTCAATAATACTAAGTTGCCAGAGCCGATATTTAAAGTTCCCATATTGACGAAATATGCTTCCTCCAATACTATTGGGAAATGTATTTAGAGCACGTGAGACTAAAAGGAGTTTTACCTCAAACGAATGTTAGCATTATAAAAGCTTAAAGAAATTGTATAGTTCGATATATTTTGTCATACATCCTATTCATAAATGGCTTGATGACTGTTGCAATTTCAGTCTCAATCTCTTATGTCCGCATTAACCAATGTATTCACTGTGATATTCAACCTCGCCAACTACTACGCTGCTAGGACTGATTCTCTGTCGCAATCCTAATTGCCCAAAATGGGACAATAAATATTATATTGTATTGTAAACATAAATTTGATTGGCCCTGATAGTCTCAATTTCCATATTATTGCTAATTCCGCTGGTCCTTAAGGTAGAACACGCCTCGAAATCGAAAAAGTTGAACTTCTTTTCTCTTTCTCAATCAAGAAAAAAAGGTATTTTCGTGGTATGGAAACAAACTTCGAATCCTTAATTGAATCTGTCGATATTTGAAATTCAAAATGGCCGGCATATTATACGGAGATGACTCACTCCTCCAGAACTTTCGTCGATTTATTCAGTACAAAGGTTAATATTTTATGTATACAGAAGCCATCGGTACATTTTGCGTAAGCCGACTTCATGAATTTCAGCAGTTATGTGTTAATTTGAAACTGTGACAAATATCCAAAAAGTCATCGACCAGATGTCAACATGTTAAATTTAGTGTTTACAAGCAGATGTCAACACAACCAAGTTGAAGTTCAGGCGTAGACATCCGCTTGTAACATCTGTTGTTTTCGCTTAACACATGTTGTTTCCGCTTGAATTATACTGTAATGAGTTAGAATATGCATTTATAATTAAGTTGAGAAAGTGTGTTGTAACATCTTTTGCATTTATAATTAGGTTGGAAGGGTATATAATGAGATATTAGGTTTAGTATAGGAGTCTTTAAACACATTTGTCGATATGTAACTTCTAAATGAAAGACCAAAACCGGTGTTAACTTTGACGACTGAGAGTCTCTCTACTGCTCGTGTATGCCGACCATCTCTTCACCTCTTGCATGGTGACATCCTGATGGAAGATGGGAGTGAACTGCGATAGCTATCCCCATGTGAACTCTATGATGAAAATTAAATTTTTAATTTTCACAAAAATTAGCCGTTGGAAACATTAGTTAATCCGTGAGATTCAAAATGAACCCCCACAAACGATAGAGCAAAAAGAATTGTAAAGTGTTATAAAAGTTTGAGATTCCGGATGTCTTTAGCCAGGACGCATTCTATCTTTAGGTGAATAAGGCCAGAGGGTTCGTCCAATGGTTCCTGACATAGATATCGAATTTGATTCTGAAAACAGACTCTTTAAATGGATGACCGTGCTCATGACATACTTAGCAATTGGCACAGGCAAAAAAACGTGATAAGAAAAAATAGTGTTCCAATCTTACTTTCTGCAATAATGAAAAAATTCAGTCTTCAAAGATACAGAAAGGTGATTAAGACTAAAGCATTTCAGTTTCCTAGTGGAGATCTCCGCAGTTTCGATAGTGTGACGAGACAAGTCGGTTGCTGACCAAGCAATGAAGGTACACAACGATATCTTTATCAGACGCGCCAAGAAAAACAGCTTAGTCGTCATTTTGTTTTCCTAGTTCTTTACAAAGAGAGAAATCATCTTGCCTTTTTGATATTTCAATATTTTAAGCTACATTGCTTGTACCGAATTCTTTGTGATGGAATCGTGAAAATGACAACAAGTTCTTGCACTTCCACGTTCAAAACAAAGGGATACTTCTGTACTACATTACGCAATGGCCATACCTTGTTGCTATGGTTACTCTCAGCAAATGGAAAGAAATATTAAAACTTAATGTTGTCAATCGCTGTGCATGGAGCCCGCCACTGTCATAACATCAGTATTAAGTAATGTTTGAAAAAAGTTGATCGCAAAATAGCGTGGAATGAACTGAGGATACAAATCAGTTCAAAACAGGTAGCGATATTTAGTCATAAATGTACATGTACACAATAAAGACTTTAAAATCAACATTTTAGAATATACCCTATAGATGGAGAATCTGATGAGGATACATTTCCGCTTTGATTTCTCACGATAATGAGCTTTGAGTCAACCATAGAAAAGAAACGTCCATCAAACCGTTAATTAGAAAGAATAGGGTAAATCAGCTTCTCACCGCACACAGTCCACCTTCATAAAAGATCCATCGGTTGAACAGATCACTGCTCAAAGGGACTGTGAATGAAGCGAATTCAATAAGTTCGCTAATGGATTTTGCGATTCGACGAAAGAGTGAAGATAATTGTCTGTTAATTTCAATTTATTGGTTTTGGATGTGAGAAAAAAATAATAAAACTTGAAGGCGACAAATCATCCGATCTTCATTTATCACGCTTATGGTGCCCTTCCCAGGCCCCATCCATTAAAGATATTTAATTCTCTGAGGCCGGGGCGCCTTCTGAATACGATGAATGTTCTTTCCGGTCTTCTTGAACGAAACATCTTTTGGATATCTCTATTTTGATTTTGTATTGCCCATGTCCATATTAACTCCCCAACAGCTTTTTTGAATTTGACTGCATGCGCCGTTGCGGAGATATCTCTCATCATTTTCTGAGCATCTCATAAGTAGCGCACTTCAGATTTAACAACTCATTCTTTAGTAAAATAACCCGTGCATTTGTATCCCATGGGATTTAATTTCTTTTCAGTCAACGAATCAAATGATTATTCCGTCTTCATTCATTCATTCATTCATTCATTCATTCATTCATTCATTCATTCATTCATTCATTCATTCATTCATTTATTTGTTCATTTATTCTGGTTATTTATTCGTTTATGCGCTCATTCATTCGTTCGTCCATCCATCCACCAACCCACCCACCCATCCATCCATCCATCCATCCCATCCATCCATCCATCCATCCATCTTTTCTTCACTCGTTTCTTCAGTTTTTCGATTCATTCATTCATTTAAAGCTAGCTCGTTCTTCCGTCCATCAGCCTGTCAGACCGCCCGTTCGATCGTCCGTCCATCAACCCTTCTATCTATATCCATATTTCATAAATCCACCAGTCCGTAAGTCCGCCCGCCCTTCCATTCGTTGGTATATTTGTTCACTCCTTCCCCTTTCCTTCCTTCCTTCATTCATTCAGTTATCCAAGTGTGCAATCGCTGGTTTGTTCATACGTGACTTTGTAACACCGTCGAGTTGCGAGTTGTTCTCATTGTGAATTCATATACACGTACAATCTTCCTCTGAGTTTGACGTTTCAATGTTCTGTGTTCACACACCCCCGTCCATCAATTTCCATTCTTTTACCTTACCGTGACTGACTTCGTCACTTTTCCATTATACAGGGTGATGATTTTGACTATATGAACTGGGACACGATGGATATCGACTACGAAGCCCGGGACTCGGGCTTCCACACCATTCTGCTGATTTACGATTACATAGCCTCGCTCAACTATTCAGAAAAACTTTCCCTTGGACACCAACTCAGTGATCTGCTCATCGAGTGCACCTGGCAAGGTTATCCATGCGGGCCGAAGTACGCTTCATCTATTACACATTTGCCGTTCGATTGTACTCGCTTTGTGGGCCAGGCTGCAGCTGACTAAAATTTGGAAATTATATACAAATAAGTTTTTTAAAGTTTTTTCCTGACGAATCGTCGACTACATCATACATTTCTATGTTCATACACACCAGCGTATACAACCCTATCATTTGTGGGGAAATGTCATCCTAAGTTATAAATCCAATGTGCAGAACGGTCAATTCGTCACTTTACACACCCCTGATATTGAAACATTGAACAGTAAACGTGTCCTATTTGTCGGCCAGGTGATTCCAGAGACAAAACGCCATCTCAAACAGTACCATGGGTGCTGTGGCACTGATTATCAGATATGTTACATTCACAGTGAGGAGTTCCTTCGTTTTTTATCTTTTTCAATCCATTGTTCGACTCAATCGCTTTTCCCGTTTTCATTCAGTGAACATTAAGAATAGTGTAGAGACTCGGAGAATTGTATGCCTCCCTGGACATCAAAGAATGGTTGACCTTGGCTCTAAAGACACGTTTTCGCGTAGTTCTCCGTCCGGGTTGTACATCAGCGATGTCACGCTAAGTACCAACCTGTTTCCTCTGGTTCTTTTCAGTAACTTTACGACATTTTTCAATCCAGTTTATGGCAACTGCTACACGTTCAACTCGGGGAGGGATGGAGTTCGTCTGCAGACGAGTAGACCGGGTCCCTTTTACGGTAAGTGGTAAATTGTGATCTAGAGGAATCGCGAACTGAAGCAAGAACTGCATCGAAATAATTAGAAATAATAAAATAATAAAAAAAATAGATACGTAAAGTATATACAACACATAGAACAGTCCCCTACGGAAAACTAGAGGCAAAATATCCTATGAGCCTCCAGCGGGAGGATTTTCATGTTACCTTCGTTGCATAAGCATGGACTTTTTTGATTTTGTGTCGTTAACAAATCCAAGAGAACACATCCAAATCGCATACAGTGCGGCGTATGACAGTAAGACTATGCACACAGCTTCTTCTGCTCTCGGTGAGGGACACTGTTTAGGACGATAGATCTCTGTTTCGTCACAGATCATCTGAAAAAAAGTTTCTATGGTCTTTCATTTACATTCATCATATGTTTATTGGAGTGCAATGAGTGAAGTGGGTGTATTTTGACAGTATATTTTGAATCCTTCCGACGGCTGTCCTCTATTGACAGTTTTATTTGAATACTTGAAATCTGACAGGCTTGTCTCTGAAGCTCTATGTGGAGCAGAGCGAGTACGTGCGGAGCGTCACTGAATCGGCCGGTGTGCGTGTTCTCGTACACCCGCAGAGCATCATGCCATTCCCGGAGGACAACGGTTTTAGCATCAGCCCAGGTCGAGAAAGCAGTGTTGGTCTGAGAAAGGTCATACAAAATTTGACTTATTACTTAGGACACACAGATAGATAGATAGATAGATAGATAGATAGATAGATAGATAGATAGATAGATAGATAGATAGATAGATAGATAGATAGTGATAGATAGAAGATAGATAGATAGATAGATAGATAGATAGATAGATAGATAGATAGATAGATAGATAGATAGATAGATAGATAGATAGATAGATAGATAGATACTAGATAATGTTTGGCATTTTGTTTCTGTAGTATCAAAATTTGGATGGCGACCTCCGGTGAAGCTTATTATTCGTGATTTTGAAAGAGAATGGTTGAAAACTTGCTTGAAGAAAATTCTAGCAAAAGTCAAAGTCTGTCATTTTCGAGGCGCGAACTATGCACATAATACTACAGACGACACATAAGTAGCAATAATGAAGATCAATATACTGCTCTTGAAGAGACATAAGTTATCAGAAAGGGTGTCAAAACCAAGAAATACACCATAGAGAGACAGGTATCAGGCGGACAGACAGACAGACGGACAGATAGACAGACGGACAGATAGATAGATAGATAGATAGATAGATAGATAGATAGATAGATAGATAGATAGATAGAGATATATCGATAGACATATATCGATAGAGATATATCGATAGAAATGTATCGATATACGATAGATAGATAGATAGATACTAATAGATAGATAGATAGATAGATAGATAGATAGATAGATAGATAGACAGACAGACAGACAGATTGATAGATAGATAGGCGGATGGGTGTGTTGATAGTTGAGCGGGTAGGTAGGTACAGAGTAGGTAGGTACTAGATAGGTAGGTATAGGTAGATATAAAATGCTATCGTTTCCATTTATTCTGATGAACAGGTGTCAATAGAAAGGCAAGGATCTCCTTACGGTGATTGCAAAGATAGCCACACTCTCAATAATATATTCAGCGAAGTCTTCGGAACTGACTATAGTCAACAGGTGAGTGTCGAATGATGGCAGATAATATCATTGCCTTTCACAAAGCTCCAGTCTGAATTAGATGACATCATGAAATAATTGACGCCTGATGCACTGTTAAGCTGTAAGTGTAATGGTAATCAATTGATCAATACAGCTGAAAAAGGTGATATGTCGAATTTCTTCTCAACTGGTCTTTTATTTTGGTATCAATTTCGAACACTTGTGCTCCCTCGAAAGAAGCGAGACTGCCGATAATCAAATAAATATTGTACGTACGGGCAGATGGGTGGATGCATGGATGAAGGATGGATGAATAGATTGGTGACTAGATAGATAGATAGATAGATAGATAGATAGATAGATAGATAGATAGATAGATAGATAGATAGATAGATAGATGTGAATACAATAGGAACATACATACAGACTCTATGTATTTCTTTTCCACAGGCTTGCGAAAAAAGCTGTTATAATGATCACGTGGTCGATCAATGTAATTGCGTAGATCACAGGTTCAATTATAACAATAAGTACAATATTTGCTGGGTCAATGACCACACGCAGTGTAAGTATTAATTGTTATTTTTGCAAGTTTTGCATGATCAAGTATTGCTAAATAGAAATCTACGGATATGGGCAACGATTTCCTGTTTGTCTCTAACTGTTTACTCAATCAATGCCTATACCATAGGTACAGTGGATAGTGCTAAACGGTTTTTCTAGTCTTCTTTTTCTTATCTTCATATGTTTTTTATTATATTACGATTGACCACTGTCATGTCAATCGTTTTCTCCGAAGAGTGAGGATTTGATATTTGTCTGTTTGTCTTTTGCATGTCTGTCTGTCTGTCTGTCTGTCTGTCTGTCAGTCACTTTACTGGTATTTGCCTGCCTGCCTGACCTCCTTTTTCTGTATCTCAGTCTGTCTTTCTATATTACCATAGAGCGCTTACACCACTTATCCACACCTGAATTGGTCTACAGACGCGCCTGATAAGCACCGGTCCGATTCCTCCTCCGTGAGAGAAATAATTCTGGTCTCACGGTGCGGTTTTAATTTAGAGCGTAGATACCAACATGCCCCCTGATATGATGTTGATTTACCCTACAGCATAGGCTAGCACTGGCCAAGTCACACGTTGTCATCAACATGCCCGGTCAATGGTAACTAAACTAACCAATTGTAAATGAAAAACCTGACCGTCACCGGCGGAGAACTGGACTTTTCTTCGCCTTTTCTAGTGATGTACACGGCTCAATTATATACATTATCTACATTTCTTTGCTTTCAGTTAAGTGCTTGATGTCTGTAGAGAACGCCTACACCACGAACACATTGACACCATCCTGTGCTACCGAGTGTACCGAGAGATGTTCGTAAGTAGCGCTATACCTAGCGTTTCAATGGATCAAAATTATGTTTGTCTTCTTTAAGTCCTTCCTTTTCCCTAAAGGCCTGGGTCACGTGTTAAACAGAGGTGGAGACTTAATTCTTACTATGAAATTTTTCACAAAATCGTATTTACATCATTCGTGTGCGTCTCTTATAGTTGACAGGATAATTTGGGTCCGGACTCAATACTTAACAACGTTACAGGGACCATAAGCTACTGCGACGCGATAGCGTGAAGGAAAATTAGCAGAGCAGTTTTAGTTTCTGCTTTCAAAAGTAGGACAGTCGCACTGCAGGTGCTCATTACGACGACAAATTTCTGTCACAACGAGCTGTCTGTTAATAACTAAATTTATCGCTGCGAGCTGTTACGTGTTGGCCTGTGACAAAGAAATCTCCGAACGACAGTTCGCAAAACGAAACACTCTGTAAACAAATATTTTACTCTAATTGACACCATTTTGTCAATGGACAGTGTGTGTGTATCTGTGTATGTGTGTGTCTGTGTCAAAGTTTCCTTGTGCGACCCATGTCGCTTAACCTTTGATCATGATTTACAGAAAAAACGAAATACAAAACTCTAGTGATTGGTTAAAAATCCCGATTAGTAACATCAGAATGTTATATATTAAGTCATTGCATCATAATCTACAAGTTTGCGCATATTTTCTATTTTTTCATCTCATAAAATGATACATAATATTTTTGTTCCTTTTTTCCCGTAATTGAAACAGAGAAACCACGTTTCGGACCACGGTTACGACGGCGCTGTGGCCAAACCAGATGTATGAGGTTAGTATGACCCAATCTGACCTTATACTCCATGCATCAGGATTACTTACTCTGATTGCATTAAACTAACACAACTGTTACATTCTCAACAATGCCTGTAAGCTATTGATAACGAATATCATATTAATCGACCAATTTTGAACATACGTGCGACTATAAATTATTATAGCATTATTTCCAAGGCTGACCTTATCGATGGGGTATATCTTGTGAAAATGTGTAAATCTGAAGTTGAACTTGACGCAGAATCCACGATGAACGTATGGCTACGCCAATGCTTCAAGCCAAGTTCGAAAAGTTGCGTCGCTAGTCGGGTGATTTCAGAAGCTAATGGCGAGTTTCCCAGAAAGCCCGACTGATTTGTGCCTGATAAGCGAAAAGAACTGGGTTCTGTCTCAATGTGATTGTTGAAGGGTTCGGAATTTCCGAGAAAGTAACCACCAACACACAAAGTTCCGAAGAGAACGCTAAAAAAACCAGTAAAATGTCTGCAAAAACTGATCATGATGACTTCGTGACAAACTCTGGGATACTTCTGTCTGTGCCGATCATGAAATGCAGTAAATATGGTATAACATGTGGTTTTCTTAAATTTCGATTTTACCAGTCCACAATTATTGATAAAGTGATGACAATAAGCAAAGATCTGAGGTCAAGGGTCGCCTCGTCGCCGGAATTTGCAGAGTAAGTGATAACGCTTATGTGAAATTTTTTAAATAAGCTTATGTAGAGAGTTTTAAGGGTAATACTGCGACCTTCAATTCCAGAAACTTATCAGTTAAAATGGCCATTACGTCACTTTCTGTCAAGCTATATCATTGAATGAAAACACCTGTCCATTATGCCCATAAATGAAGAATAGCAAGGTGCAGCAAAATTACAAAAATTGTAACAGAGGCAATAATTGCATAGCATAGCATCAAAGCGCATCAAATCACATCGTATCATATCACATCAAAATCATATTAATATCACATCGCATCGCATCATATGAAATTACAATCACATCACATCACATCACAACCACATCGTATTACATCACATCGAATGGCATCACATCATGTCACATCACATCACATCACATCACAAAGTATTACATCACATCACATCACATCACATCACATCACAAAGTATTACATCACATCACATCACATCACATCACAATAACATATTACATCACATCGCATCGCATCACATCATATCACAATCACATCAAATCATGCATCACATCAAAATCACATATTACCTAATATAACATCACATCATAAAAAATTAAAATCACATCACATCACATCACATCGCATCACATCACATCACATCACATCGAATAGCATCAAATCACATCGCATCGCATCACATCACATGCACATCACATCACATCACGTCACGTCACGTCACGTCACGTCACGTCACGTCACGTCACGTCACATCACATCACATCACATCACATCACATCACATCACATCACATCACATCACATCACATCACATCACATCACATCACATCACATCACATCACATCACATCACATCAAAATCATCATCATATCATATCACATTCCACGGTTTCACATCACACATAACGTCAAATCATATCAACATCACACTACATCGCATCGCACTCCACCACTTCGTGTAACATCATATCACACAACGCCACATTTCGTTACATCACAACATAGAATGCCAAAACACGCAACAACACATTTCTGTTGCAGTAAGTCACACAGAACACCTTGGACAGCTTTTCAGTGCTCAACGCCATCAAAGCTATTGTCACGTGACCCACTCGTCTTCATTCTTTCAATTTGCAGAAACAACCTGTGTAAGCTGAACATTTACTATCAAGAATTTAATTACGAATCAATCAGCGAATCCCCAAAGTACGAGGTAATTATAAACGTAAACAGTAACACATTAACGAGGGACCTTGGTGAGTTCTATAAAAGTGTTTCCCTGCCTCGGCTATCGTCGTGTTAGTTAAAGATACTTACAGGAGTGTCGGTATCCATGAAACGGTATTGCATGCAGCACGCAATGTCATTGTTGACAAATTAATTCGAGTCTGGGGCAGAGTTATGTAGTCAGTGAGAAGGCCGGGTCTCACATAAAGGCTGGTTTAAAAGTCGAACACTGGATTTTTCAACTCGATTTTGGAGTAGATCAATAAACGGCGTTTAAAATCGGGATAAAAGTGAAGTAAAATAATACACTCACCTTCAGCTGATATAACTTTTTCAGATTTCAACGGCGCCATTCTTCCGTCAAATTAAGGGTTCGTAGTTGATTGTATTTGTTCACGGTTAACGTTACTGTACCCCACCGGGTGGGGGTAGAGTAACGTGGGGTAGAGTGACCGTGATCTGTCAGAAAACTTACCACCTGCTTTAAAATACGTTGATACGCTCACTGTCAGTTTACATGGCGATTGCATAATTGTCTGAAGATCATTTTGAGAGCATTGATTTCCTTATTCTGTATTTGGTAAAAAACATAGAACAGTTGTTTGTAGGCCAGGCGGCGTGTTCAAATCTGTAAGCGTGAGTCTAATATCTCAATAGCATATATCATCATGGGCGGAGATCTGGCAGTCTTTTAGGTTTTGGAGTAATTTAAATGTGTTTTCAGCTATTGAAAGAGTACAATTAAAGGAGAATCTTAAAATCGTGAAGTTACTGATAAAGTCACATTGTACAATATTGACATCTATCCCTTGTAAGTTGACCATATGGTACGTTTACAAAGTATATCGATATTATTATAAATAAGTAAATGCTCATTGGCACAAGTTCCGGATAGGTCACTGCAAGACGACTGACAGTTTCCTTCGTCTTTCTGTTCTTTTAGATCGAAGATTTTCTGAGTGACATGGGAGGACAGATGGGACTCTGGATCGGCATGTCCTTCTGCACTATTTTTGAATTCGTGGAATTTTGCTTTGACGTCATCAGGTGGATTAGGGGCAAGCTGTCGGCTAGAGCCAGGATCCACAACAACCCCTCTCACGCTTGAGAAAAACATTGAGAAAGATGAAAAGAGTACTTCTCAGTTTGCCCGTCTCTCGCCTTTGTCCACTGACTCAATAACTTTATGGTTGACCGTAGGGCTTGGTGTGTTTTTGGGTCGTTGGATGCCCTGTCACGTGACACGAGGAGGGGCGACCTCTTCTTTGCAGCTGTTTCAGTTGTCTATTATTTACTGCCCAGACTACACCGGATGTGAATGAATGGGCGGAAAATATCGAATCCACGAATGACGTTTTGCTTTCAAAAAGAGGTATTTACTATTCCAAAGGAGAGCACAGGGCACATTCGAGTGACGTTGTAAAAATGTGGCCATCTTGCTTGTATTTGTGTGTATGTCAAAAGCTACACGACCAGAAGCTCGCCCTTGCAACGCTCACTACCACCATCCGCCTTCAAAATTCGCAATCTGGCGGATAGTGGTTTTCGAAGTTTCGTAATACTTATCAATATTTTGGATACACGGTTCAACACTATGACCGTGTACTATTCTCAATATTCTGTATCGACTTGGTACACCTTTGTAGTTTGTTTAAATTAAACATCCAGCTTTTTTCTTGAAATCACTTCGGTCGAGACAGATCAGTCGGATATATTTTTGAGTTGATGCCCTAGAATTAAAACACCACACCTTGATTATAATGCTCAGTGAATCTTCATTTGTATCTTGTATCAATTCTCTTTAGCCTAATATGAAAATTTGCCAGTTTCTAAATAATTGTTGTCTAGTTAGACCTGTTCGTGTCGTTGATGTCACTTTGAAGTCCATAGGCAGCGTTGGTCCAGTGAGCCTCGAAGAGCTTGCAGCCTGTATCAGACTTAGTACAGGGATTTAGCATATACTGACTGTCCTTATTTCAAAACCAAGTCATGTTTCCTATAGTTCAGAAACACTGCATATCCTAAACAAGACACTTGGCCCTTTGGGCTGTCTGGAGATCGGATCGAATAATGGACGAAATATTTTGAAATGAGGCCACCACGTGAGCCCTACTTGTTGATATAGATTTCGGTCATTATTTGTGTTGGGTAAATTCAGACGTTTTGGGACAGTGCGTTGCTGCATTCTAATTATTGTTTCTATGTGTAAACCATAGGGGAAAGAAATCAGTCCCTGGGGTGGGGAGGGAGGGTTTTTTGTGCAACGGTTTACCTTATTTGATTTTATTAATTTTGACTGTGATATTTCAAATAAAGAGTTCAACTCCACACCGTCTGACTGTTTTCTTTATTGCTACAAGAAGCCTAATTTTATTATTTTGACTTTGATATTTCAAATAAAGATTTCAACTCCACACCGTCTGACAGCTTTATATATTACCGACAAGTCCTTATCTCCTCTCCAACTTGTGTATACACCACTGCAATTGCTCCTAAAACATTGCCAACTTGCTAATCCGCTGTCCGTATCAGCGGATTAAGTGATTGAGTCAACACCACAGCCGTCCCACACGCATTAAAATATTATTTTACTACGTGTGTGACGGCTGTGGTGTTGACTCAATCAATTAATCCGCTGATACGGACAGCGGATTAGCAAGTTGGCAATGTTTTCGGAGCAATTACAGTGGTGTATACACAAGTTGGAGAGGAGATAAGGACTTGTCGGTAATATATAAAGCAGTCAGACGGTGTGGAGTTGAACTCTTTATTTGAAATATCACAGTCAAAATTAATAAAATCAAATAAGGTAAACCGTTGCACAAAAAAAACCTCCTCCCCACCCCAGGGTCCTTTCATCTGTTCCCTGTGGTGTAAACCGCAGTTATCATCTCTACATCGTGAAACAATTGTTAAAGCATTAAACTTTTCGAAATAAGTGTTACATGCAGAGCCGTTCGGACTGGCAGAAGTTCAGAGAAATACGCATGCTCAGTAGTGTTTCAGCCTGACTGGTGGTGTGTATAAGCTTGAGCTTCAAAATTAGGTCAGGGTGTGGTTACAGAATCTTGACAGAATGCAGTTAACGGCCACTATCTACTGGAAAGGATGCAAGGATAACGATACAATTTATATTTCGTTTATATGGAAGAGAATGAAACCCGTCGGGCGCTTATATTCGACTTTTTACAAATGTTTCCTTCGTAACAATATTCTGACGCAGTGTTTCAAGCAAGAAAGAAGATTCAATTCGGAGAAAACAACCTGTATATACCAGTGTTTAATTTTTTGTATTTTTCTACTTTAAACAACTTTAAAGCATTTTATCTGATTATTTCATGCCATTGTGTGCTGTCAAACACCATAACCCGATGATCGATATACGATAAATATGTATACATTGAAATTTCATAATATTATTACCTGGTTCAAGAAACTCCGTAGGGAAATCTGTACATAGAAGATCATCAAGCATTCAACATGCATTATTTGAACTTGTAATGTATACCACGTGTAGAAGGCTATGTAATAAATGGTTCTTGCCATTCCAATACCTGAAACGGGTCTTCGTTTGTCTGTTATTTATAGAACAATCTCGTTTATAGTTAGTGATATTTTAATTTGTTTGATGTCTAATGATGCTCATAAATAATAGTAAACATTAATAGCAGCATTAAATCTTGCTTTGCGGAAAAAAAAACCAGGAAAAAGTCAAGGTTGATTCTTCACATGACTATTTTCCCTCTTCGAGACACTGTCTTGGATTCACCTCTACTATGCACGGCTTTCATCGTTTGTTTCTCTACGAGAAGTAATGTCAAGGGGATTTACTTGAATTACAACATTATTACATATAAAATACGTAGAAACAAACTTATATTTCAGTATTCAATCAGTTATTTTTTTTACTTCGTAATTAAAGTGAGTTTGACGGCCGGCCTGCGAACACTAAATAAATACAGTAAAATATAAACTGCAATCGGAGAGCAATCCAATAAGAAAAATATAATGGTCACAGAGTAGTTAATTTTATCGTTGAAAAACGACCCTTTTAGCTCGTTCTCAGAAGTATATTAAAGGTAGTATCTGCGACAATGTAGGTAATATTTTGTCTCAGACAGAGATTATTGATTGAACTTGAAAAATGCGCAAAGGAGCAGAAAAGGCTTTTACCTAAATCATTCACATAATTCATATACAGTCATAATGGTTATTATATTGCACTTTGAATTCCCTTGGGGATGCGCCATAAAATGCAGTTAGAGGCGTAGGGTTGTCGGAATTAGAATATGTAAATTTGTTGTCACCACTTTCCTTCTGTTTGGCATGACTTCCCGGAGGCGGTAGAGCATGCGCACTCTTCGTTGTAAAATCCAATTACAAGGGCGAAGCATACTTTATGAATACTTTGCAACCAACATGGCACACCGCTTCACTCGAGGACGCTAAGGCAGGCGTGATGTCATTGTCCGAAAGAACAGAATGTGACAGAACGTGGATTCGCTAATTAGATTAGTTTTCATGAAATTAACTCTTTTCATCAGTACCGAGCTAATTACCGAATAACGTAGCGGGTGGCGAGTATAAAATGCAAAATGAACAGGAGAACATGCCAATGCATAGGTAATTGCATCTGAAATCATCATGATGGGTTAATTAAATCGCTGAGAAATTTAATAGAAAATATTAACAAAATTTTCAAATAGAAGATAATTAAGTTTTATATAGTACGTTTATTGACGTAAAGACCTTGATTGCCGTATTCCCGATGAAAGTGCTCTCTCTCTCTCTCTCTCTCTCTCTCTCTCTCTCTCTCTCTCTCTCTCTCTCTCTCTCTCTCTCTCTCTCGTTTTTATCGATTGTCACGGTTCAATAGGATAAATGTCTTAGCATCAATTCAAAGTAATTAAATTCTGATCGCTTATTTTTTTATATTTTGACAAAAGTCCCTCCCGAACAAACAATGTTTCATCGGACATCTCACGATTCTATATACTCTATTTTCTGATGTATTAATAATGTATAAATAGATAGCCTGGACAGTGGTATTTCTGTCGTGAAATGTTAGGCCGGGAAGGTAAACGAGCGGCAATCGACCAACAAAATAACATAATCTTTACATCGTTGATTTTCTTGAAAGTTCGAACTAATTACACGCTCTGGAAAAGTGTTTGCGGCTTCAATACTTTAAGTGATGCGACATTTTCACCAGGCACGTTCATTGCCAAGGCCGCAGATCACTGCTGGAGGAACCACTGATAATGTAAATATGAAAAAGAAACAAAGTGTGCACGGAGTTTTCAAAATGTGAGCAATCTGATGAAACAATTCGTGAGCAAAAAGTTCTACAGTGCAACGAGACAGTATAGCGCCCTCCACGGTTCCAACTTCTTCTCTTCCTGCTTTTGTAAACGTACTCCCGTATTTTCAATTTGCTCTATAAAATCATGTTGCTTCTTCAGATAAGAATTTTATTATTTCACCGGGATGAAAAATTCAGTGATTTTCTTAGCTTGAGCGGTGTTAATGTCATTTTGGGTACTTTGCAGGTATTTCAAAATTATGCGATTGAAATGAGCTGGCAGTTGGGACAATTACTCCGGTACAGCTCACTACAGTGCTTTTCGAATCTTTTTTGAAATCGCTTTTAAAGGTCACAAAATTAATAAAAATAAAATACATAAACATCATGAACGATTGGGTATGAATCTATTGGTTATGGATACGGAATAAGAAACCCACCGGCTTCTGGCATAAGTCCAGCAACAGGTAGTTCAGGTGAATAACAGTGAGGACCTTTGAGGTGTTATATCTCCATTGGTTGCTTGGTTTCAACTTTAATTTGAAATGTTTTTTAAAGATAATTGTCCGTTTGAATCAAAGTGTACACCGTTGTGAAAGATGGCTGTAGCATTCTGTGGTAATATAGGTAGTAAATGATCGTGGAAATAGTAGCAATGAGCATAAATTTCTGCAAAAAAAAACCACTGGGGGCGCTATTTCGTAACGGACTCAAAATTTCCGTGGACATGCCCCTAAGGGAAATTAATGTGGCCCTGTGCCTTCTGATTTCAAAACAATGAGTCTTTAATGTGACGACAAAATTAAACCTTATGATAAAAGAAATTTGTACGATCAATTGCACAATTTAGCATGTACTCTCGGAGAATCCTTTGCTGATATGTGGAAATTAAATCTCAACGAAAACCTTTTGCCAAATTTTTTTAATTTTCTGTTCACTTGACACTTTTGGCTGTCATTTCAGAAGGAGAAAAAATCATCAATATGTATGTCGCCTAGGGAGAAAAGTTCATCGCATATCTGGGGACGTCAGCTTTTAGGACACTCAACTCACTAGAAACTAACCACTGGCCAGGGAACTCATGAAAGTGTTAATTGCCGCTAATGATTTGTATTGAAACTTACACTGGTATGTTATTAACTGATCGTGAATAGTGTATTGTGAGAGGACCTGCCACCATTGTCCCTCGGACAGCTGAGGAGTTCAATAACATGGAGGAACGACTCGGATCTGATTGGAATGATCGCTACGTCCAGGGAGAAAAAGTTTTACTAAGCTTATGTTTGTGTCGTTACATTGTCAGCCAACTTTTATCGTTCCCTTCCATTGTACACAGGGGGAATTAACTTTGAAGCCCCCTCTATTAGAAGAAAATTGCTCTCTACAATGATATTTTCTTTACATGTTGTATTTGTTTTGCTGTGTCCTAAAGCAACCATCCGTAGGCCTATATGCTATAGATAGCAACTCTTTAAAATTGAAACTGCCTAAATTTGGCAATAAGTTCCATTGGAAAGACACACAAAAGAACAATCTTAGCGGTGAAAACATCGTATTAAAATTACAGGTTTATTCTATGTTAGTCTCAAAACTGCCCGTGTTGTATAGTTTGAACACGGTCCCTCTACCAGTTTTGTTACTAGTTTGAAGTATTACACATTAAAGCTCCCTGTGTTCTCCAACTTCATCTTTTTGCGATCCCATTTTGTCTCCACGCCCTGCCGGTAATTCAGTTTGTTCCCTCGATTTTTTAAACCGAATCTATCATATAGTTTGGAAGAAGACTTCAACTGCACTGTAATAAAATATTTCACATACTTATGAAGAGCGCCCTCAATAATGTGCCCTTTGTCGAAATCCGAAGATTGGCGAATGTTTGCCGAAGGTACAGCTGATGATTAATGCTCCGAAATGAACCAGGTATGAGTCATCACCAGTCACCACGTTGTTATGAATGAAACGGTTGTAAAGCTTGCACATTGCTGAAAAACGGGGAACAAGTCTTGTAAAAATTCTAAATCCCGACCAAACCGTTGAGAGTTTTGGGGAGAAAGTAGAAGGAGGCGCTTTGAAACGTACGTCATATCCGGTGGGGGACACCCTTCGCTGACTCACTGCGTACCCGGAACCAAAAGTGCGAACAGAGGGCTGTGGCTCAAAGACGAAGGTTGCTACGTTTTACAGTCCTGCCGGTTTTTAAGGTCGTTTAAAATTCTCGGACGACTGAAAGCTCGACTGATCAATATACACTTGGAGTTAAGTATCATCTGTGTCAAATGTGACCCGCGGATGACAGTTTTTCCAACCGGACCCGGTCTTGTCATTTCGTCCGGTTGACAAGTGCAAATATCGTGCAGCAGTGACATATCACTGAACGCAGTACCCAAGTTGTTTCCCCCAATCCGGGCATCTACCCGTGATCGGCGAGGTTTATTCCTGCCCAGGTCAGCAGGTTTTGCGCCTCAGTCAGCAGAATTTCTGTACCGGTAGTAGCACAGCGATTTGACCTGGGCGTTCGTCATGTCTGCCGGTAGGACAGGTAAGTCACACGTCACACGACGCGATGTTGTTCATTTCACCGCAACGACGACCCTGACCCCAACATGCAACACAGAACAATGTCAACTGATTATGGTGCTGTCTTTCGTTTTCGATTTTTCAAGGAGTTCCTTCGCCGTTTTGTTTTTGGCAGGTATGAAAGGTGTGGTATCAAGACTATTAGTTGTTAAATTGTAGGGGCACAGTTCGTTGAATTCCTAGAGTCTAACCACGATCCAGTTAATTAGCCAATCAATGAATCATCTACATGTACTTTATCTTACAGACCATCATCGTTTAGATCATGGACTACGGTCTATGTTTAGATCAATTTGTCAACTACAACAATGTACAAGCATAGAGGTACCAGGTACCTCCATGGCACAAGATATCCATTTGTACCGCCATGGTATGTTGAAATCGCTCACACATAAACAGACAGTTGATAACAACAATTTGCACAACTCTCAATGGAGTTGAACTTCGTTTTGATGCACAGCAGTATTCCCGACCTTTCCGTTTCAAAACGTTGAACATACTCCATTTTGTTTGAAGGGCAGGGACCAAGCACGGTCAATCTGACAAGTGAGCGATGGTAACGATTATATGGGAAACCCCACAGAAGTGTCAAGTAGTGCAGTTGACCACTCCTCGTGATAACCAGTTTAGTATAGCAGTACATAGCTGTTCCTAGATTACATAATATTATTGATATGCTCTCAAGAGAGGGTATTCTGTCCTGAGTTCACTATAACACGCAAGGCATTGAAATATAGCTGTACAGAATTCTACATCGTAGGACACCTGAGAAATATTTTAAACCAGGCATCTAACTTCCCCAATGTTTTCAAGAGTTACTTGGTTGTGTGCCAGACATCATTTCATTTCTTGGCCGTCTCTCAACCAGAAACCTTTGGAATTTCCTATCTCCTGGTGTCCATGAAGTATTGTAAAGAAAAAAATAGATGTAGACATATATCTACCATTAGCATTTTCCCCCACAAACCCATTTGCTTGTACTGGAATCCCCAGTATTTACATTATACAATGGTTTGATCAAACTGATAGAGATAAATTTTATCACTGGACTGACCTGTTTTGACAAATAAATTTTGTGTCATTGTGGCAGGGCTTTGTAACACATCAATTTAATAGTTAATAGATTAAATAAATAGTTACAAATCAATGTGAAACTTCAGCCCAGTATTTGGCATTGAAAAAAGAACGGCAACCTACTGTTTTGAAAAGAGAAAAATTGTATGGACAAATACAGTACATTTAGGGAATGACCTAGAGGAGAAGATGTAGGTCCCTCTCGGAAACTATTTTCTTGGAAGATGATCATACATTCTTGGATTATTAACTGAACATTAGGACATTGTTACAAAAATCACTGAAAATTTTGTAATAAGTGTCCAGTAAGGTACATGTAGATTGGCCTGTTTCAATTCTCAAAGAAAGTGTTTTATGACATACATCATAATATACGCAGCTAAAAGTTTTATTGAAAAATGAAAGGGTATCTGTGATGATTTGAGTCAAGTATGAGGATACATGTACATGTATGATGGTCGACCAATGGTCAAATTTAGTATTTCTGAGTACAGTGGGTTGTCATTTTCAGGTAGGAGTTCACCCTTTTATCGCCATGGTTGGGCCCAAACCCATTGCCATTGAGTGTGAGTTTGGGCCAGTTTACAGGGAATCGGGGATGAAACGGTTGAAAAATCGACCTTCAAACTAACAATATCCCAAATAAACTTCTCTATATGGCGTGCCCCCTTCAGTGTCTACATTTTGCAATAAATTTTTTCTTAAAGAATCTCCTGAAGTCTCAATCTTTTCCCTTGTTTCAATGAAGCACAAAGCAAAACATATAAATTTCAATGTAATACATAGTGAGAACTACCGGTAGATGAAGTTGATGGCATCCTCAAACAGAGATTAAATCTTATTCTTAGTGAATACATTTGCATGAATGTTAAAACTTCCTTAGGTACATTATGTCGGAACTGGCAACCACTTGTTACTCACATTCTACCAAGAAACCTTGGTCGTTCAACTGATGTTGACAAGATTAATGAAGCCTGTGTACATTAACCCTTTGCTCAAATCAACAAAGCTTTATTCATTCAAAGTCTGTTGTGGAAATCTAGGACAGTGTAGGGCAGCAGTCGGGAAATTATGGCCACACAATGTGAAGTTGTTTTATGTGTTTTACGAGAGTTGTATAGATCATGTTTTTGTTGGCGCTATCAGTTTGGTGTTTGGTCCCACCGTATGTTGGCAACTGTTGTTCTGAAGGGCATTGGTGATAAATGATCCATTGTAGTTAACTCTCATGGACCATGATTATCTTTATAGTGGTAAACTGTTACTTATTTTGCTGTTTAAAAGTATATATATTTCAATTTCATATCAACTCTCTGACTGCATGTAAGTTTCGCTGATTTACAATTTTCGTTTTACTCACAAGGAATACCTACTGCTCTGTAGCAGTCAATTTATCATACGCATTTCCTGAAAATATGGAGAAGTTAAAAAGATATCGATCATCTCTCCTGTGACTGTTTCTTCTACACCAGGACAAAGTCCATCATTGTAGACAGAGACTGCACCTTTTTTGACAAATATGCAACTTAATTTCGTCAGAATTGTGTGACTGTTGTCACTTGTGATAAAAACCGAGCTGTGCAGTGTGGCTGATTTTATTATAGTTTATCACATTTATCCATTAATACTGTGAGCATTTTTTAAGATTACTGTGAAATAAAAAAAAATAGATAGCAAAATTTCAAGATCGATAGCATGGTACACATAGTCATTAGTGGCAGCGTGATTCAAAAAGTGATTTTAAGTGTACAGTGGGTATGTCTGATTTATGTGGAAGTCCAGATATTTAAAATGTAAAATTTTCAGTCACAAAGTGAAACAAACAAACCTGTAGCCACACCAGAACTGAAACTGACAAAGTTGTCAATTTTGTGGACGAGAACCTTTTTATTGTGCTCAGTGTCGTTTTGTGCATTTAAATGTTGTCGGGGGTAACTAGCAACTGATTGGTTCTGAATTACCAGGATAAAAGATTTATAAGGGTGAGGTCAGGCCTGCCCTCTGTACATTGTATGGTGTCGTGAAGTGGGTCACCTGACCTGATAATACCTGCTGCACGCTGCTGAGGCAACCTGACTTTCCCTGTGTATGTCAGCTGTTGTAAATGCATAGATATCCAGGAAGGGTCACCTCTCACCTTTCAACTTTGATATGCATTAATAATGGATAGATGTAGGCTGACTTCTCTGTGATTGGTAAATTTGTTTATGGATTTATGCATTTTTTTTGTATCATTCTTTTCAGGGAGGCGAAAGCCGGCTAAATTACCAGGATTCAGGTTTGATCAAGTCCAAATCGACCAACCCCCAAGGTAAGACACTGTCTCTGAAACTTTTCAGTAGTTGGTCAGGAAGAGGTTGGCTTGATAAGTGATTCTCAGAAAGAAGGAAGTGGGAATTGGGTGAATGAGTCTGAATCATAGGCCGGCTTAATACTTTATCTTCGGCGGTGCTTTTCAACTTCTCAAGTACACATACAATCAGACTTTCCCTGATTGATTGGCTGATTGTAGATTTGTTTTTCATAGCTACATTATACATCCATGATGAAGTATGTTCCATGGATGAATAGAGTTTTTAATAAAATAGATGTGCATCCATTATGAAAGGGGCGATTTTTTTTATCATGATCGTAAGTCAAGAAGCTATTTAACAAGAGAGGGCCAGAGTGCACTGTTATGACTCAGTATCTCACAGTGATGACTCAGGTGCTAGGTACTGCAGTCACTTACTAACTTCAGTTATTGTAAATACGGAGACAATTTGAGTCGCTGCCGTCATAAATCTTGTAGATTGTGTTGTAATAGTGTGTTTTCCAATACCGTGCTTTACAATTTAATGTGCAAGTTGTTGGTTACAGTTTAATATCAGGGCTTGTTGGAATGGTGTAGAATTACTGTAGTGACGGGATTTTTATCAAAATATGACCCATTTACAGGAGATGCACAAAGCATGTAAAATCTAGTAACCTTTGAATTGTTGATAACATCTGCCATTGCTCAAGATTTCACTAATCACATATTTTAAACGATTCTGGTCCAACGAAATCACATTTCTTTTTTCCACCTTTGTTTTTGGTTATATGTATTGTTCAGCATTTTTCTAGTCTTTGTAATTATATCTGTGACGTTTCTGGATATATTTGATTGAGCAAATAATAAGTTGGAAGGGTACAAAATTTGTGCATAATTATTGCAGTAGCAGCTTGTCTCAAAGCTGTAACCCTCATATTTCGAATCCCTGTCTGTTAGCTTTCCCTTACATGATAGTTCTAGCAGTGATCATTGTAAATGCTACAGGGGCAAGGCAAGCCACCACGACACAAAAAACCTGTATAAGCAAGACTAGCATGTCAAAATTTAAACTGAAAAGCGAGAGTCATAGATGGGATATCATGTTATGAATTACAATTTGTTTAAGCCTCAACAAATCTATAAAATAATTCATTAACGTTTTGAATGGATTACAAGCAGTGTACTGGACTTTTTGAAAACACCCACATATAACTTGTTGATGAGGAAATGACATTGTTACATCATGTCAAGGCCAAACTTTTGTACAGCATGTGATCACACAGCTATTAGGACACAGTGACCCCTTTTGTGTCATTGGCAATGAAAATTTCCAATGTCATTCTTGATGAATGTTGTGGTGACCAGTACATATAAACAAAACAAAACAAATGGAGTTGTGTTGTACCAGTACTGTATTCAAATCCAGTTTCATTTCTGACCGACGTTATATGTCACTTCTTATTCTTGACAGACCCCCAGAAAACCTTCCAGCAGAGAACAAGACAACGCTCACAATAGGGGGCAAAGAGTTCATGGTCAAGGCAGATGACCTTGTGCATATTAGTGAACTAGGGCAGGGTGCATACGGCTATGTGGAGAAGGTCAAACATGGGCCAAGTGGGACTTTGATGGCTGTGAAGGTGAGACAAACCATTGTATTGCTACTTGTATTCTGTCAACGTCATAAACTGCTCATGCAATGTTTAAATATGGGTTTCCACCCAAATACATTTGTTTATCTCTTTTTAATTTAAGCAGAATTAGGAATCTGTGGCGAACTTTGTGTAGCTACTAGACTTTTCAGTTTGCATCACATTCTTTATAACTTAAGTGGTAAACTTGCTAGGTCCTCCGATTGTACCAGTATCAGTCTTAGTCTTGTAATAATATTTATGCTGTACATCTTACGTATTTGACCTTCAAAAGACTGCAGCAATGTAGAAATATTCCCTTCATTTGGTCAGTGTGTCTCAAAATAGATACTTTGATTATCTCTCCCCTCTAATTGGGTCTTGGATAATAAATACACTTACACATGACATACAAAATTCATTGCGTTCAGTAAGGGAGGGTGTATGACCTTTATACAAATCAGTACTATGTTCCAGGATTACGCCATGGCTACCATGAAATTTACAACACTCAATCACTGTTCAGATTTTATGAAATGCACAACATTCAATCACTGTTGATATTTTGTGCTGAAATGTTTGTTTTCAAAAATCTGTCAGCAGTTTCAACTTCCAACAACCAATTTTAGCATTTTGTCATGTTTGGCATAAGATCATATCAGAATTTCATTGTCAAGTATTTACATTTAAATATTTTTTTTTTTTTTTTGGGGGGGGGGAGAGAGAGGGTTTGTTGTCAGTAGCAGTGAGGTTTGTTTGCCATGCATATAATTTAATTATCCAAGGTCACCAATAATCATCCACATTTTCAATAGCTGCAATCTGTGCAATGCAGTTTACAAGAGAGTACATGATTTTTTAACAAAAATTGTTTCCAAATAACCGTACTAATGAGATTGTAAAAGATTGAAGTAAACATGCCATATTGCGTATTTGCAGGATCTGTATCCCTAAACTGATCTCAGAAATGGTGACTTTTTACGGTTTGTTAATCTTGCAGAGAATCAGAGCTCAAGTGAACAGTACAGAGGACAAGCGTATTGTGATGGACATGGATGTAGCGATGCGTAGCTCTGACTGTCCATATACTGTTACTTTTTATGGTGCTATGTTCCAAGAGGTAAGGGAATGTGTATGTACGTAGAGCCATCCTTTCAATGCTCTAGTATGGTACAACCCCTATTGTTTTCTGTGCCCGAGATGAACATTCAAGTTCACCGACAAAGATGGGGAGTGACAAGACTACATTAGGCATCTGTGTAGGTCATCAGCTCATGACTTTATTATGTGGTAATTGTGTCTGCATCACAGGAGAACTTTATTTCTGATTATCATGCTTTGTTTTTTCACTGCACGGAGGAAAGATGCAGGAAAGTTGCATCCCCTGAATGCAGATTACTGTTGAAATCTTTTCTCTCATAACAAGTGTGCCCATTTTGTTAAAGAACTTTAACAATATAGACACATCAAGAGGATTTAGGATAATGGTTTCACATCTTGTTTCTTTTATAGAACAATTGAAAAGTGTCAGTGGTTATTGTAATTAATTTAGGATTATTTACTTTGTGTTCACAACTCATCATGCTGTCTTAAGCATGGACAGTGTATGTTTGAAGTACTAGACTTTTTGAAGAGTGATTGGTTATCAGTAATATTTCAAATATTTGTCAAAGTTTTGCTCAAAAGAGGATGCAGTAGGAAAACGGGAAGCACAGGAATATCAGTGAAATTCCCTCTTTGCTCTTGTTTGCCTGTCCTTGGAGAAAAGGATTTTTGAAAAGAAACGGTGAAAATAGGGGAACTTTTTCAATGATTAATGGGCCATGAATCATGTCAAAGGGCTAATTGGAGTTGGTTTTGTCAAATAAAAAAATATACACAGGTACAGAAGTTTCATGCAACCTGACACTTTGGTTTCTGAACCAAACAGTTCGGTATTTCTCTTTGAGCTTTTACATGGAACTACTTGGAGTGTTTAAAGAGGAAATGGAACCAAGCTAGACACTGATTTATACATCCGTACACACGTCTAGGTCCTCTTTCATAGAATCAGAGAGACATTCTGGAAAACCCACTCCTGCTGTCATAATTTTAATGAGGCCACCTTTTTTTTTTATCAAATTTAATGTTGTTGAGTGTCTATGTCATCCTCATCACAGCTCTGAAAATAAAAGACATTCGAATTTCAGATTTTTCAAAAATTAAAGATGCATATTCAGGCTATGGATGGGCATCAAACAGATAACTTATCAATCAAATAGACTTTGTGTAAGAGTTTGATATGCAGGTCTGCATTATAGCCAGTACTGTGTTTCCTCTGGATTCTGAAATGTTTTAGTAAATTTACGAATTGGGTATTGAAACTTTTCGTAAATTTTGAAATTCATAAGTAAAGTTAACCGTTCCAATACGGAATATCATTCAATCAAATGCAAATTAAGTACAACATGTGCTTAGACAGAACTATTTTGAGGTTTTGGGGCCTTCAGCTCTCAATAAACTAGCTGCTTCCTTGCATTCGTATATTTACGAATCAACAATGAAAAAGTTAGTAAATCATCTAAAAAATTAGTAATTTTACGAATTTGAGAGTGGCAGAGGAAACACAGCAGTATAAACTGTCAACCCTCCCCATTCCTGGGAGAAAAAAAAATTAAAGTAATGGTCAAACAGATTTTGTTATAGCAGTACTTAATTTTGAGATGTATTTCATCAAAAGGTGCTGCTTTTTTAGCATTGTTCACATTTATCTTTTGGTTCTTTTATATTATGATTGTATTAGATTAACCAGGGTGCTGGATTTTGCGAACACCTAACACAGAAAATCTAAAATTCCTTGATCCACAAAAAGGACAATATTCTAAATTACAGTATAATAAGTTCCATTGGCTGTTACTAGTAGTATTTTTGTTCTATTTGTAAAATACAGTGTCTTTATCTAATCCCAAAGCCGTGTCAATATGCGTGATGTCATCAACTCATCTTGTACATGTGTGTAATTGTTATCGTCAACAGCTTCATTTTAGTCCAGAATATAATTCCGTTATCAACAGTGACATTGCGAGTTGTACAAAATGTGTTAGCTAGAACATGGACATCCATGGCTAGAACAATACTGTACATGTACATAATTTGTATATCAGCACACTTCAGAAAGATGACAAAATTACACTGTTCTGTAAAACAAAGATGATGAAAATATTGTGAAAAGTTGCAGCTTATTGTCTGTAAGTAGCTACCTCCCCAACCCACCCCATTCAATTTATACCAGTACTGGTATATTGGTAGACTCGATCATACCATTATAGGCAACTGCTTTGTATGGAGATACTGTAGGCAATGTGCGTTATGGCCTACATGTACAACATTTGCATAAAAGTGTATCCTGATTTCTCAAACACTAGCTGATGTCCTTTTACACAAATGTTGTAGGCCACACTGCATGTTGCCAATCCTCCGCACAAACTAGTTGCCTAAAAATATATCAACTAGCATTTGAGAAATCAGGATAAAGTTTGCATCCTGAGAGAATTATTGCCCAGTGAGTAATTTGTAAAACATGCTGGCTAGATTCATGAAAGACTTCACTGTACATGTTAAGTCAGCAATCAGTCATTTCTTATCGGTCGGTCTCTTGTTATATGGCTAAGTGTTTCATGGCCATGCCATCTGTGTGTTAATATTTCACAATGCATAAAATTTTTTGTACCCCGTTGTCTTTTTTCCTCAGGGTGATGTGTGGATATGCATGGAATTGCTAGATACATCCCTCGATAAATTTTACAAGAAAGTGTATGAGAAGAATGAGACAATTCCAGAAGACATCCTTGGATACATCGCGTATTCTGTGAGTTACTGAAATATTTGGCCAGGTGTTCCATGATCGTACAATATGTTACTGCTCAATTTGTGATTTAATTACCCTGTTATGTTTCTATACAGATAAAGGTACATTGTACATGTAGAATGTGTGCCCCAGGGACAAATATTTGAACTATCAAATTATCACAAAGCTTTCCTATTCTACCTCTTGTGGGGGCTCATTTTAAAGCTTTTGGAGTGAGAAAAAATTTTCACTGTCCTAGCTTTTTGAGAATCAAAACTTGTATTTTTCCCAGTTGGGTTAACACAGGGGTGGCAGCAAGTTTGAATTTCAAATATTGGTAAATGTTCAGTAATTTGTTTCTCTAGTACCAAACTTGCATGGTAACCCCTGATATTAATATATAAATGATATTTGATTTGTTAAGAGAAGAGAAGAAAGTTTCATTTAGGAAAGTTTAAGCACAAGACAGTTCAAGTCTTTGACTTTTAAAGTATGTGCTCCTTTAATTAAAATTTACCCACATGAAACCTTAATATTGCTGTGTTCATGAAACTCTGTGCATAATTTCCTGTGATCATAACAAATAAAAGAGGTGTGCTACGTGCGTTATTAGGTAATTAAGGACTGTAAGGCTCACAACTTTGATATTTAGAAGACAAACCAAAGTCACATTAGTCATGCAATAAAAATCTGTTTGTGTCCTCCGGTACATGTGTAATCTTACCATACACGGAATGCACATCTCATAAAACTATCCAGCCATTCATTGTAAAATATTGCTTGGACATTGTCAGTGCGTAAATAAACAGAGTAACCAATGTCAGGCTGGCAAAATAATCCATTATTTATTTGGTGACATTTGAAATACGGGGACAGTTTTTTTTTGTAATCCACTTCATCCTAGGGTCATTGATCATTATCAGGTCAGTCTGTGAAATGGAATCCAGTCAAGCATAAATTCCCATATTCTGTTGTATGTTTTAAATGTCTTGACCGTTTGAAGACCCCGAAAACATGCACAAACATTATTTTCACTGACCCGCCTTTCAAAGATGTACACAAACGTGGTGATCTTTACTGGCTTGACCTTTCAGTAATAGTGTACGTCACAGCGCAGTGGTGGTTATAACCAGTGATCTAAAGGGTACCTTGAGATTATGGTTTTCAATGACATTATGTTAAATGATTTAATAGGAAATAATGGACCCCCTAGGCCCAGAGTTTATGGACAACCTGAAAAAAATATAGAAATAAGTGATTGTTTCTATGTATAATTTGTTATCAAAATTTATTGTCTTCTACCGGGGTATAAGCACTTCATTTGTCATTCATTGAGTTACATTAACAAGTGTAATAATGTGCCGTGAAATACAGAAGCTTTTAATTTTTTGCAAAAATCTTCACTACACACAAAGAATGGAAAAAACCTACCAGATGCCAATGTAACACAGTGCATGTACCAGTAATGTTACATCTGATAAGCTGATAAAAAAATTTTCTTGACACAAGACTGCAACTGTTTCGCCACATTCATATTATTTGTGCATTATGAAGTTTTTTCTACCTTTCAGTTGCGAAATGGGGCGACGGATGAATAGAGATTTTTCAACAAATGTGCATCAGTTGATGTGTGATTCAAGGTCAAAGTGTCAGCGCTTTCATATGGTTCAAAAGTTGACACCAATTTTGGCAGAATAAAGTCTGCAGCAAATACAAAAATAAAATGAAAGTATTGAAATACAGAGTCATCAACTGGCTTGCATCTGATTCAAGATCAAAAATGTAAAGTGTTGGGGTGGTTCAAAAGTTCACATGAATTCCAGCAGTGTGAGCTCTGAGAAAGGAACAGACACAAAGTGAAATCATTCAATATTAGATTATAATATTAAATATTAAATTAATTTAGTCTGAAGTTTCTAAAGTGTTTTCTAAATATTGACATAATAGTGTGTTCAGATAGCAATTTGTCATGAATAGAAACTTTATCTTGAAATTTGTGAAAAATATTTAAAAAATCATTGTGAATACGTAGGATGACTTTAGGAAATACTTGACAGTGGACCGGCTGTGTCATACTTCAACCCCTTCACAGGTAATATTTTGTGTAGTCTTTCCACTTTGCAGTGGCATAGTTGGATTCCACCACTGGCAAATGGGGATTGTATGGGATTGTGAAACCAGTATAGCCTATCGGCTGACACTACGGTGTACAGACTGTGGCGTCAAATTTTCATCATCCTGTTTGAACTTTTCCCTCCGTAGATTGTCAAAGCCTTACACTACCTACAGACTCAACTGAGAGTCATTCACAGGGACGTCAAACCATCCAATGTACTCATCGACAGACAAGGACATGTGAAAATGTGCGACTTCGGAATTAGTGGCCATCTTGTAGATTCGGTGGCCAAGACGATGGATGCTGGCTGTAAACCCTACATGGCGGTGAGTTGACACACAAATTTCATGTCAGTGTAAAGCTATCTCCGGTTCTGTTGACTAGATTTTTTGAAAGTTCCAGTACACAGCTACATTTCAGGGTTAATATCGTATAGTATGTCAGTTTGTCAAAGTGCTATATGGTGTTCCAGTAATAGAACAAAGAGAAATGTCGCTGGTGTTTTAAAGGCATTCATGTTTTGTTATCACAGGTAGAATTTTGTTCATATAACCCTTTGAGCACCGAAGTCTCTTTTTGTCGCCTTTATCATTTAATACATCACTCAATTTTTTTCTAAATTTTGCTAGAATTTTGATAAAATTCAGTAGCCAATGAAATGTGATGTCCATTTGGTCCAAAATAATGAAAAAAATTGCAGAAAAATTTATAAAATTGGTAAAATGTTGCACTAAAATTTTTGTGAGAAAAATTACAACACTCACAAGGTTAAACTGGTATTCAACCTGACATTTTTGTCATTCACAAATGCCAACGGTGCAACTGACTTACCCTACTGGCAAGAATATTATCCCTGTTCTCAAACTGAAAGTATGCCACTCAATGACAATGCAACAGCAAGATTAGATTCTGTCAGTACACAGGTCAAAGGTTATGCTTTCATCTGTGTGTGAGTTTTTGTGTAGGGGTTATGTAGGCGTACCGTTTCAATGCCCCAGCTTATAAAAATGAGGAACTTTCAATCACTTGATTACCGTAGTACTGATCGCACTGTAAATTACGGGGCCATATGTCTCGTACACGTTCCTCACATCATACAGCTGAATATTTAGACATTTCAATCCCGAATTTCAATAGGGGGAAGTGGGGCTAGATCTTCAGAAAATCGTCATTACTGAATTACAGTAGTTACACCCACTGTGTTGTGGAATCTACTTTAATCCTGACACGAACCTAGTACAATAGTGTTTGAAATAGTTGTATAAGATGTGGAAATTGGAATGTCCAATAGTAATTCATCACTTCCTCTTTTTTAACTCTCTGACCGTTTATACAGATAAGGGCTTTCAAGCTATTTTGTGATGCATTTCAGGAACAATGTGTTAGAAATTATGACTTGTGGTGATAATAAAAATAATGGCATTCAGTATCAAGGTCAAGACTACAATCTCATGTCACACACTCGCTGCAGTACAGAAGCTTGAAGCTTTGCCCGGAGATGTTGGTCCGATGGCAAACCTGGTATTGCCATCTGACCCACAACCCTAGACAATATCTCAAGCTACTGTACTACAGCACTTTCACATACATGACACACTCAGTCTTTTTCACTCACAACAAGAAAAAACCCAAGGCCTTGACTGGAAAAAAATAATGATCAACACTGCAGAAGGTTAATTTCCATTTTTAGCTACTATAGACTATAGTCTATAGAAGCTATTGGGATGGGTATCCGTCCGGCGTCAGTCTGTATGTATGTATGACATTGGCCCTATGTTTACTCATGTTCTGAATGTTACCAAAGAAATTGGAGGAATGTAAATGTTCATAATTTAACATGTTAATTTTTGACCCCCAGCCTGAGCGGATTGATCCTGAGATTACGCGGATGAGAAAGGGTACGACATCAAGTCAGACGTCTGGAGTCTTGGCATAACCATGGTGAGTTTTTAACTGCATTTTACACCTATGTCTGATCATTGAATGTAGTCAAGGTTGTTGGTGCCTTGAAAATAGAAGACTTAAACTTCTGCCAAAGTTTCTCAAGTAAACTTTCAACAATTCTTTTTCAAAATCAAGAATATAAATCTGGAGTCACTTGAAAAATTTTGATATAAAAGAAACAAATTATTTACCAGTATTTCAAATTCATTTCAAAATGTTAACAATGTTATCTCTTTAGGGGAAAAATTCCTGATATTCACAAAACCAAACTAGCGGAAATTTTTTTATATATTGAAGGCCAAAAATATATTGTAAAACTTTCAGAGTCTGAATATTTGTCCCCAAACGCATTCTACCTGAATTTCACCCAGTAATGTATAACAGACCCAACCAAGTAAAGATCCCTTACATAGAACATACATAAGGATGATTTTCACTGACTTTGCTTATTAGTATTCATATAGAGATTCATATTTTGTACTGACTTTACCTGGTAGCAATAACTCTGTCTCAGGGTTATTTGTGACAGTGATGTTGTGGCTACTTTTATTGTTGCTGATCTTAAGAAGTATAAAAAGGTCATACTTGTTAATACCAGGTTGATATGTAGCTATTGTGAGATGCAGAGTTGTATCGTTTGTATTTGGAATTTTGTCATCAAAGAGTATTTCAACTCGGTTTATCAATCTGTTGCTGATATTTTGATCAGATTTTCATGCAGGACACGTTGGTTAGTACTTTTATTATCTCTTTCAACCCTGACCCAGACCCCTCATGACCCATGGCTTCACACAGAAATTTACCCCCAAATAGTGTTCAGAGGGGGGGGGTTAAATAGACAAAGAGGCTGGTTAGGTCTGACTCATTTCAAGTGTCTTCTACAAGTACATGCCATTGAGTGAATGACTGTTATAGCAAATACTAACCTTAGTGTAAAGGACAGCATTGGTATATTGGACTCTTATATCATGTATGATCAACCGTTGCTTGAGTTCATTGTAGATTTTGAAAATGTATTTTGTGACAATAGGAAAACATACCAATATTGTTTCTTTGTCCTGAGCAGCTTTTGTGCCAGGTGAAATACAGCCATTATCATGTGTTTTGGACATCATGTCTTGTCTTTACCAACGGAAATTCGTAACTACGATATTCAGTAATGTTTGAACCAATTGGAAAATGGAAAGTATTATAATATTGATAGAGCTACATGTCACAGATTTAAGATAAAATTCCAGCACGGAGTTGTTCAACGTACCCATCTTTTTCCTTTCTTACACAGTTATCTTTTTTTCAATTTCCAGGTTGAATTGGCGACAGGGAAGTTTCCCTACGAGTCATGGGGCACACCGTTTGCCCAGCTGAAACAAGTCGTGAAGGAACCGTCGCCCAAACTGCCAGACGGCCAGTTCTCCGACAACTTTGTCGATTTCATCGATCTATGGTGAGTCTGAAACCGTTTATGCCTTCTTTGTGAGAGATTGTATGTTTTGAAAGCAATGTTAAATTTCATGACTCTGCAACATGTGTCCATGTTGGACATCTAGCATTTTTGTGTAAACAATAGAAGTGTGATACTGGCGTGGGTTGGCTCATATACTAAGACAGTTTAGGACTGAAATGTCAAATGAGATTGTCACTTTTCAATCACTTTGTAGTACAGTGAAATCATTCCCAAAACCCATTCATTTTTAATTGTTATTTTTAAATTCAACTCAGTACTATTACACCTGCTAAATTCCCTCCAATCTGTGATACCGAAATTAGACTCATCAAAACTTTCCACTTATCTTTTTACTGCAGCCTCAAGAAAAACTTCCGTGAGAGACCAACATATCCAAGCTTGATGGTAAGTTTCTGCTGAATTAACGATATATCAAACATGAAAAATTGACTGCAAGGTTATCAACCGTGAAACAATTTAATCACATGCTAAATAATTAGTCTATAGAGAACACTGTGCTGAGAAAAGTACTTAATGTGCCGTCAGCCGTCAACTCCCATTTTATGCTCAGATCAATAGATCGACAATCAACTTCTTGTCGTATGATAGACCTGTTTAATAATACTGTTGAAACTGCATGATAAAAAATGAACAGAGGACAAGTGGATCGTATTCCAAGACTGCTGAGGGTCAGTAACTGTATCCTTTGATGATATTTTTCACTACTTTTGTTTTGTATGTCAACTGTACTTCTTGTAAGTTGTACCCCCAAAAAAATGTCCAAATACTGACTATTTAGCTTGTCAACACAGCGTCTATAAATTGAAAATGCTATGCTGCTCACGTTTGAATTCTAATCCTATCAGAATTCACTTGTCAACAAAATCTATGCAGTTTCAACATGTACAGAACAGGGTTTACACACTGAATAATGTGTACCGGTATATATTACCACGCTTTGGGGAAGTGAACAGGTAGTTGACGTTCAAAATCAACAAACTTGACAGCTTCTGGCCCTATAATGTATATGCTGGCCTCATGACACAAATCAGCAAACCAAACAACAGTGATTAAACATACCAGTGTTACAAGAAACTTGGCTCAGAGTACGTGAATCCATACAACAGCACCCTCAAACATCAAGGTACCTGGCACTCTTGTTTTGCGAATGGAGTACATTACTTAAGGTTCCAAGACAAGAAATTGACCATTTTAAACCAACAATTCTCTAGTGTTTAATAAGCTCAGAACCCCCGTCAATTGTATATTTTCGGAAAGCCTGGATATAGGGGAACATTTTGGGTCACAATCGTTTACATAACTATCACGTGACAGGTAATTTGCATAACCTTTCAAAAATCGGTTTCCCTATGTTTTATTTCAATGCTTTGAGATATATGGCTTAAATTTGTGTGAGTGCAAGCTGTCCTAAGGGTCTTTAAAAGTGTGTCTCAGAAATTTTTTAAACCTTCTTAAACAATTTTATGCCAGAAAAACTTCCAGGGCAGTGAATTTAACCGTAGTTGATTTCTTTAAAATTGTTTTAAAAAAAAACTAAGCAAGATATAAAAAATCTGAGACATACTTTGGAAGAGCGTTGTCACAGCTTGCATTCCAGCAAGTTTGAGTCAGATACTTCAGACAAAACATAGGGAAAACCGTTTTTGAAAGGTTTGCAAATTACTGTGTCACGTGATAGTTATGTAAACAATGGTGACACTGTGGTAACCAAATTGTTCCAGATTAAAAAGGTCAAATTTCTTGTCTTGGAACCTTAAATGACCTTTCATGAACATTGAGTCATAGGGTCCTGAGTAGATAGAAAGTTAGCAGTGATAATATTTGATTTCATGCATTTGGTGGAATTTAAATATTTGTTCAATTCTTCACTAAATATTCATTTCACGTTTATAATGAATCAAAATTTGTAATTTTACCAATATTTTTTTTTCTTCCTTACAGGAACATAGCTTCATTAAACCATACGAGACAAGGACCCCGGAAGTTGCTAGCTATGTACAGAGAATCCTACCAGCAGAATAGAAGACAAGACAAGACTTGGATGTACAGGACACGACGTTGACGACTTTTTAAAGGAACTACGACTACCATGACAACACATTTAACCTTGAGTTTCTAAGTTTACAGGGATTTTTTAAAAGCATGAACCAGTGTATTTTAGGGTTTGAACAGCAATCCAGGGTAAAGACAATTGAGTTCCCATGCAAGGTTCCAATATTTAAAAAAAAATGATTGGAGGAAAGAATGTATGAATGCACATTTTCAAGATGGCTGCCATCTGTCAAGGAAAATAGGCAGTTGTAAATCTTGGAAAATGGTGACTACTGTGATATCAACAGGTGGTGTTTATCATAAATAATGCTACTATCACCAAGATTTGGAAAGACTCCACAATTTAAAATGGGAGGTGTAACGTTATACACGGAAATGGGAGGAAGTGGCAGAGAATAAGGGATTGTTTAAGGACAGCCTTACGGACAATCATCCATGTTAATCATGTGGTTGCAAATTCATGCTGTCAATTTCAATGGTGTACATTTATCGAAAGAGAGATATCATTTTCCAGTGGTATACATTTACTCAGTAGGACACAATGTCTATGAATATGAATCTTTGCCCAAATAATAATGAAAGACAGTAAATTTTTTTTAAAGAATGTAATGTAAGAAGATGTAAAGAGACACTCTTTGCAGTTAATTGCATGTGTTCCAGTGAGCATGTGTTATCCATAAATCTGCATGCCATTTATGTGCATGTCCCTGTAGTACCAAGATGTAGACGGAACATCCAGTGAAACCTAGTTTAAGTGATTCGTGTATTACTCAGTATGAACTTAGACTTGATCTGATAACAAGAAAATTTGTTCACTGGAGGGTGATTTCCGAGTAACTATTGACTTCAGTCTTTGAATTGCTGCAGGTACTACTCAGAAAATAGGTTCCATAATTATCGTCACCAATGTGTAAATACACTGTCCAGTTTCTAACACTAGACCAAAAGTAAAATGCATGACCTGCTGGTCCAACATTAACATCAGAGGTGCACAGTCTGTACAAACTTGCAGAGTTTTTATGCCAAAGGTTTTGTGGGGTACAACTCAGGATCATTATTTTCTTTCATAAATCAGGGGCAAATACATTAAAATTGACTCCCCTGTAGCGTCTTCAGAGGTGAAATGGCTGTATTTATTATCATGTTGACCCTTGACCTATAGTAACCATGGTAGCATCATCCTGTGCCACTCCCAAGGGTAATTTGTATTTCAATACCTCTATTCTTTTGTTAATGTCACATAAGACTGCTTGATGTATGGGTGAAAGTCAATTCTGGACAAAATATGCAATGATTTTTTAACTGAGGTTCGAAATAAGTATTTTTATATATAAGCTAGAACTGAGAGACACGGTAAGAATTTTTTTTCAAATAAGCAATAGAGTAAGGAAATGCCAAAAAAGTAGCAGAGATTAGGTGTCTTCCGACAGTGCAAATTAACAAAATCAGGTCAATTTCCTTGTCTATATTCAAGAACTATTGCGTTTTTTTGTATCTTTTGAAGTGGATTATAACCAAGAAAATGAGAAATATTTTCATCTGCAACGTGTACTTCATGTTAATTGAATAGGAATTTTGGATGCACTGTATCCTATGTAATGGACCTTTGTTAAGTAGCTACTGTCATGTAGCAAAATGTCATTATGGCGTTCCATATTTCTTTGTCTTTATTTAGTGCTAATATCATGTGAGAAGGAAATTAGTTTTCAGTTAAAGTAGTGAAAGCTGTTTTAAATAAAGTCACATATTGAACAGAGCATGTTTGAATGTTTTTTTTATTGTATTGTTGTGTTTTTGTGGATCTTGTCTCTGAGAAACTGGTCTTTCCTCCTTTCTCTCTCTCTCTCTCTCTCTCTCTCTCTCTCTCTCTCTCTCTCTCTCTCTTGCAACTTGGGCTCACTTTCTCTCTCAGCGTTTCAATATGTAAATGTTTGGAAGTGTCAGATCTGTCTGGGATGGAGATTCTCTCTTTACCTCCACCTGTCTTTGTTGCTGACGATATTTTGGTGCTTTCCACCAGACTGCATGAGCAGTACATTGTAGCTTGCCGCTTGTGGATTTATGATCATGTGGTGTCACTAAGTAGTGAAACAACTGGTTGAGTAAGTTATCGTCTGAGACTTTTAATACCTTCAGCAAGCCGAGAATATATCAGACAATGCCCTCGCTCACGATAAATACCAAATGATCCTTTGTTACAGACATGAAAAAAGTTGGTTTTTAATATTGGCTGAAAAGTGCAACTGCTTTCCATATTTTCTGTCATATTAATTCAGTATAGGGATGGCTACTTATATACCACTTGAAACTTCCGGAAAATTATAATATGCTTGCTCCCACACTCTATTATCATTTTCATCTACATTCAAACGTCCAAAGAACATGAACTGGTTTATAACTACACAATGAAAATCAATGAAACTCCTTTAAAAAGGGCTGTACTTTCGGAGTACTTGAATAGCCTGATTAGATGAAACAGCATCTCACACTTCAAACTGTGGTGGCGCTGTACATGAGGCTGATTTAAACTGTCAAAACTAATACCAAAGATAAGATGGAACAGCATCGCACACTTCAAGGTGTGGTGGCGCTGTACACGAGGCTTACATAAAAGCATAGACAGTAGCACTGATTACCTCAGTTCCAATCATCATTATACCAAGAGGTTTCTATCACTTTCCTCATACATCTAACACATTTTCTCAGTAATAATTCAAATATTTTTTTCCTGTCATATCATATAATTAAAATGGAAAAATTATGCTGAATAACGTATTCAAGCCACTTTCCACCACCATGATAGTAAACAGGTGAAGTGAGGTTGTTTGTGCGCTTTTCTTATGCCTTGATCAATACTTTGATTAACATCTTAGAACACAAATGCTTGGTAACAAACATGCAATGCTGCTTTTTGCTGCACAAGCAAGTATAAACCAGTTTTCCTACATTTATGACCATATTTTGGCCAATATACCTGAACAGATGTCACTCATAGATGGAGCCAAAGGTTTAGTGTGGTAAGTGTGAAAACAACAGAATTTCACCACAAAATTATTCTAAATTTGCATCATTGACCTTGCTGATGAACATAAGACACGTGCCAAAAATTGCGGGTCAACAAAATTTTCTTTTCCTGGAGATGAACAAAATTTCTCTCTGTGGACAGTTTTGAAAGTTCTTGACAATGGCCTCAGGCAAAGTAACAAAAGTGTAAACAAACAAATACTAACGACAAACAGACAAGAGAAATGAGAAACTGAAATGAAACAACAAACAAGGTGACAATACATTTGTTGATCAGCAGTCTATCAATTGCCTCACTACAGACATTTGTCATCTATTTTACAATTTCTTTGCATGTATTTATGCTGGTTTAAACTCCTTGTCTAATTTCTATTAAACTTCTCATTTCCTTTGCACGTTGTTTGTCATTTTGTTTACTTGTTTGTAATACAAGCAGACGTCCAATTGTTTGTTTTCTTGAAAAGTCATTATATTGTTCCACACAAAGAAGCATGGAAAGAGCAGTTAACAGTGCATCTTCAGCCTTCACGCATCGTCGTAAACCACGCGCCTCTTTACGGCAACAGCCAAGCGCTTCTTGATTTTTGCGTAGGTCAGCGGAGCGGAAATTATACTGTGGCTTGCAAGAATGCCCTCATGAGGCAGCTGATGACAACAGCAGTGACATGATTTCTGACATCTGCATGAAATACAGTTCTCATCAGCAAATGACTGAATAGTAAAGTGTAGTCAAATGATAGTCTTGCCGCAGTCTGCCCAGTCGCTAGGCTTTTCTTGGCAGACCAGTTGCATGTAGCAGTGGACTCCACTATCGTGTTCACCCCATGATCTACGCGAAAGCCTCCCAGTAAGGGATCGTTCAGTTTTTACGGCCGGGGGGGGCGGCAAAATCTTGTCACCGGTGTTCAAAAAAATGATGACCCCCCCTGCATTTTTCGCGAAAAAATGATGACCCCCCTTTGTCAGACGAAAAAATTTGATGACCCCCCCCCCCCCCCACTGAAAAATAGCCAAAACCCATATGTCAAATTTACCCGCACGGTTTGGATTTGATCTCCGGTACGCGGCGCACTTTATTCGTGTAGCAGAGATGCCAGTGTACAAACTTTTCAGCCACATCCATGCAAACGTCTGTTAATTAGGACGACTGTAAGGCAATTTTTAACTTCATTTCCATAGACAACTTATGTCCATGGACATTGTATAAAGTAAACTTCATTGGAGTGGTTCGCCAAAGGCAGCCCTCCGGTTAAGAGGGTCATGGGCCATTACGTAAAGTCAACCTTATTCTAGTGGGCAACCAAAGGTGGCCCACTGGTAAAAAGAGGGTCGATCATGGCCATTGCATGAAGTAACTTTACTGAACAGGGCCGCTGAAGGCGTCCGGCTGTTAAGATGGTCATGGGGTATTACAATAAAGTCAATTTATTGTAGTGGGCCGCCGCAGGCGGCCCGCCAGTAAAGAGGGTCGATCATGGCCATTGCATGAAGTAAACCTAATTGGAGTGGGCCGCCAAAGGCGTCTGCCCGCTAAGAGGGTCATGGGTAATACATAAAGTATATTTATTGTATTGGGCCACCGAAGGCGGCCCGCCGGTAAAGAGGGTCAATCATGGCCATGGCATAAAGTGGACTTTATTGTAGGTATTATGTTTTTGAAAATGTGGTGACCCCCCTTTCCTACCAGTGAAAAAGTGATGACCCCCCCTTCTTGGATTCCGAAATTATGATGACCCCCCCCCCTGGATTTTGCCGGGCCCCCCCGTAAAAACTGAACGGTCCCTAATGGGTTGACCAGTTGATTTCGGGGGGGGGGGGCTGGAGGAAATGGGGTTATGGCAACATTTTTTTTCACTCATCCTGACAGTATTTTATTTTTCCAAAGGTTACTTTGAGAAAATTGTTTTGTCCAGTAGCGTCAAAGTTATTTTTCACATAAAACAAAATCGCTGACTGTCAAACATGGTATCATCATTCCAACTTTTCCCCACACAGAAACTGGGCAGTTTGGATTATTCATACCTATCTTAATCCTACTGTTCGTAATGTTTATGTCGTAAACACATCTATCGCACACTTTTAACACCTTTCCCGGGTTCTTGAACCCGGTTGGTCAAAATTGGCTGTTCTGGCCTTTTTGATCACCGTGCCTCTTAAAATGCTTGGATAGTTGACTTGGAAAACAAATTAACATCAAAAGTTTCATTAGCAAACACCGGAGACATCATGAGACACGAACAATCGCAACAACACCAATTCAAAGAAAAGTCAAATTGGACTCCACGAACAGCAAAAAATACAAAAACCTGAAAGCTATCTGAAGCTGCTAAACTCGCACTTCTAGAGATACCCTTTCAAACAAGGAAACAAAACATGTCGCGTGCCCAAAGAATCGCGATAAACCACCTAACAAACAGGAGACAAATTACCATAAAAACCCTTCGACAAGGGTCGGGTTTTGTCTTTGTCAACACAAAAGATTACGTACACAAATGCGAAAGGCAATTACGCAACACTAAGTATTATACACAACTAGCCAGTGACGACACAGAACAAACAGTAAACAAAGTACACGAACTATTAAACAAAATGTACGAGAACAAACACATCGATCATGATACTTGTAAGTATCTTGATCCAGAAAACATAAAATCCGTACCCCGCAGTGGTACTTATTGCCTAAAAATTCACAAACCTCGGCAAAATAGTTAAGAAAAAGTTGCCCGTACAAAATTAAAAGTTCGCGGTGGAGAAATAAAATATCTTACAAATATGAAACATATTGTCTAGAAAAATTAGAGTTTATATTCAAAAGTAATAGAGTTCCGTGGCGTGTAGGGGCCACCGTACCATTGCTAGTCAAGACGAAGGTAGCAGCTCCCTATCACAACACTTTACCAGGTCCAAAAGTTGTTCGATAAAACAAGGAAAGCAAAAATTCTTTGAAATCCATGGTGATTTACGAAATTTAGTAGGTGACATAACAAACTATCATCACAATACTAAAACTTCTACATCGCATATTGTTTTGCTGAAATCTGGACTACAAATACCAATTTCTGTCAGTGCCTGTAGTACGATACGAATACAAAATTAACTTCAGCATCGTCAGGAGCTCGGTGGCTGGACCTCAAAGGCCCGGGGGGGGGGGGGTACTTCCATTACTTGCCAATATGTATACGTGCCGCCCAATGGGGGGGGGGGGGTATTTCAGCAACTTGGTCTAAAATGGGGTATCAATTCACTAGTAAACCAGGGTCTAAAATGGGGTCGATTTTTGAGTGCCACACAAGAACAAATTCCAACTGTCAGTTCCCGTCTTCCTAGCACAGGGTTTTCAGTGAGCTGCACTCAATAAGCATCGATATCTTTTTGTGTGGCAGGGGAACCATTAAAGAGACCCCCTGGCTTTAGCCAAAATAAATGTAGACTTTGTTTTAAAACACTGTCACTAATTGGTCAGAATTCCAAATATGGAAGAATTTTGCTCAATAGAAAATATCGAAACAAAGTGGCTCTACTACTACTCTCATAACAGGTCGACCATGGGAAAACTAGCAGTGCCTTATTGAAGTACGGCGACGCTGCTTGTAGGCCTAGTTTGGAATTTTAAAAACCACCAGTTTATGGAAGACCGGTCACGACATGCGACATGCGAGTTTTTAAAACTGCGATCTGCGGTTAGGGTTAGGGTTAGGGGTTAGGGTAGGGGTTAGGGTTAGGGTTAGAGGTTAGGTTTTCTCTGGTAAAAAGCCTTACTTCGCTCTCAACCCTGGAGGTTAGGCCAAGGGAGGGAAAAATTGTAACGGCATAACTTAGGGTTAGTTAGCGTTAGGGGTTAGGGTTAGGGTTAGGGTAGGATTAGGTCGCAGATCACAGTTTAAAGACGCAGGTCGTATGTCGCAGGTCGTGACCGGTCTTCCATACATGTCTGAGTCCTAACGTGGCCGCTATTTCTCTCACGGTGTATTCATTGTACTAGAAGTATGCAGAAATAAGCTCGTCTCTACCTCTGTAATCCATCGTTAGGAGGAGAACGAAATGACATGTATGCAAACGCCATATTAGTTTTGCAACTCGCATGTCGCAGTTTAAGAACTCCCAGGTCGCAGTTTAAAAAAAACTCGCATGTCGCATGTCGTGACCGGTCTTCCATAACTATTATAGAACATGCTGTCACAGTCCGACTGTGATGCTATACACAAATTTTACCTTAATTACCCAGAATGCATTGCGACATGCTTATGACGTCATCGCTCAGCTCGTACGGGTTTTACGGGCATTTCTTGTGTGTTTATTTATTTATTTTTTATTTTGCATTGCTCAACTATCATATTGCGTTCAGCTATTAATAATTCTAGCTTTCTTACGCTTTGTTTTTTGTTGCTTTTTGATTTTATTTTCTCTAAATACTCGCCATACGTGGCTATACTGTTTCGCCCGAATGCTAATGAGATAACAATGGCGGCGGTACGATCGCTTCGCTCGCATAGAGAGAGAAAAGTAGGCTTTCCGTAATTTTACAAGCGCGGCTGGGCACATCGTGTACCTAGGCGAGGTGGGTGTGCTCGAAAACGAAGATCAATGCAAAATTTGGATTCAAAATCGGCTGTTTTGGCGGAGAAACTGCCCGCCGTATTTCTGAGGAGCCACCAGCGGTTTTTCCTATATCAGTCTGCGAGGCCGTTTAACGCCGGTAACACAGCCCTGCCTGCCATGCAGAGCTAGGCATTCATAGTCAACTGTCTGTCACCGCACCGGCGCGGCATGCGTTGGCTGCACATAAAAGCACTGGGTACACGGGCTTGTTGTTTATTTGTGTCTGTTTGTTTGTGTGTATGTTTGTGTTTGTTTATTTGTTATTTTTAATAAAATAACAGCGAAAAGCTGTTTTGTTAATATTTGTCAATAAAGAGCAGTTTATTTGTTTATTTGTTTGTTTGTTTATTTATTTGTTTGTTTGTTGATACGTATTTCCGATGGTTAGGGTTAGGGTTAGGGTTAGGGTTAGGCTTAAGTTAGGGTTAGGGTTAGGGTTAGGCTTATTCACTCCCTAGAGGGAGTGAATAAGCCTAACCCTAACCCTAACCCTAACTTAAGCCTAACCCTAGGCTAACCCTAACCCTAACTTAAGCCTAACCCTAACCCTAACCCTAACCCTAACTTAAGCCTAACCCTAACCCTAACCATCGGAAATACGTATCAACAAACAAACAAACAAACAAATAAATAAACAAACAAATAAACTGCTCTTTATTGACAAATATTAACAAAACAGCTTTTCGCTGTTATTTTATTAAAAATAACAAATAGGCCTAAACAAACACAAACATACACACAAACAAACAGACACAAATAAACAACAAGACCGTGTACCCTGTGATAAAAGCAGCCCAACTTTCCAAGATCAAACGGTCAGTATCTTGTGAAAACAGCGACATAGCAATGGAAATTGTTTTAGTCTGTGCTTTTAACCAAATGAAAATGCATGTGGCCTCGGTTTTCAATTTCAACGGCCTAGGTCCGATGTTTTCTCTCGTCTGATCATCGTCGTAAACTACGCGCTTCTTTACGGCAACAACTCAGCGCTACCCGTCAAGCGATTGATTTTTGCGTAGGTCAGCGGAGCGAAAATTATTGCTCTGGCTCGCGAGAATGTCGTCTGATATACATTTCCATGCGTTGTCTCTCCCGTTATGCATTGCGTTCTCACCGTATTATATGTAGGCATTTGTAATCTGTGGACTGCCTTGCTTTTAGTTGTATTATGGTGTTTACTGCTAGCAGCCCTAACTATAGGTACGTGCTTGAATATTAAAATCCAAAGCACTCTTTCATTCTGCACCTATCTTTGTCACACATTCTCTTGTTTCTTCTGCTGCTCTGGTCTCTGGAACTTCGCTTTTGCTTAATTTTGTGAGGCAGGGCCGGTCACCCTGTTTTCAAAGTTTGGTAATGGGGTCACCCTGTTTTGTAAAGTTGGAATAGAGGAGTCAGCCGCTTTTGGACGTCGGCAAAATATCATTCACCCCCCCCCCTGCCAAAGAAAGTGACCAGTCCCTTATGACAGGCCATTGCTGCAACAGACACAGAGTTCACATCGAGACCACGCACGCGTGCATGTGCATCGAGACAGCATCGAGACATTATCCCCAACGAGAGCGCCCTCTATGTGTGTCTTGACCAAGAGTGCACCCTCGGCCCTCCATTCAGACTACTGGTACAGTCAAGATGACTCTCTGGCACAACACTTTACCAGGTCCCAAAGTTGTTCGATGAAACAACAAGGAAAGCAAAATTCTTTGAAATCTATGGTAATTTACGAAATTTGGTAGGTCACATTACAAACTATATTATCACAATACTAAAACCTCTGCATCGCATATTTTTTTACTAAAATCTGGACTACAAATACCAATACTACTATCAGCTTAGCGCCTCCAGTACGATACAACTACTAAACAGAATACGAATACGAAAATAACCTCAGCATCTTCACAGGATCTAGGAGCTTTGTGGCCATGGCTGGACTTCGAAGGCAAAGCAGTAACAGTACACTTCAACATAGGGCGAGCAGAATGTCAATCTGCACTCTGTTGTGATATCAATCATGTATTACTGATGGTACGGATGCGACCAATCTGATTTTACCGCAATATACGATAGCCTAAGACCGACCAATCACCAGACTTCGGATTTAATCGGATTTTGTTCAACCCAGCTGTATCGTGTCTGAGATTGGAAAACATGGCCATGCAGTGATCAACTGTTGAACTTTTTTGCTGATAAAGGTATCAGTCAATTCTGTCATTATCGTTAATATATAACACAGTGTCTTGTGGCGAGTATCGAACCCCCGGTTGCATGGCATGTCAAATTCCGCTCAGTGCGCCTACACGCTCCATAGACATGTGTACCGGTACATGTCCCCACTACACAAAAGTGATATGCCCGAAGAGACATATGTACACACATCTCCGGGACACATCTATGGAGCGCAGAGTGCAGCAGGCGCAGGCTAGGCGCTAGACGATTATGATCGAACAACAAGTGACTGGGGTGTTTAATTAATATGTACAATTTGTTTCATTAGTACAGTGACAGGATATCAGGAATTTATGTTTCATTTATATGGCATGTTTTACTTTAGGTGAAGCATTACAGACTTCTGACCAGAGAGATGAAGTTGTCAAATTTTTGCAATCGACTAGTAACAGAATACTTCAGGATTATCAAGATGATTCACTTTCTGTTAATGGTGAGTTATATGTCATTTAACTTTTGAATATTTTTATTTTGACTCTGTGTACATTTAATCAATGTAATTATGACAACGTACTTTTTAGTCATACTGTGTATTTTACATGTGGTCACCAAAGTGTTAAGGATTGGGGTTCCTCTAACTTACAATCAATCAATCTTGCAATACTTAGATATGCCTGGCCTGATTTCATTCTAACTTGGTTCAAGGACAATGATATATTATTCCCCAATATTTTCGATCGTTCAACAAATGATAAGACGTGTGACGTTATGATTGTGTCACCACGAGTTGAAGAAGTTGGTGACACGGTGAATACTTTCGTTAGTATTTCCTGAGCTAAATGAAGAAAGATAGGAAGAATATTCTTATCACATACACAAGCCAAGAATATGTTGGTTTTTGTAAAATAAATGTAGATTTCTTAAACATTTTGGAGCTTTAACTTTTATACTTCATTTGGAATAATAAGAATGCACCATTGGCAAACTGTCAAGACTTCAACTGGTCATTTAAGTGAGCAAGTTGAGACAGGAATGTATGGTAATTGGTATGAGTATGAGCTAAATGTCAGTCATTATCTCAGTTGTCCATGCACCTCTTACAAAGTTATACTCAAATGCAAAGATAGTATAGGCTCAGAAATTTACCTTGGACAATGATAAGGTATTTTTCAGGAACAAAAATCAACTGAATTCCAATGTCATGGACACTTATACATAAACCAGGCCATGCTCAAAACTCATTCTCATGCTTACGGAACCATTCTAACACAACTGTTTAATGTTTCTGAAAATTATTCATGTACATCATGTATTTCTTTTGAAAAATACAGGGTTTTACACCCATGTGAAGACTTTGTTCAAGTTGGTGACATTTAAAAACCAGATATGAATTGAAAATGCTCACGTGTTTCATTATATATTGCATTTATGTGCAAATTTTAACCTTTGCCACATGTTTGCAACTTCATTGAAAGTGTTATGATCAACATAATGAACAATATTCACCTTAGATCAATTCTAAAGGTCATTAAGTATTCAAATATGTAATTAGCTGAAATAAAAATAGTTAATTTTTCTGAGTAATGTCATTGTATCGCCGCTTAATATAGCATGTGTAATTGCCTTTGGTCAAGTCCTTCAAGCTATATGCCAAACTGTGAAAGCTTATTAGATATGCAAGTTATAAATTAGTTGACATGAAAATGCAAAATGACTTTCAATTTTGTTATAACCTGGTATAATCATCAATGTACATAGCATGTTTTGCCAACTTTGATCAAGTAAATCCCAGTATATATCCCTAATTAGGAAAGTTCATTACATATGCATATTAGGAATTGGCTGCAGTAAAATGTTTAATGACTTTCAATAATATTATATCATAGTTTCTTTAATGTACATAGCAAGTTTCATGTATTTTGGTCAAGTCAATTCAAATATAAATCCCTAATTTCAAAAGTTTATTTAATATGTACATCGGGAGTTGGATGAAGTAAAAGTGCTTAATGACTTTCAAGAATATTGTATCATACTGGTAGTATCTTCAATATATTGTATGTAGCAAGTTTCATTAGCTATGGTCTAATCAATTCAGATATACTAGTATATCCCTAATAAGGAAAGTTCATTAAATATGCATGTTAGGAATTGGCTGAAGTATAAATGCTTAATGACTTTCAAGAATATTTTATCATAGTATCTTTAATATACATACCAAGTTTTGTCAATTTTAATCGAGCCAATTCAGATATATATCCCTCATTAGGAAAGTTTATTAAATATGCAAATTAGCAGTTATCTTTCATGTCAACCCTAAATATCTTTCATGACTGATACATTTTGGTGTGATCAACATTTGTAGCAAATCTCATCAGATTGTGTTCAGTCATTCTCAATATATATGTTTTTTTCTAAAATCATTAATTATGCAAATGATCAAAAAGTAAGCAAGCCACACCCACCAAAAACTAATCAGTTCTTGCCATTTACAAACTGAATGGCAGTGAATCTATGTATTTGATTCTGATCTGACGAGCCGTTTTTGAGATATCAAGCCCACAGACAGACAGACACACACACACACATAGACACAGACAGACAGACAGACATCGCTGCGACATATGCTCATGTGTGTAAACACGTGAGCAAAAAATCATTTTCAAAGTTTCCCTTGTTTCGCTTCTATTTCAAATAAACCTACTTGAAATTTGGTAGCCCACATCAGGTTTTCCTTGTGATCAAATTCATTATGAGTTAGCGCAACTAACAGTGAGGTAGTTTCTGATGGATTCACTGATTTGGCACCCTTGCACTAACTATACCAGCAGCAAGATTGGCTGTGTACACAGTGATGTACAGCAAATACAAAATGAGAATCAAGGAGAATGCATGCTATTTGTAACCATGTTGTGTTTGATCTAGAGTGCGCCATTGCGCATTTTGCGCAAAAAAATCAGCTTTGGCGCTATTTTCACAGGCCATTGCGCCATTTCGGGCGCAATAATTAAAGGCCGGCGCCCGGCAGTTTGTTTTTGCCAGGCCACTATGTTTTACGCCCATGCTCTACGACAACACGAGGATTTACCGTAACGTGGTATATATTCAATCACGACATTTTGCGACAATGACGTAAGTTGGGATGACGTCTTTGACGGGACGTGTGCAGAAGGCCATGCGTAGCTATGCCAGCGGCTGCAGGCTGTACAATGGTTACTATGCCGTGACTATATCTGTAAAGCCGTCGGGTTGTCTCCTCACCCACGCCCGATGATGAAGGAGGTACAAGGATGGAAGGGTCAGAAACTGACATGCAGACCGATGCTGCCGGTTCGCAACACAACCGCATCCCGCAGGTGAATACAGTTTTGGAATTTTACCGTTGACTTCGATATGTAAGCTTAGACTGTAGTACGTTATGATCAAATAGCAAGCAATACGGTATACTATTTTACACAATGGAGTGGCCGGAACTGGTATTCAGTGCATGGTGTTGTGGACGCTAGTTTCTGACATTTCTTGGGTTGATCAAAATATCCGAGTGGTAGGAATGGTTATGTTTGTAAACTGGCTGCGAGTTTCCAAGGACAAGTCACTAATGATTATTTATTCGTTTGGCAGTGACTCGCATACCAGGGTGGTAGCAACGTGGGTTTCCAGTCGTACAAAAACGTTTAGATATTTCATATTTCTGTCATCAAACAAATATAGAGAAGAGAGTGTGTTTTTTTTGTCTCGGTTTAAGTTTTCTCTAGTATACGTAAATCTAGTATTTTACAGGTTTGATAATTTATCGTTTTCAACTTCTTACTGTGAACCCCCAAATTTTATTTTAGTCCTTTACTCTAAAACTTGAAATTTTTAAGAAATATAAGATAAAGGACACACTCTCAAATCTAAGTTTATTATTTCTCTGGATACCGAAATGTAGTATTTAACATTTTTAATAGGTTATTTTTTTAATTTATTTACCCCTCTTTTTATTTTATTCCTTTACACTTTACTGAAAATTAATTCAGAAATGTTACATGTTAGGGTGAAATCAGGTATTGCATTTCAGTGTTTACAGCTCAATAAAAAAAATAAATCCTATTTTCTTCTCTCAGGTGAAGTGGCTGTCACAATGGCACTGGCTGTACTATGGACATGATGGATGGTAGCTGATGGTACATGTCTGCAATAAAATATATGCATAATCATCAGTATTGAGTTGAGAAAATGGTCAAAATTTGAAAAAAAACGAATAAAACTGTGTTATTAAATGTTGACTCACCTGTACATCTGTCCTTTTGTAGAGATCCTTCTTGGGGGTGAACTGCCAGTCACTTCAGTCACTTCATTTTTTAGCTCACATTTGGTTATACCAATGTGAGTTTATCGTATAGGCTGAAGTCGATGGCGTCTGTATGTATGTATGTATGTATGTATGTATGTACGTACAGTATGTCCGTCAACATCAAAAACACGCAAACTGCTGCACGTTTCAGCTTGGTATTTGGTGTGTTGATGTACCCTGGCAATAGATGGGATTTTGTTCAAATGAAGTCTGCATTGCCAAAATTATGCAAATGAGCTTACAAAATGTGAAAATGGTTAAGAATTAATAACTCAAGAACCGCTTTTTTGATTGCTTTGAAAATTTGTGTGCAAGTACCTTAGGTGAACCTTATACAGTTTTATGAATATTGTGAAGATATCCTTAATTTTGTATTTTTGCTGAATTTTTTTGTGATTTTTCTCATTTTCAGTAAAAATTCTTCTTCTCTGAAACCGCCAGCCCAATCGCTCTCAAATTTTGGTTGACTCTTTGCAAGGGTGTTACTCTTCTAATTTGTTGAAATTATGACAAAATTGGGAAAATTACTATTTTGGAGCAATTTTGTCATTTTTGGTCAAAAAATCCTAAACAGTATTTCCTTTTTAAAACCCCTGGACAGACAGCTTTCATATTTGGTACACAGACGTACAGAGATGACAATAGTTCGATATGTGGAAATTGTCCTGAAACATTAAAAATTTGTATTTTTACGACAATATTGTCATTTTTGGTCAAGAAAACTTTATCTCAAAATTACTTGTTTGATAGCTTTGTAATTTGGTATAAAGTCCCATGTTTGATAGCTTTGTAATTTGGTATAGAGTCCCGAAAGATGTTATGAGATAAATTTTCTGCTCAAAGTGTTGGGAAACCCCCAAATTTGTATATTTTAGGTAATTTTCTCAGTTTTTGACCTTAAATGACCTACACCAACCCAGGATATGTTGTGTGACAATTTTGAAGGCTGTGAACATAATTTTGTCATATTTGGTATCAATTTGTAGGAAACTTTGATCCAGAAAACAAAGCTGAGGTGATTTTTTTCATTTTGGACCAATTTTTGCAACTTTTTTATGTAAGACATACAAGAACTGATGAGAAATTTGGATCCAGGATAATTCCAGATGTTGTAATCACCGCCCACAGTAGAGACATTTCACTATCTGTAACTAACTTAAGTGCTGTTCACATTAGAATGATAACACTCATGGCATTAATTAAAAATCTCAAAGGTTGTAAATGTACTTCCTGTCATTTGGTCTTATGTAATACCAAGGGATGGAACATTTGATATTCAGGAGGGGGTAGGGTCTAGAAGATTGATGATGTAGCATTACTTTTTTACCAGATCCCTTGTGCATTTTTTGCCCACTCCCACCTTTTCTTTTAATCAAGCCTTCTCTGTTTTTTGTTGTTGACATTTGCTTATGTATTTAGGATCTGCTTCTCCCATTGCTATAGAAGTTGATATGCATGTTCCTAAAGATGACCTCCAGTACATGTACCTAAGTTGGAGACCTTATTTGCTTTTGTCATTCTTGTTTTTCCTGGTTTAAATATTTCTCAAATGGACCAATTCAAACCGAATGTGAGCACATAGTGTCCTTGACGGTATTTTTAGCTCATATTTGGTTTTATATATAAATACCAAAAAGAGCTTATATGATGAGTCTGAGTGGCGTCTGTGTCTGTATATTTGTGGGTATGTGCGGATGTATGTCCGTCACACACAAAGGCTCCCATACCGCCAAAGCTACCGTCTCAGTATTTGGTGTACAGGTAGATGTAGGGGTTTAGATGTGAATTTGTTCAAATGAACACATCAGTGTCAAAAATGTGCAAATGAGGTAAGAAAAAGGGAAATTCTGCAAATGTAGGAGTGGTGACATGCCAGCATGCTACTCCACTGAGCTTGAGTCATTTCCTGTCATTGTTTATGAACTGTTACATATTATTAACAGACCTGCTCAAACTAAGGGATGGACCATTAGATCTTGGGAGGGGGTGGTCACAATGAAATTGTGAACATTTTTTACAATTGTAAATTTCTAAATAAAATTTTTTTCAAAATGAGAAAAGCTGTGCTAATTTTTTTTTCTGAGTAAATTTTCAGATTTATAATTTATTTTAGTTCGATGCTGTCTGAGGATACAATGTACATCCATATCACTAGCGCAAATAAGATTGCGTGCTGTAACTACAACATACATATGGCCCAGTGATTTATATTGCTGATAGATTTCGCGAAATGTTGCAGATCATCTTTTGACAAGCTGAGAAGCTGTTTGCAAAAAATGTGGTGAAATTTCAATATTATTTGTGTTTTTAGGACAATTTTGCCCTTTTTTGATCAAAACATCTATTTCTCTGCAGCAGCGTGTCCAACTTTTGTCACTTCTTTTTCTGGTTTAAATATTTCTTGTTGTTTTTCTGGTTGTACTGTGCAGAATCCATTGTCATAACATTGAACGTAGAATTTTCCTGCACTGAACAGATAGAAACAACATTTATTGTTGATCCTTGGTACCCATACTGGTATGTACCAATTCTGATCAAATGTGAGCGACACCGTATAATTGCGGTATTTTTATTTATTATTAGGGACAGTAGCTGTCACTTTTAATAGGCTGCTTTCAGTGTTTTTATTCTGAGTATCAAAATGGTTTTTGTAATTCTTAAAAAGTCAAGTTTGTCAACAAAATCTGTATATCCACTCTATTTCCAGCAATATTTCTAGCAGTGGTATTGTTGACAATTTAATCTAAATTAAATTGTTAACAATAAGGGTTTACTTTACAACTAAAACATGTATAACTAAAACGTAGTTGACAAATTGAATGCTAGTGAAATAACTTGAAGTTCAATAGAAAACTGCCGTTGTTGGGTGGCACACAGAAAGAAAAATATCAATAGTTACAGCTACTGCACCTTTTTGTCAATTCCTTCAGCACAGTGGAATCTGTCTTTGCAAATGTTGCCTGGCAACCCAATCTATCCATTATAAGCCTTTTAAAAACAGTTAATTGCAATTTTAATTTGATTAATAATTTGATTAATAATAACCACTTTTTATCCGCTGGTTGGGATCAACAAGGGCCCTCTTTAAAAATTGCAAGGGGCCCACCATGGCCCCCTTTTTTTGCCAATGGCCCCTTTTTAGTCCCCACGGACACTGTCCGGGGGGACTTATAGGTTTGGTCATGTCCGTGCGTGCGTGTGTGCGTGCGTGCGTCCGTCGCGTGCGTGCGTGCGTGCGTGCGTGCGTCCTTCCGTTCACGCAGATATCTCAAAGACGCCTTGAGCGATTTGATTCAAACTTGGTACAAGGATTATCATCTATACCATACATATGCACGTCACTTTGTTTTACGATCCGATTCAAAATGGCCGTCTGGCAGCCATTTTGTTTCCTGTATTTGATGACGGTGCGTATGTTCACGCAAATTGCTCAGTGATTCTAAGAGCGATTCCATTCAAACTTGGTACATAGATTACTCTATATGTTATACATATGCACATTGATTTTTATTTTGATCTGGTCTAAAATGGCTGCGTGGCGGCCATTTTGTTGCCTATATTTTACGACTGTACGTTCGTTCACGTAAATTTCTCAGAGATGCCGGGCGCGATTGCATTGAAAGTTGGTACCTATATTAATCCTTATCACATATATGTGCACGCCGATTTTTGTAATGATTCGATCATAAATGGCTGTGTGACGGCCGTTTTCTTTCCTGTATTTGATATCCATCCACAGGGTCCCCAGGTATGATCCACAGGGGTTCCAGGATGAAATTAATACTAATGCTGTGTCTATGCATAGGGGCTCATGAATGCAGATATCTGAGATATTCCTGTGCCAATTCTTTTTAAACTTGGTACAAGGATACTACACTATGGCATACACATGCAGGTCTATTTATATTGGTGTGGCATGCATAATTAGGTCTAATTTGCATAATTCAAGATTAGAGCGCTGTTTCTGGTACAACTGTACCAAATTTGATGAAACTTTGTGCAGATGGTTTTAGTCCCCACAGACACCATCCGGGGGACTTATAGGTCATGTCCGTGCGTGCGTGCGTGCGTCCGTTCACGCAGACATCTCAGAGATGCCTGGAGCGATTTCATTCAAACTTGTCACAAGGATTACTTCATATGTCATACAGATGCATGTCGATTTGTTTTGTGGTACGATCCAATATGGCTGTCGTGTGGCCATTTTATTACGATTTTTTCATGTATAGAGCCATTACTCAGGCATGTTTCAACTGATTTTATTCAAAGTTGGTACAAGGACATATACCGATGACATAGATATGCACACCAATTTGTTTTGTGATGCAATCCAATATGGCTGCCTTACGGCCATTTTTTTTCAATTTCTTTCATGTACAGAGCCATAACTCAGGCATTTCTCAACCGATTTTATTCAAAGTTGGTACAAGGACATTGACCTATGTCATACATATGCACGTCAATTTGTTTTGTGATACAATCCAATATGGCTGCTAGGCGGCCATTTTATTACGATTTTTCATGTACGGAGCATTACTCAGGCATGTTTCAACAGATTGTATTCAAAGTTGGTACAAGGACATTGACCTATGTCATACATATGCACATTGATTTGTTTTGTGATACGATCCAATAAGGCCGCCATGTGGCCATTTTATTACGATTTTTTCATGTCCTGAACTACAGCTCAGACATGTATCAAGCGAATTTATTCTAAAGTATTTTTATCTCAGACCTAATGAAGAGGACTCTATCCTCTCTGAAGACCTGTAATCAAAGTACCCATTAACAAGTGGGGACTGTGTCATCAACGATGACTTGTTTCCAAGGGAGTGAGCCCACAACGGCCCTATTTTTGAAGTCCTAGATCAAACACTGACCATGTTGTATGGAAGCCACTAGTACGCTATGCAGTGAGCAAATGGCATCTGGTTAAAGGCATTTTAAAGTTGTCGTAGAGGGCAGAGCACCGAGTAGGCAATTGGCAGATTCAGCAGACGATCTGTCATTTGATCAAACAGACTACCCAGCCCACAAACACCTGTGCATCTAGTTCATATATCAACAGCATTTTCAAACTGATGGTTGACCATTGTTAATCATGTGAGATTACCAGAGTAAAGTCAAATTCAGACAAAAGATGTGTTCATTTACACAACAACTGGCAGCGGTAAATCACTGATGTTCGAAGTTGCCCCAATTTGTTTGGATTTTCATTGTGTCAGACACGTAAAAATCAGGCTAAAATTGTAATAATTATAGTATCCCCACTTTTTGCTCTGATGAAGTAGCAAGTCCAGAAATTGAATGAAAAAGGTCTGAAAGCTGTGTACATCAAAACCAATAAGGTTTGACCAGCGAAGTGAAAGGCGGGTTCAGTTAAATGTTGTTAAGTCCTGAAAGCAACATTAGTCTCTTTTTAGCCCCACAAGCAACCCAGAGATGTTTTCACGCATTTTTGGTGACACATCAGAAGTTGTACTGACATTTGTGGAAATAACAGACACCAGGTTGCGCATTTTACATGCGCTCAGGTCATGGAAGTGCATTATTACTTTTTCCAGATTGTTATTTTGTATTTCTGTATTGTGTAATTTCTTTCCATATTGAACTATCTTTAGACAGTTTACTGTAGCTAAAAATTTTTTGACTGATCATTCATATATTTAGTTATTCTTGGGTCCGTATCCCACCCCATGACGCTACAATCATCTACATGACATGTACTTCTTGCCAACAACTCCATGCCAACTACCAATTACCTGACCTGGCCATGTACACTGGAGGAGCTACAGCCTTATTGGCATGATTTTTTTTCTATTAGCGATTTAATAATTTGCATTATTGCTGAACAGTCTCAATTTAGTCATATTTAACTTGACCAAAGTTGATAAAAGACGTGAGAGTATAAATAATACAGACATATAAGGTACCGGTAGTAGTGAAAGACATGTTGCATTGTTACGTCAGCTAATTGTTAATTTGCTTATTTAATCCCTTTTCACAGTTTGGCATATGAAGCTTGAAAGTCAGTGTCAAAAGTGATTATTTAAACTTGCTATGTTTAGTGATGGTGTGTAATGAGCTGTCAGCAGTGAAAATAATTTTGCGTTTTCATTTTACAGCAAATTAGAAATTCATATACTTAAGAATATTTCCAGTTCCAATTATTATTATTATGAACATTGGTCATAAGTTTAATCTTAACAATTTTAATGAAAGTTGCAAACTTCGAGCTATAATGTCAGAGAAAAGTGTCAGTTTACAGAAAACTTTTAGATATACTGAAACATAAAGAAGAATATTTAGTTCATATTTAGGCTGCATTCACAAACACCTTGGGGAGGAGGGGGCGCAGGAGATTCCCCAAAAAAGTTCTGAGATTTTTTGAATGCCTGTCTAACAAACCTGCAGTGTCTGCAAGCCCCCCTCCCTTATGACTTGCTATAATTTTGAAAAACCCCCCCCCCCAAAAAAAAGGAAGGCAAAATGTGGCCGATATAGTGCTTCGTCCAAAGATATCGAATCATAATACATAGAGTCTATTGGGCAAACAATTAACATTTGTCCGATAAAAACAAGTTACCGGTATATCTCTACGGTACATTTATACGTGTATGGTAATTCATGTAAATGTACTTTGCTTAAAGTAGCAGGTAAAAAGTGCATGTCTGTACAAAAAAATTTGATTTTTGATTTGATCAATATGTTACATGTAAATTCACTATACCAGTACATTGTAGTCTGCAAGAAAACTATAAACGAGTATTTTCCAATATAAAAACTAGCAATATCTGTTCATCTATAGATGTTTGATAACTGACATGAATGTAATTGATTGGCATTTAGTGTTAACATGTGCATGTGTGTACAAGAAATTTGATTTTGGAATTTCGCAGAAAATGTGATCCACTATACATGGGAATCTATGATAAAACTGAATGATTTTTTCCCAATTTAATGTAAAACTTGCAATATTTGAGCATATATGGACCCCGAATAACTGAAATAATGTACTTGATAAGTAAAGGATGGTTACATGTGCATATCTGTACAAGAAATTTGATTTTGGAATAATTTCACTGAAAATGTTCAATGATCCACCATACATGGGAGTCTATGATAAAATTGTGAATAATTGTTTCCCAATGTAAAACTTGCAATATTTGTGCATATACAGACCCTGAATAATTGACATAATTGTACTTTATAAGTAATGGGTGGTTACATGTGCATATGTGTACAAGAAATTTGATTTTGAAATTTCATTGAAATGTTGATCCACTATACATTGTAGTCTATGAGGAAACTATGAATAATTTTTTCAATACAAAACTTGGTAAATCTTTTTGTTTATATATACTTGATTATTGATATTGGTGTACTTGATTCAGACTTATAGAGGTTACAAGTGCATGTGTTTGCAAGAAATTTGATTTTGGAATTATACTGAAAGTGTTGATTCACTATACATTGTATGCTATAAGTGTGGAAACTACGAATAACACATACATGTAGGTTATCATCTCCCAAATTGTTATTCAAAGGTTGTTTGACCTGAAGCTTCCAGATGTTATTGACGACACTACCGGTATGCACTATAGAGTTTGTATTCTGTCAAAGTACTCAAAAAATAAAAATGTACATACAGCAACATGAATGTTTAACACTGACCAAGACCCCATGTATTGTCAATGGGAGAATGTTATCAAATAAGCCCAAATTGTTATTTAAAGGTTAAGTTGAAACTTTTAGTCATTATAGAGGCCGAAAGGCACACCGAAAATGGAAATGGCAGGAAAAGAAAATGCCAGAAGGAATTTGAAAAGGAATTTGATATTCAATAAATTTTCAAGTTCCCTCTTTGCAATGTCAATTTTTTCCAGATATCCCCCCTCGCATGTTGTAAATTTTTTCAAGTCCCCACTGAAATCTCCTGCAACCCCCCTCCAGCAGTGTTTGTGAATGCAGCCTCGGTGTTATAAGTTTTTCATGTCCAGAGCCATTAACCAGACAGGCGTGACCCATTACATATAAATGTTAATACCAGTACAAGGACTTTCAGTATACTTTGACATGCATGCTGGGTATGTAAGCCAGACATGTTGAAATAGATCAATTTCAATCAATCTTGGCATTAGGACAATGTACTATGATGTACATTTACATTTGTGTTGCAAATGATGAATGTCAAGTGTTTTAACACAAGCCAGACTTTGCGATACACTTTTCATATGTCAGAATGCCTGAAACAAAATGTCAACAAAGTCATAAGCATTTCAGCATTATGTGATTTGTTATCATTGTTTCACACTGTGTATCTGGAGAGACAATGGCCAATTTTAAATTTTACTCTGATCTCAAAGTGTAACCAGGAACACATTGTCAGTGATTCACCAATCATAGAAAAGAACTTATACAATCCAAACAGGGATCAACACTTCCCATAAACAGTTAATTAAGTGGGGACAATGCCATCCATGATTACCAGCTGAAACTTTCACACATCAAATAGGATATGTGGTATTTTCATATTTAATTTAGATCACTGTCTTTCTCCCTTCAGCTGTGTCAGATATTAAAGGTCATTGTTGTTCACATGGAAACAGCCCTGGAGATAAGGAGCATCACCCCTTGAGAGTAGAGCTGTATTCAAAGATAGTAGACTCTGGCAAAGTATATGGGAAAACATCTATCAGATCAAATTGTCATCAAGAATGCAAAGAATGTGATAGTGCATTCAGAGATCAATGCACACTGAAGATTCATATGATGAGCCACACAGGTGAAAAGCCATTTGTACCGATATATAAAGAATGTGATAAAACATTTAAACAGCTATCCTCAATGAACAGGCACATGTAAACCCACTCAGCTGAAAGACCATTTGAATGCAAAGAATGTGGTAAAACATTTAGCCGTCAATGCCATCTGAAGATTCATATGATGATCCACACAGATGAAAGGCCATTGGTGTGCAAAGAATGTGGTGGAACATTTAAAGAGCTATCCTCACTGAAGAGTCACATGCAAACCCACTCAGCTAAAAGGACATTTGAATGCAAAGAATGTGGTAAAACATTTAGACATCAATGCGAACTGAAGATTCATATGATGATCCATACAGGTGAAAAGCCATTTGAATGCAAAGAATGTGGTAAAACATTTAGACGTCAATGGAATTTGAAGATTCATATGATGATCCACACAGGTGAAAAGCCATTTGAATGCAAAGAATGTGGTAAAACATTTAGCTGTCAAGACTATCTGAAGAATCATATGATGATCCACACAGATGAAAAGCCATTTGTGTGCAAAGAATGTGGTAAAACATTTAGACGTCAATACCATCTGAAGATTCATATGATGATCCACACAGGTGAAAAGCCATTTGTATGCAAAGAATGTGGTAAAAAATTTAGACATCAATGCTATCTGAAGATTCATATGATGATCCACACAGGTGAAAAGCCATTTGTGTGCAAAGAATGTGGTAAAACATTTAGTTGTCAAAAGGATCTGAAGAATCATATGATGATCCACACAGGTGAAAAGCCATTTGCATGCAAAGAATGCGGTAAAGCATTTAGACGTCAATACCATCTGAAGATTCATATGATGATCCACACAGGTGAAATGCCATTGGTGTGCAAAGAATGTGGTAAAACATTTAAAGAGCTATCCTCGCTGAAGAGTCATATGCAAACCCACTCAGCTAAAAGGACATTTGAATGCAAAGAATGTGGTAAAACGTTTATATATCAATCCTCGCTGAAGAGTCACATGAAAACCCACTCAGCTGAAAGACCATTTGAATGCAAGGAATGTGGTAAAACTTTAAACATAAATACTCACTGAAGAAACATACAAGAATCCACATATGAAGGCCATTTTTATGCAAATAATGTGGTGAAACGTTTAGACATCAAAGCCATCTGGAATGCCACATCAGAATCCACACAGATGAAAGACTATTTTGAATCAAAGAATGTTCTGAAACATTTATTTATCGATTTCAACTTATGAGACACTTTAGAATCCACACAAGTGCATGGCCATTTCAATGCAAGTAATGTACTGGTAGCAACACATACCGAAGCTAGGCACATGAGAACCCACTCTGCTGAAAGACCTTTTGATTGCAAGAGTGTGGTAAAATATATAGACATCAACCCACCCTGTAGTATTGTATGAAACTTCACACAGCTGAAAGGCCATTTAGATGTACAGAATGTTATGGCACCTATAATCGTAAGGACAGTTTGAAGAGTGACATGAAACCCCTCAGCTCTAAGACCATTTGAATGCAAAGAATGTGGTAAAACATTAAAACATCAACTCACACTGAGGAATCATATGAAAATCCACACAGCTGAAAGACCATTTGGTTGCAAATAATGTAGTAAAACATTTAAACGTCAACAGTCACTGAAAAATCGTATGAGAATCTACTCTGGTGAAAGGCCATTTGTATGGAAAGAATGTGATAAAACAATTCAACCTCAAAGTGCTCTGAAATACCTCATCACAATCCACACAGGTGAAAAACCATTTGAATGTAAATAATGTGGTAAATCATTTGGACATGTAGGCCATTTGAAGGACCATATGGGATTGCACTCCGGCAAAAACAATTTGGATGCAAAGAATATTTTAAACATTTATTTATCAATTCCAACATGTTAGACACTTATCGGCATAGCGGTAATTGTTGGTACACTGAAACCCCAATATACATGGGGAAACCGCTGGGAATATCCCTATGTCGCAAAGAGATTAGCTGGCAGCACTATCGCTATGTGCATGAAGTTTGGCAGACCATCTTTCAGTCTGTTTATCAAACACTGTTGTGTATCACTGTGTATCACCACGTCTGCGGTAAATTTCATTGATTTCCTATTTTCCTGAAGTTTTGGTGACCGTTTCGCATGAATGACAATTAACTCACACTTTCTCCAACTTGAACAGCCCTGGGAATCAACTCGCCCGAATCCAACTCGCCCGTTGTTTGAGAGTACATGTTTGTACCGCCTACCTTGTTAACTCCGCTGTCAGCGACGCGGAGCTTATCAAATAGGTTGATTTTCCGTCGTCGTCCGTCAACAATTGCCTTCTCCTCTGAAACCGCAAGTCCAATTGCTTTGAAATTTTATATGCAGTTCACTTGGGGTGACCTCACTTAAGTTTGTTCAAATTGTGGTGATATTTGCATATTTATATTTTTGGGGCATTTTTTGGTGTTTTTGGTAAAAAAATCTTCTTCTCTGAAACCGCTTGTCCGATTGCTTTTAAATTTGATATGCAGTTTACTGAGGGTGACTTCAGTCAGATTTTTTCAAATCGTGGTGAAATTTGCATATTTGTATTTTTAAGGCAATTTTTGTCATTTTTGGTAAAAAAATCTTTAAAAATCTTCTTCTTCAAAACTTCAAGTCAGATAGCTTTGATATTTGGTACATATGTCCCTAGGGATGATCTATTTCAGATTTGTTCAAATTGTGCAGAAATATGCAAATTTGCATTTTTAAGGCAATTTTTGCCATTTTTGGTCAAAAAATGTTTTTTTAGCTCATATTTGGTTTTATATATAAATATCAAAAAGAGCTTATATGATGAGTCTAAGTGGCGTCTGTATATTTGTGGGCATGTGCGGATGTATGTCCGTCACACACAAAGGCTCCCATACCGCCAAAGCTACCGTCTCAGTATTTGGTGTACAGGTAGATGTAGGGCTTGAGATGTGAATTTGTTCAAATGAACACATCAGTGTCAAAAATGTGCAAATGAGGTAAGAAAAAGCGAAATTCTGAAACAGGCTTGAAACAGGCTTACTCCCCTGACTTGAGTCATTTCCTGTCATTGTTTATGAACTGTTACATATTAACAGACCTGCTCAAACCATAGACAGTAGAGGGGAGGAAGACCGTCAGTAGAGGGGAGGAAGACCGTCTATGGTCAAACTAAGGGGGGCTATGTATGCTATGCATGTTGCTAAAGTTCTCCAGTACCTAAAGTTTCAGACCTTAATTACTTTTGTCATTCTTGCTTTTCTGGTTTAAATATTTCTTGTTGTTTTTCTGGTTGTACTGTGCAGCAATCATTGTCATAACATCAACGTAGAATTTTCCTGCACTGAACAGATAGAAACAACATTTATTGTTGATCTTTGGTACCCATACTGGTATATACCAATTCTGATCAAATTTGAGCGACACCGTATAATTGCGGTATTTTTTCAAAAAGTACTGGTCTGATAGTTTTGAAATTTGGTATACAGGTTCCTATAGATGAACTTAGTAATATGTATTGAATTTCTGATGAAATCTGTAATTTTGTATTTTTTGGGGCAATTTTTGCCATTTTTGGTCAAAAAATGTGTATTTCCAAAATTGCTCATCTGATAGCTTTGAAATTTGGTATACAGGTTCCTACAGATCACCTTAATGATATTTATTGAAATTATGATGAAATCTGCAATTTTGTAATTTTGGGGCAATTTTTGCCATTTTTGGTCAAAAAGTGTGTTTCTCAAAAAGTACTGTTCTGATAGCTTTGAAATTTGGTATACAGGTTTCTACAGATGAGCTAAGTAATATATGAGGTATGTAAGGGTAGCTCAAACCCCCAACTGGGACCGCCAACTGGGACTCCCAGTTGGCTTAAAATGCACTCTGTGACCGGTCCCAGAAGCGAACTGGGACCAGTCCCAGTTGGCCTCTAGGACCGGTCCCAGTTCGCTTCTGGGACCGGTCCCAGAAGCGTACTAGCTCAACGTAACTGGGACCAATATGATTGCGGAGAAACACACTTGTATCGAATGAACTGTACCATGGAGGTAAAGTACCTCCATGCTGTAATGATGAAACCATAATATTAATGGGAAAGAAGTTTCCCTTCCCACTATATGCCTTTTGTAGCAATTTTATGCACTTGTTTTATTCATATTCTCTGTGCTGTTGTGAAAATTATGTATGTTTTTTGAGTGGGAAAGCTAACATCTCCCTTTTTCATGTAGGACAGTCAGGTCTCATTTCAATTCTGGGACTCGTAGCTACATAGAGCTATGACAGACATACAGACTGAAATAGAAAACACTGAGACAGCATATCAAAACCCTTTGTCTTAAAATGTAATGGGACTATTATCACCTCATTGATGTCTATTTTTCCTCGCATAACAATGAAATGATTCTGCTGTACCAGTACATGCATGCACTGATGGTTGCCCCTCTCCTATTTATGTCTATCTGTTCAGAAATATAACTAGGTCCAAATTAAGATATCAGTCATATACTGCAAGTGAATTGCAATTCTATTAAAACACAGCGGGTTTTCGTTAAATGTTTTGTTTGCTGTTTATAATGTAATGAAAGCCTTGATGAGTTAATTGCTAGTCTTTCACAGTTATTTTCATCTCCTTTTTCATCTGATTCAGTACACAGTCTCTCTATCAACGTGATCCGTGCAGTAAGATTTCAACACACACCATAGCACAGGACATACCAGTGCTAAAAATGAGTACATCGCAGTAAGGCCAATGTAATCAAAGTCTTTGTTTAGCGCCCACTCAAATGTTTCGAAACATGAGCGGGAAGGCAGTACTAAAACACATACAAGAAAATCAAAACGCACGTTATATTTTCTTGATTATTTCCATGTAACAACATAAGTGTCTATACAAAAATCATCAGAAATTTCCTTTCATTGTGATCATCATAAGTTATACTACAAGATGTGAAATTTTGTAAACAGGAAAGCTACTCAGTAAAATCCTATTCAAGCCATTAGCAGTAGAAAAAACCCTAGTATGTGCACACAGATGCAAAACAAAGAATTAAATTACTTTTGCCTTTAGTAGTTGGGATCTATTAAATGTCGCTTATACCTACGATTATGGCAGGGTAAAAAGATGAAAACATTAACAGATTGTTAATATGAAGTACCAGTAACTGGGTTTTTTCATAGTGGTCCCACTTCACAAATTGGATGTGTCCCTGAAGTTTACTGGGACTGATCCTGGAGGCCAACTAGGACCGCGGTCCTAGAGATAATTTTGAAGCCAACTGGGACTGGTCCTGGAAGCCAACTGGGACTGGTCCCAGAGGCGAACTGGGACCGGTCCCAGAAGCGAACTGGGACCGGTCCCAGAAGCGAACTGGGACCGGTCGCAGAGTGCATTTTAAGCCAACTGGGAGTCCCATGTTGGCGGTCCCAGTTAGGGTTTTGAGCTACCCTTACATACCTGAATATATATTGAATTTCTGATGAAATCTGTAATTTTGTATTTTTGGGGCAATGTTGCCATTTTTGGTCAGAAAGTTTCAGTCCTAAAAAACTGCTCATCGGATAGCTTTGGTTGCGGGATGACCTGATGTGATATATTCAAAGTATGATGAAATTGTGTATTTTTGCAGCTTATTTTAGCCACTTTTTTCTGGCCATTGCATTGAGCTATCAAAGATTTCCACCTTCTTCATCAACATGTGTCAAAAATAGTTACTCTCTACATAAACACAGCGGAGCTATATCGGCCGCTAGGTCGCTTGTGTTATTCTATGCACCCTCTGTTATCAATTTAGTCTATAAATATCAATTAATGGATGGTAGAATCGAGACTGTGTATGATTTTATCAATTGGAACAAAAAATATTTAGATTGATTAAATAACACAATCATATTTTAAGCATTTTCTTCAACTTTAGAAAATCAGTCATCACCTTTCCTTGACATTGCCATTTTCGTTTGAAAATGCTGTTTCCATAGTCGATGTGAATGCTCAAAGGTTTGCCTCAGCCGTACTGACTGAGAGACGGCTCCTTCTTTAGCTATATTTCACAGTTTTGAAAAGATATCGCCAACTATTCCTTTCAGTGCACAGTGCAGGTCTGTCTACGTTTGCAGGAAAAAGCTATTGTTGCCTTGCCCAACATATTGAATTCGGGCGAGCTGAAATTTGGCCAGTCACGAGTGGTTTGAAAAGGTACCCGTTTTGCACTGGGTAGATTAGAAGCGAAAGGTAGATTATCAACACCATTGATGACATGCCTTTTTTCTCACTGTTTTGTGTCATTTCTCTGTATTTTTTCGGTGATGGCAATAGTAATTTCGTGTCAGCTTATCGTGGCGATTTGATGTAGTTCTGAGAATTCGAAGTACGAAACGTCACTGCCTCCCAGCCAGGCCGCGGGAGACTAGACAACACATTTTCAAACTTTGGGTCAAACCAAGTTTACTTTCTCGATTGGATACGTTGAAGTCAAAATACAAACTTTGCCATCAGTTAGCGATTAAAAGCTGCAACATTTCAGCGTTCTTTGCAATTGATGGTGTGACTGTCCTTTTTCATTTTACATTTCTTGAGAAAACTACTATGTGCCCACTTCAATCAGATACCCCTATAAATAATGATATCATCCGTATGACACCCAAATACCGTAAATGTGACTGAACAGTGAAGTACCAGTATGTCTTCTTGTGTCATGTCAAGGCCGAGTCTCTTACAGGGTGTAGGAGATGACACCGACTTTGCCTCTGAGCCGAAGTTGTCAGAAATATGTCCAAGAAAAAAGGTCTGGCTTTATTTACAGTTTACTATATTCTTCAAAAACATGAATGCCGTTGATGACAGCTGTAGAGGTTATGGCTGACAGTTGAAAAACTTTGTATGTGACACTGATTCCGCCATGCCGCGGGGAAGCAGCAATGACTATCCACACTTACAGTAATTTCAACTTGATAATCAGCCCTGAAACCGTTGGAATTCCAAACCTTGTCTGTAGTAGTTCTCACAGAATTTTACTGCGACATGTTGGATAACGGAACGCCGAAACCTGGAAGTTTTACATGTAGTAACTTTTTAGAAACAACCGGTACATCGGTGCATGGCCGATAAAATACACACCAGTACCATATTATTTACACAACTATCTATTCTCACTGTCACTCTAAGAATACGCATCTACTTTAAACCGGTCGGCAAATCAGTTTCTTCAAAAAGAGATTATAAATTTAGAGACTTTGAATTTCACTCAAGGAAACCGTCGGTTAGATGGAAAATTGTCGAAGTACGTGCTCGAGGTAAGATGACATGGCACAATGGGTGTAAAACATGAAAAAGTTCATGTACGTCATATTGGAAAGATATGTACATTGTAAACCTCAATGTAAGCTGATCACTTTATAAAAACAAAAGTTAAACAAACAGATGTCACCACAATGCCAGGCGCAAATTACAGTTTTTGTGAGATAGTGGTAATGACGGCATTTATGATGACAATGCCTGTACAACAAAATCAAGCCAAACGATAGCAATTATACCTCCATGACAGTACCTACCGTTTTCTCTCCTGACCTTTTTCTTCATTTTAGAGGGAAAGTCTGTTGAATTTGGTTGCTTCAACATGTTCCTTGTCAATGGACTTTACCGCAGCAATTCAACAAAGACTGCACGTAGCAAAAGCAATGTAACTTTACTCATAAGAAGTTAATCCTTTATTGTACTGTTGTTCATGCAAAATAAACGGCCTCTGCTATAGTGTTTTGTCCAGGAGACACCACATGTGCACCCCGCAGTGTTTTCGATACACAAACTGCCAGATGATCTGATGCACTAGCAATACTGTCGGCTAATCACTTGGCGATACAGGGATATTCCCATCGGTTTCCCTATCTATACAGGGACTTCGGTGTACCAGCAATTATCAAAATGGCAGTAAGAATCCACACAAATGAATGGCAGTTTGAATGCAATTTGAATTTTCAAAACAACTGGATGAGCAGTTTCAGAGATTTTCTAACAAAAAACGTGAAAATTGCAGCCAAAACACTATGGTAATATTAAAATTTCACCACAGTTTGAACAAGTCACGTAAAGAAGCCTGCATACAAAGTTTCCACCAAATCTGATCCCAGGATTACAGAATTTAAGCTGTTTGCAGGATTTTGCCCTTTTGCACTTCATTTGCATATTTTTGATATAAACATGTTCTTTTGAAGAAATTCAAATCTCTACCCCTGAGTATACCTGTAAACCAAAGTACTAAGGTGGGAGGATGGTAAGTGCTGAGGTTTTTGAGTTTTTTATGCGCATGGACATACATATGTATGTATAATCTCTTTGGTATATACATATACCAAATGTGAGCTAAAAACTATCAGGTGTCTCAGCTAATGTCACAGAGTCTGAGAATATTTGTGAAAAGATGTTGTACCATTCATCCAAGTAGATATTATTTTAAGGTCCCATGCACTATTCTTTTCAAGTTTCCAAAAGGCTTCACAATATGGATTTTAATAGTAATTAGGAGCTCTATGCTTTGGTTTATCAGCAGCGAGTCTATGATAAAATTGTGAATTTTTTTTTCCAATAAAAAACTTGTTATACTTGTGCATATACAGATATTGTATAATTAACATAATTTTACTTGATTAGAATATGATAGTTAAAGGTGTATGTTATGTGTACGAGAAATCTGATTTTGGAATTTCACTGAAAATTTTCATCAACTATACATGGGACTAAGAGTGAACTGTAAATAATTTTTTTCCAATACAAAAATAAGTAAACCTGTGTATTTATGTACTCTCGATTATTAATATTAATGTACTTGATTAGACTAGGATGGTAACAAATGAATGTGTTTGCCAGAAATTGGATTTTGGAATTACACTGAAATGTAGATTCACTGTACATGGGAGTCTATGAGGAAACTATGAATATTTTTTTTCAATACAAAAATAGGTAAATCTGTGTATTTATGTACTCTCGATTATTAATGTACTTGATTAGACAAGGATTGTTACAAATGGATATGTGTGCAAAAAATAAGGGACCTTGAAATGGAATCATTGGAAGACGATCTTTGTCTTGAGAATGTAAATACTGCATATCAGATTTTCTGTGTAAAATTTTGTGACACCATTTCAAAACATGCACCACTAAAGTCTGAGGGTAAAAATAAGACAATGAAGAATAAGCCTTGGTGTACAGGGTAAATTCGTAAGTTAATACGTATGAAACACAATTTATATATCAAATTAATTAAGAATAATTTTAAGGAACCTTTCTTGAGTAATTATCAGACATGTAGAAATACTTTAGCAAATATTTTAAAAATAGCCAAAAAGTGTTATTTTGCAAATCTTCCACTGGCCAATAAGAGTAACACAAAAGAAATGTGGGGCGTTATCATTGAAATATTGGGTAAACAAACTTACAAGAAACTCAAAGTTCCAAATCAAATCACTGCTACTTCTGAAGGTCATACAGTAATATTTTCCCAGCTGAATGAGATGGTAGAGCATTTTAATGATTTTTTTGTTCAAATTGGTGAAAATCTTCCTAGCAAAATAGATATTGCTGCTGGCACAAATTTCACAACTAATCTGCACAGTCCAGTTCAGCATTCTTTTTTTCTTCACCCTGTAACTGAAAGTGATGTTGTCAATACCATTGCATCTCTTGATACCCGTAAGGCGACTGGCCATGACTACATAAATTTAAGGTTTGTAAAAGATGCAATTTCTGAAATATCTAAGCCACTCAGACTCTGTCATATCATAAATTTGTCATTTTTAACTGGGGAATTTCCAAATGACTTAGAGTTGTTAAGGGTCATACCAATATACAAAAAAACTGATGCAGATGATGTGAGTAATTAGAGACCTGTTTCCATATTACCAGTCAACAGCAAAATTTTTGAAAAGATTGTAAACAAACAGATGCTATATTTTTTTGATCAGAATAATATTTTATATGAATACCAATATGGATTTCGCAAAAATTATAGCACAAAATTATAATTAATTAGCTTATCTCAATGTCTTTTAGAAGAAATTGACAAAGGTAATATTACAACTGGTATCTTTATAGACTTCTCAAAAGCCTTTGACACTATAAAGCATGATATTCTGTTGTCTAAGTTAGAGTACTATGGTGTCAGAGGCTTACCTTTCCGGTGGATTCAGAATTACTTGTCTTCTAGAAGTCAGTTTGTCAGCATCAGTGGTGTACATTCTAGTAAAAAATCTATTTCATGCAGCGTTCCCCAGGGATCAATCCTAGGGCCTACTTTGTTTCTTATTTATATTAATGATTTCCCTTGTTCCTCTGATGTTCTAGATTTTAGACTGTATGCCGATGACTCAAATCTATTTCATACAGTACAAAATACTTGCACACTGGACTTGAGCCCAGTTTCTAGCTATTTATCCGATGTGATTTATTGGTATGATGCTAACAGGCTGACAATAAACTCGAAAAAAACTAAGTATGCAATCATATACAGTAATAGAAAAGACTGTTTGTGATGGGTCACTCCGAATGAAAAATGAAATACTAGAAAGAGTGGACTGTGCATCTCTTGAAGGGGTAACTATAGATAGCAATTTATCATGGAAACATCACATTGTACAAGTCAGAATGAAAATCAGTAAGTTAACAGGTGTGTTCTTAAAATTACGTCATGTAGTACTGCTTTTAACGCTTGTATTGCTACACAATTCCTTTGTTCTATCCCAAATAATGTATGGCTTGGAAGTCTGGGGAAATACTCATCCTACTTATCTGAATGATATTTTTCTGGTCCAAAAAAAATGGTTTGTATAATGACCTTCAGTGATTATAGCGCAAACACTTCACCACTTTTTAAGAAACTTGGTATTTTAGATATTTTTAAGCAACATAAATTACAGCTTGCAGTTATTGTACATGATGCTTTAAATCATAGACTTACAGATGCTTTTAAGGATTTTTCCTTCCGATTCGACATACATATAGACTATATAGTACAAGACAAAGTGTTCGTAAGGATTTAGCCATACCAAAAATTAGACATAAGGCAGGTGAGTTTACTGTAAAGTATGCTGCAACAAAGGTCTGGAATGATATACCCAGTTGAAAAATACCGAGCAGATATTGCTTTAAATTGGAATATAGAAATTATCTTCAGAACATCTCACCACCCATTAATTAATGTACATTGAATCCTTGGTTTTCATTTTCACAAATATCTATTTTGCAAATTTTGAAATGATTTGTGTTTAACTGTCAAAGTATATTTCATATACATCATTTTGCTTTTTTTGCCTTCCTCAAAGCTGTACGTCTCAATACTGAGCTATTGATTTAAAGGTTAATTTGCACATTCTATGTAATTTCAGTCTTAACAGTCAGCCCATACTGTGAATTTGTCAAACAATCAGGTACTTGGGAATGAACCTGATTAGTTGCTAGACAACTATTTTTCACTCTCGTTTTCCCAGGCATGTCATGATACTATCTTTATGTGACTGTTTTTGTTAGTCAGTTTTTGTTCACACTTTGGAATGGGAATAAAGCATTATTATTATTATTATTATTATTATTATTATTATTATTAAGTCAAGATGTTCATGTGACAGATAATTATACTTTTGTTCAGATTTACAGTTGAATAACTTCAGAGAATGAAATCATGCAACGAATCCTTTTTATCTCCCAGAGTATTTCTGAACACTGAAACTGCAATTTGACAGAATGGATACTTATGAAAATTAAGTGCCCCCCCCCCCCCCCCCCCCCCCCCCCCCCCCCCCCGGGCTGTTTTGAAAAATACATACCCCCCCCCCCCCCCTCCCTGCAGTTTTCAAATTTGAGGTGGCCCACCCCCGGCCATATTAACTGAATGTCCCTTTGAGGGTTTAGCTGATGGTTAAATATCTGACAAACTGAAATAACACCACAGCTATCATCATGGACAAATTGCCAAAAAAAAGTCTATATCTCAAAACTATGTAAACAAACACAGAAAGTGAGTGTGAATGTACATATTGCACTGTGCATGATAGACAGGAATCACTGCTTGGTCACCCATGCAGAGAGTAACTATATTACCATACTTTGAGATGAGTGACTTTGAGATGAGTGAAGTGAGTGGAATGCTACAGTCATCAAAGGTTGTCCTTCTTGCATGATCAATAGCATCCAAGCATAACTTTTGTGGTGTAGAGATGGTGGGTCCAGCATGAAAGAAACGGCATGAGTCAAATTTTAGTTGCTATATACTTTTAATCAGAATGATACCACACACATATCTTGGAAAAAAAGACAATATGGTGAGTACAAGACAGAAAGAATGAAAGATAGTGTTTTCAAAATAGATCTTTGGTCAAATGACAAATTTCATCAAGTTAATATATTTGTTCAAGAACTATTTGATACTGAACACTGACAATTACAGAAGGTAGAAAATCTGCAAATATATCGGAAAGATCTCATAAATAATCTTGTACTTTTCGTGAAGAAATCTACACTCGTGTTGACAAAAATTTGTCGATAAAGAAAGTTGACAAGTTAACATAGGGGAAATATCTGTTATGAAGCAGATATTATATACTTTTCTCTCCAGGCTTGGAGTAAGAAACTATTTTTTCTCAACAGCATATGAGAATTATTGTGCACCAAATTCTAAGACATTGGAAATGTTTTTCTATCTCTCTGCCTTCATTTGCTATTTACATTATTTTTTTATAAAAATATGATCGGTCTTGATGCTTCTAATACTGTCTCATCATGCAGAATACATTAAACGTTTGAAAGGTACAGTGGTTCTTGATCACATGAAGTTAACAGAATACCATGTCTTGATACACATTTGATTCGGTAGTCCTTCATGAACACATGGTTGTCTATCATGCAGTAGCAAGGTAGATATTTGTATGAGCATTCGCCATGTTTACTGATATCACAGCAGGCAAACAAGCAAGCCTGTCAGATACAGACCTCCTACTTGTATGTATGTGATGATCGAGTTTGTACAAAAGTAAAATATCAGTAAACATGTTGATTTATGCACAAAGTCTTCCAGTACCGATCCTACTTACTTTTCTCTGATGAGGAAAAATTCATGCACCCCTAACTGTGAATCCACAGTCTTGACATTCCTCTATAAAGCTTTTCATCAGATTGTCTTTTCAACACCTGTAAGTCAAACTTTTAAGACACTGGAAGAGTTCTAATCCATCGCAGTATATCAGAAAGTCCTTTTTCATTATTAAGGACCCAAACTAAAATTTTTCGCACATTCAAATCCAAAACTTTTGCATAGTGCTTCACACATATTTTGTGGCTTTCTTATTACTTTTAAGAAGAGCAGTTGAAAATTCTCAATAACATAAGACTTCCTAAAATGTTTGCACTTTTATATCTCAGCAGGCTGTAGAATTAGAGCTCTTCCAAATCTATTTGCTTGATGCAAAGTCTTGGCGTCCACTCAAGAGTTCATGCTAATGGTGTCACTTATGTCTTTTAATGATATCGCCTGATCTTAATATTTCTCATGATGTGCCTTAACACATTTGTGCTCATTTTGTTTTTTCATTTTTTCCAGTACACATTCCAAAGATTCAACTCTTCACTTGTACATTGCTGTACAAAGATGAAGCTATGTACATTATATCCTGAAAGCAATAGCGCTGATTGCAATTTCAGATTTGTTACTAAATATAGCTGCATGCGCACAACATCAGACAATGCTGTCTAAAATTCGGACAAATATTGTTGTTGTATGCACAGCTGTTGTTGCAGCTTGTAGTCTGAGCCACAAATTCATACAAATAAGTGTGACTTTTATTACATGCCTCGTATATCGAACGTCGCGCGCTCCATAGGATTCAATGATAACTCGCCGATGACGTTGCGGGTCGCATAGTCATCACTGGACTGAAAGTGAACCGGAACTATTTTCAACTTGAAAACTTTTGGATGTAAAAGTCTTGAAATCCCATGTTTTGCACAGAAAATTCGGTTTTTGGAAAATTTCGCATAAAAATATTGATAAACAGCATAACAGTAGTTTAAATATATCAATGCGCCATTCGATGATGAAAATTGTTCTATTTTTAACAGTTTTTTGTCTAAAATGAAAATAAAGCATTTGACTATAATTTGCCGATAAACGTAAATATTTTTGGTGCAAATTGAGTAGGAGAGGCATATAATAAAAACATTATAGCCCGAACAAGGGACTAAGTACCCTCGGGCAGGAGACCATTTGCCCTCCTTACGTCAGGCAAATGGTCACCTACCCTCGGGCACAAACTCCAATGTTTGGGCTATAATATATATTAGTAGCCATTGTAACACTTAAAGGTTTTATTTTTGTCATTTATGCAGAATTGCGGACAGATATTTATTTATGCATATTAATGAGAAACATGACAAAAATTGCGATCAGCGCTATTGGTCAGCACCCCAATGACTACTGTTCAGTATAAGATGAAGGCAGACTGACAGACTGCGGTCAATATTCTTGCAACAGGAATGTATAAACCCTTTCCGCGATCATCCAATGTAGCAGAAATCTTGTTCCCTTCACCATGCTTATGAATATCAAGCATTATTAAACACAATGTCCACACAAAGTGAACGGGCAAATAGTTACAGAGAAAAGCTTCCACAATTATTAGTGGTGATATTGAGTAACCAGAGGTACTATACGAGAACTTGTAGGATTTCCATATGTTGATAAGAAGTGGAAATGAAGAAAGATTTCAGGCAATGACTACTTATTGTGTACACAGACAAAAAAGAAAATATGATCACATACACTTGATTAGGAACAGAATTACATATACACATTCCGTGAAAGAAGAAGTTAAAAACAGAAGAAAGTGTTCAAAATAGAAGAACGTGAATATCATACAAATATGATAAAATATAGATTGTGATTATACCAGATGAATATACTTTTATCTATGAAGAATACAAAGTAACAGATATGTGACTCATAACACATGAACTTCACCTGAAAAAAGTCACTTCCACGAAAAAAGAGAGATACATTCATTTATGTTTTCCATGTACACTGGATCTGTACAGGGATATGGCTTGAGTAAGATCAGTGATGTTCAGGCTTAATAATGCAGATACCAGTCCCTACGAAGTATGGTGAAAGTTACCCCCCTCTATACTACACAATGTATTTCAGAAGTCTACCACAGCCTGGTAGTTTTGATGAGAGTTGACAAGGGCGTTCAGAAGGATAAGACAATGTTATGTTCAGTTACTACAATATCACACTCATCCCTCTCTAAAATATGCGTTTGAATCAATTTCTTTATGTGTGCAAGTTACATGTCACATAAAACCACTTTGGTGCTATTTGAAGTTAACTGTACTTCATATCTCTCTTAAAATTGTTGGACCCTTTGTAAAAACAGCAATCAGAAGCTTGGCATGTTTTTAATGCAGCACTCAAACTTTACCAATGACTTTCCTTTTTCCTACAAGTTTATTTAATAAGTGGTACATCAATGAGAAGTTTCGGGCGCATACAGCTGTGTCGTGTTTCATGTTACTAACATTAGCAAACTTCACTGTAAAGTTCTGTTCAAAGTTAATATACTGCTAAAATCAAGTCAGTTGCCTTTATACAGCAGAACTATTGTCACCCCTATTTTGCCCAGTTAGCATGGTGCTAGCAAGCTGACATTTCACCAGCCTATCTGCAAGTCCTCTTCTATTATCCTGCTCACCCCTAATGCCTTGCAAAAAGCTACACAAATCACCATTGATAACAATGGATTTGGACTCAACCATTGTGGTGCAAGGGTTAAGGCAGCCTGCACTGCCAGCAAAATGCCCTATGCTCATTTACTTTTTCCCCCTCCCCCAACCTTTGGAATATATTTACACGTTCTATCAAATCGATACCTCCCAAACAAGTAGCAAAATACATTCGAGCTATCTATCTACACTAATCAAACATGAATAAAAAGGTATCAAATGTCAAATCTAAAACTTCTTTCAAAGGCTATGAAAAATGACATAGGATATAATATATTCATACATCTTTAGAATATTTTTGTTAAATGTTGCACCCTCTTGACAGTAATTCAAAATGGCTTCTTACAAATTTTTTATGAAAAAAAACCACCATGGAACAATAACAGCGTTATATCAAACAGTCACATTAAAAAAATTCTTCGTGAATAAATATCTTATTGTTATCTGCTTGGCAGTCCCTAAGATGACTTGTCATTAAATCTCTCTTACTGGTCACTACGGTTACTTATGACAGGCCATGGTCATGGTGATGATGATGTTGTTAGTTATTTACACTATATATTAAAACTACAACAGAGACAGTTCACAAGTGCAGGACAAGAGATGTTATCCTCAGTGAGAGCGCCCTCTAAGTCTGCCCCAAGATGGAGGCCCTCTGTGGTGCGTCTGAAACGGCTGGAGATAGTCCCATACAGTTTCCCTAATGCACACTGAAGTGCTGTGTATGATGGCTAAACTAGCATACAGCCTTTCCTGCACTTACATGCACGATAACAAAAGTAAGCTGCTCTCTCAGTTCATCAATACATTCTACAAACTGACATATAAAACGCCACCTGTGCACAAACTTGTTGATGCTACATGCTTCACAACACCAAAATTTCCATTGTGGAAAAGGGAAAACCCTATACTTGCATACTAGAGTAACATAAGTTCTAGGACACAACAGCTGCAGGAGGAAAAAAAAAGTCTGAAAAAATGTATTGATTTAAAATGTATGTACATCAGTCTCTTTTTTTACTGAAGGAATCGTTCAGTATGCTTTCTTATCAGTACTGTCTATATCTAAACACATGTAAACATTGAAATCCATAAAAATAGATCATTCCCATTTCATTTTTTCGGGTTCTGGTTCACAATTGGAGCTGCAAAGTTTGAAATAATTATGCAAAGAGCAGATTTGCGTAGATGAGTGCTATTACTATACCAGCTACCAAGGAAAAAAGGCCACCATATTTACAGTATTTTTCCGTAATGAGATCATCAGAGGCCCACACAGGTTTTAAAAAGAGCATTGCATCACCACTAACACAAAAAAAATTAAAATCATGAAATTTGAGCTTCACTTGTTAAAATTTTGTGTTAAATTACATTTGAAAAACAAAATGTCACCAGCAAGCATTTAAATCATCCAGCACGGTCTATGCAGACGCTGCCTTCTTTGATTCAACCAACACTTAAAAAATAAAATTGCACTGTCATATTTTTTTTCTGAAAAATATTTTCTGGATACTTTGTGGAAACTCTGAAGTTATGTTTTAACAAATTAAGACAACTGAGCTTATTTCCAAAAACAAGCCAGGATCTCTACATATGTTTAAGTTGTAGTGAGGAAACAATTATCTGGTTATACTTGGGAATACTTTTATGAAATGTTGAATATGTATAAGTGAAATGGTGGTGTATTTTTTTTCTGTCGTCTTATTAATAGATTTTGGTTTCAACAAAGTCAAAGTACTAGTTGCACATTGTGCCATCAAGGCTTGATTACTAAACCAAGACATAACCCTCAACCACAGTAAGCGGTTGGTTGGTTTTATTTTTCACCGGTAACATCTAAAACCTTTCCCTTAGTAAAATGGTTTAATACTAACTGCAAGGTTGAGTACACAGGCTATATACACAGCATTTAGAACCAGGTGACTAGACCAGACATTGTACCAAAGATCAGAATGCATCAGTTTGACCATAACATTTTGCTTACAACAATGAAATTGTCAATTAAGCCGAGAAAACAAAAGGATTGCAACATATCAGCACAAGCAAGGTACACAGATTATGTATTTAATTTCCAGGAAGCAAGACATTTTCAAAGGTCTTAGTACTTGTTCATCTATGCTGATCTTTGATTCAATGTTGAAATCTATTGTATAAAACCTAACGAAAAAGTTAGAGTCAGTGAGTTGGATCATGTTGATAACTGCTGATGGCAAGCCTATACAGCTAGGTGACTTGAAAGTTGGCAAAGTCCCCATCCACTTGTTATTCAAGTTTCAAGGATGAACACACCAACTTTCTCTTCAGAAGTCGGTCGTCCTTGATGAAGACGTGCCATAGCGCATCAGGATAGGCTTGGGTTTTCATCGTACTGACGATACTGCTCTGATTGGACAGGGTGATACTGGAATACAAGAAAGACATAAATAAATCATTTTTGAAGTCCTGTACTGTATGGAAAAGTACATTAAAATGCCCAGATGACCCCTTCTACAAGGAACAAACAAACAGTAACACTGCATAATTAATGGAAGACTGCTTTCAAAGCAGCTGTGCATTTTTTGTCCTAAGCTCAATTCAAAACTCAGTCATCATTTGGTCTAACTCTGGGTGGACCTATCTATAGGGAAAATGGGGGCTGAAAGGGCTTGGAGCACATCCAAATATACTCTTTGTAATGGCACGGTGGGATGTTCTGCTGTACTGCAGGCAGCCTTGTAGTGTATTTGGTCTGCTTAGTAGCGTACTTGGTCTGAAATTAATAAACATTCACCATTCATAGGAAGTTATCCTTATTGACTTTGCATATTAAAATAATGTTGATAATACATCTTGTACATATAAATGCTATCATTTCATACTTGTAGTATTCAATGGGGAACCTTTCTCATCTGTTTGCAGCCAACAAAAGTAAACGGAAAACTGTTACAGTGTTACAGTATACTACACCATCCTATAGTTGTCACAAAAGCTGTATAAATTAGGGTAAAACCTGGCTGTTGGGACATCCTTGAGAAAAGTGAATCGTCCCTAAGCAACATGAGTCCACAAGCTAGAATGTGCCTTCGTGACAGTTTTTTTGGCCACTTACATATTCCAAATATTTTATTAGTCTTCTGCTTTTATGTTGACTCAGTTTGAAGGCCAAGGAGAAACTTAAGGCATGTTTTACCTTGATGCAGAGGTATCAGTATGGGCAGTTTTTTGTCTATATTCCAATACTTACTGCTGGCGGTGGAGAGCCTCGGATCAGCGGCAGTGTGTGTTCGCCATTCGGCTGTGCTGGGGCATCATGGTACCTGTTGGTCCTGGCGGTGATGTCATTGTTGGGTCGGGTGTGACTAGTAATCTCCATGCTATCTCTGCCAGTGCTGCTGGAAGTAACCCAATACAGTGATGTGAAAGGGTAAAAATGTTACAAATTATAGTTGCAGCTCTAAACGGTGCCTTGTATAAGTTTATCACATGGTGTGTATTCTGAAACAGCACACTGCTCTTGACCCTATTATCATGCTCAAGGATACAAGCCAGCACTTAACAGATAAAAATCATCTTACTTTTAATTCTGCACTGACAACCAAATTTACCAAACTTTTAAGGTAGTTTGCGCCTTGAAAGAGAATGTCTTAATCTTTTGTTCAAACTTTCCTTCTATAAATTAACTTTCAACGATTCTCTTACCAAATAAAGAAATATCTGGGGTCACCATGCAATATTTTGGTACTACAGAAACAAATGACCTAATATTTAGTGATATTTGAAATCAAAATGGCTGCCATCCCTATGTCAACTCTACGGAGAACAGTAAAATTTTTGATATTCTTCTTACACCAAGAGTTTTAAAATGAGCCCCCACAAGCTGTTGACCAGGAAATTATTGAAAAACCTTAACAGCCTGAAAATCTGTCCCTTTGGTGCAATCTACCTTGAGTCACACAGCAGAAGCATCTCCTGCTTGCATTAAATTATAAAAACAAAGCATAAAGCAAAGTGTGGTCATTCTTGATACAAAGCTAACAATTATTGATAGACTTAGATACATAGCTACAAAATAATTGAATAATCATGGATAAATATATCCTACTCATACATACAAACCGTGTCTTTCATACTAAGGTTATCCTAAAACTAAATTTACACATACTGGATATTCTGACAAAATCACATCAACCTAAACTTAAAGCACTTCATAAAATATTCAGTCAATAAAAATACATACCATTATGCTAACTATGCAATATTATTCAAGCGGCAAATATGAAGTTGAGAATGGTTTAGATGATGACCAAAACATTTACAATATAAATAGAGACTTTTTTTAGTTTTCACTGATAAATTTTCATTGGTGAAATATTTTTGTCGACAGACAAACAATGAATGGACAGCAAACCATCAGATATACAAGACTGACTCTGTACAGTATGTGACACAGTCCCTATTGTGTCTCTGCCTGTGACCTGGTTTGTACACAGGTGACAAAGGTGTGACACACACATTGATTGACACATAACAAAAGACCAGTTGATTGTCAATCCTGACTCACCTCAATGAGTTGATTTCAGCAGCATCTTGTGGTTCAGGTGATCTCAGAATAGCCGGCATGGTGGTGTTGTTGCTGTAGTAGTTCTCAAGATACGGGGCGGAGTCGTCTTGGGGTTTGGGAAAGTATGGATCGGTTTTGTCTACCTTGTAATAGTCTTTCCTGTAAAGAACAACGGACAGGATCACTATTGGTGGAGGGTGTGGAGGGGCTGGGGGATTGGGTGCAAAAGGGAACAGGGTGTAGGAATTCAGGGACGCCCCCTACCCCCAATCACTTCCCAACTACTCAGCAAGGTAAAGATGCATGAATCTATAAGAAAATCTATTCACATAGCTATTACTTACTTGTTGACTAGTTTCCTCCAAGCACACGATCCAACCAACACTAAGACAGTGAACATCAGTCCTCCTACCAGGGTACACAACAGCAGCAATGTCAGACCATGTCTGAAGAGAGAAACAAAATGACATAATACTCCACTACGTTTCTGCCCTTGCTTTTGGCTGTGGAATAAGTGTGAGAGATGACGGTAAGTGATCTTCATCACTGAAAGATGTTCATCACCAGTGAATATATAAACTGACATATGTACAGATCAGAAACAACATGCTGTTCTCCACGTCGATCCACTGCGTAAATATCACCACTGTATGTAGTGAGGTAGATCGGTCATGACAACAAACTACAAATAGCACACGCTTGAAATGGCACAGACATAACACATATCATGCCTTGATGGCAAAAATGCTCTCAGGTAATGCAAGTGATTTTAAGCTTATACAAGGGAAATTTTACCAACAATAAACAAGCTATTCTTTAAATATTATGAATATTCACATCTTCAAAGATTATGCAAGGATGTATGAATCTCCTGTATCCGGTAATCCTGTGTCCATCAACACTTCTTGACCTCTAGCCCACTTAATGATTTATTTTCTCTGCCAGTGTTTTGTTTCTTTAAGTGCCAATGTGATTCAGTGATGCACATGACAAACTATGCTGCTTTCAATATCAATTCTGTGAGACTTGACATATACACCAAAACTTGTAGCTTGAAACTAAACTTCATGTTTGAGTTTCTGACAAGCCAGGATAATGATACATTGATATGCATTGAGCTATCATACATGGAAACGTTTTTGGTAAATGCTCTGTCAGTGTCATTCCTGCACTCGCCATCAAAACACATTTTAAAATTTACAAGGATATATTACCTGCAATTTCTGACGTATTTTCTGTCATTTTTGCTCTGTTTGTACAAATACACTTTCTTACTCTACCTATCAGATTAGGTTGAAATGCCTAATGTTCAACTTTGTCAACACAGCCTGTATATCAAATGTTATTATAAAGAAATGAATTCCAGTCTGGACTAGAATTCATCTGTCAAAAGCGTTGATCACAATTTCAGGTTCGTCACTAAATATAGCTGCACGCGTGCAAGCATTGACAACGCTGCCTAAAGTTCAGACAAATTTTGTTGTTACATGCGCAGCTAGATGTTACCATCCATTGTAACACTTGCAGGTTTTATTTTCACTTGCAGGTTTTATTTTCATCGTGCATCATTTATTTTTGAATATAAATGAAAGAAAAATGATGTCATTTGCAATCAGTGCTATAGCAACATAGCATATTTCACACACTGTGTGTTTGCAAGGATAACACTTTGTAATTCAAAACCCTTTTGCAGAAGGCAGATAAAAATGTACTTGTCTTCCAGAACAAAAATGATGAAAATTTTGTCAAGAGTTACAGTTTTTGGCCCTGTACAAGACGATGGGATCATTTTGGAACAGCACTGACAAAGGTACTTACAATATGTCGTGACAGACGCCAGTCAGGGCTTGTAGGTATTCTTCATGTATGACATCACAGTTGACAAATGTTTGTAAATCGTGTAGCGCAATCTCTGTCTGGTTCAGACCCCGGTCTATCACATGTACCACACTCTAGATTGAAATAGATGAAACATCAAGACAAATCTCAAACACAACATAATGCATACAGTTTCTGATTTCACACAAATGTTGGTCTGGTATACGTCAACATTCTCATGCAAATCTTTGCTTGGCTGATGTTGGTATAATAGAAAGACTGACAATGGACATCTGCAGAAATTGTCAAACAGCGTATGTGTGCTTACCATAGCTTTGGGATAGTCATCACTGGCGAGTTTTTCCACTCTTTTCAAGTTGGCCTGTGCCTCATCCAAGCTCACTTGACACTGTTCCAGAAACTAACAAGAGAGAGGATATGAAAGAACATTACACACAGGTATCTCAAATTAAAATCTTGCAATTTCTCAAAATTCTACAAGCAGTTTTGCCATTAAAGAGGAATGAGACACAATGAAATTGAAAGCTAAAGAATGAAATAATTCATTATTTTTCGGGTTTTTTCATAAAAATATTGCATAAAGATATTACTGACATCCTGATAACTCATGGCCATGCAAGAATTCCATCATGCTCATTTGTATAAACTCAACTCATGAGGGCGCTATAAAGAATACAATCTCCACTGCAAGTTCCCCAAAGTATGTGCTTGATAAATTCTGTACTCACATCTTCAAATGGGTGATAAGAGCTTGGATAACAATATAGATAGTATTCCATGATTTCTGTCAGGAGGAAAGAAGGAAAAATAATTTCAGCATGCTCCGTAGGTAATAACAACAACAGTGAAATAAGGCTGTCTTGCTGGTTAGAAAACTGCTTTTTTTTCTACAATGTAATTTGTTTCTGCTGAGAAAAATGCATGGTTATTGGGTCGATATCATACACAAAACAGATCATTATTCATCCCACACCTGTGAATTTGTTATTCTTCACTGAAATTGATATGGTCTTCGGTGTAAGCTACGCGTCGGATATCTATTACTTTTCTGTGTCTAGAGGGACGGTGTTTGGCCCTTTATACTTGGACTGAACACCTGCACGTCTCTCTCATTCTTGAGGTTTAACACAATCTATCAACTTACAAGACAAATAAACCAAGGCAGTTGCTCTGGCACTGCTTATCAAGATAATGGGTGAATTACCTGATGCAATTTGAAATATGGGATGATTTACATAAATATTGAGATACTTTGAGACCCTTCCAACAAATCTCACTGAATAGTTCCATAGTGACATACAAATGTAATGTAACCTTATTTGTTTTAATTTTCTGCTTTCGAAGAATAAAGACAAGACTTTGACACATCATCTTTTATTTTTGGCTCAAAATTTAAAACACTGTGTAACAGTGCCATATGCAGTGGACTTGTGTTTGTGGATCTTAAACATAAATTCTACTGCACGCTGATGAGGACACAAAAAATGAAGCCAAAAAAACCAGGCATTCAGATATCTGCTGATCAGTGTGACATCAATGCAGCAACTGCACAAGTCATGCCTTGATGCCGACTTTTTTCCATCTGTTGTCATAGCAACGGTGTTGCTGTGCGCAGCGCCAGACGGCAGAGAGAGGAAGAGACACAGCGGTGCAAAATAATATCGGCTTGATGGCTCCTGGGTAATTATCTCTCAGTTATTTTGCTGTTCCAGTATCGCTCTCGCTGTCATTACAGGGGACGCTATTTGCCAAAGAAAAAGGGCCCATCACTAATGATGAACTCTTGGCGACACAGATGCACAGATGAATGCATTCGACGCAGTTTGAATTCTGCAGGTGGGCAGTCACTATTTGCATCAGGAATTTTACAAACAGCATTAAAAATAACACTTTAATTGCCTCAAAACAACCGAAAACTGATGTCGTATTTTTCCATAAATAATTGAACGCCCCCTAGTGAAAAGACAATCATCACCCTGGTAATCAAACTCTAATTTCCATCCTAACTCGCTTACTTCATTTTTCATCATTAGAGAATATTAAATTCCTCACAGCCTTGGGTAATAAACAGCACTAGACATTCATTATAATTTTTATAGCTAAGATGCAAATTTACGAGGGAGCCTGGTAAGATGAGTGTCTCAGGGTGTTCTCACAGCTCTGCTACAGACAAAAAACCCCTGCACAGCTGTTTCTTGAACTGAATGTTTCTATATGCCACCTGGGAGATCAGTATTGTTCAGATATATGTGAAAATACTGAGGATAATGACAGTGTCATCGTTGCAGGTGGCACTTTCAGCATCCACATGTGCCAATGATGCTCCGTCGTACAGGGCAACAACAATCAACATCGATCACCTTGACACAATTCTGGTGGTCATAACCGCCCTATAATCCAATATTCCTCATTTGATAATGCAAGAACAGTGCTATTAAAATCTTGATCTGACTGCGCAATAACCTCATTATCTGACTATACCCTGGCATGTCAATTTACACGCTTTCAAGATTCTTCGGGGCGATAACATCATTATCTGACCTTCTCATTTCCACTGGGTACGAACAGTATCATAATTGTACTCTTTTAATCCTTCAGGGCGATAATGTTCTTATTCCCCTAACATTGTTCACTATTCCACAAATAAATGTCCAGTACTGTCTTTTTTTCACATGTGCATTTACATTTTTATGAGATATAATATTATTCTCTTTTAAACTTGACATGTCAATAACACTGCTCTCTTTTTCAATTACGACACAAGTTATAATATCTCCCAATCAATGTTATTATCACGAGTTTATCATCATACTTCAGACAGGTTTATCATCGTACTGCAAACAGGGCAGTAAAAGGTATTATCTTGCTCCTTTTAAATGTATAACATTCATCACTACGTCGTATCTTTTTTTCCACCATACTGTGTTTTTACAATGCATTCTGAAAAAGACGAAGGTGAAATTGCAAGTTCGGTTGCATACAGCTGGAATGGTTGAGCCGATTGTATACTGAACCCCCTAGCTTTGCGTTTCCTCTTTTGGAGGCCAGGCAAAAATTCTTTTTCGGCAATCTGAAAGTGATAAAAGCATCAGCGATGCATAACTATGGGTAAATTAAGGTGAGAATTCATCTCATCAATTTGAGGCAACCTTTGTCATGAACATCATTTCAAGGACAGAAGCCTTTGTGGTGGTGTAATTTCAATTTTTGATGTACCCAGACTCAGTACCCTGGATGAACAACTCTACATGTAATACACCTATCAAAATTATGACAGAGTCATTCCGTACTACACTAAGAGTAGCTTGTCTATTCTTGGAGAGCTCACAGGGAATAGACTAACAAGTTGTCCCATTCCATGTAATGATACAAAATACATTAACTACTCTGATCTTCTATAAAATTGTACGCCTTCAATAGGTATTGGGACATTTCAATGTTATACGATATGCATCAATCGGTCTCAACAAACACTGGTACAAAAGTAATCTTTGTAGAGAGTTACCGGTATACGAATGACAAAAATATCTGCTTGATGAGAACAATTGTGCTGGTTCTATTTTATAGGTCACTGCATATTTAAAACAATAGCCCTGTATTGTATACTTTAAAACCAGCTCTCCACGACTGAAAGCGCTGCATTAACTTTATCCTAATTAATTAATGTTTTCATAATGGATTAAACATACTGCTGGCACTGGCTTGTGGATGTTATGATCACAGAGCAAAATGTTCACATACATCCGTTCGTAAACTTGTGATGGACATCGTTCACTCTCAAGGGGTCCTCATGCAGAACAAATGCATCAAACATAATACACTGCATAGGAAATAAATTGATTAAGCCATCACACCAGGAGAAGTGTTTCCAACATCTCACGGCCCGTCCATAGACATGTGATGCCAAGCAAAACACAGACTGCCTGCAGACAAAATGTCCACGTACAGAGACACATCATTCTGCGTTGAGGACCTTTAAACTGAGTTGTAACCCATCAAGAGAATGTTGGTAATTTATCTTATCTGTATGGAGGAACAGGTGACAGTGATTAGGATCATGACCTCTGACCCGTTTCAAGTGTACGCCACCGAGATTAGGGTCACAACCTCTGACCCATTTCATGTGTACTCCACTGATTTTATGACTGCAAGCTTGAATATTGGTATTTCACCATTAATGTCTGAGTCTATATTCTCCATATTCTCAGAGGAACATTCACTTATTGGCACACGTGTTGATGAATTATCCTATTAAAACAGTTCACACCGCTGTCATGATATTTTATGTGCAGTTTACACACATCTAATTTGCAGAAGATGATCTCCGACCCGTCTTTCTGAAGCAGTAATTCCTCTTGATAATTACCATATTTTGTAACCAACTTACATACTCTCCATTCAACCTGCTGCCATATTTACTAAAATATTTAGTTAAACTTTTATTTACTTATTTGTTTAGATTTTCATTGTAGTTGTGACGCTTTTCAATGTTTTCTATCAATAGTTGTTTAGGTGTTCAGCTGATGGTAAAAATGTTTATTACTTTTTTCAATTTTTATTCTCCCCATTTTTGACAGAAGCAGACAACACGGTGGAAATGAAGCCAGCCAATGAGCAATGTTTCTGATCTGGAGATCATTGGACAATATCATCGACATCACCAGGCTACGAAAAGAATCCTGTCAAATTTCAGTTTCTGTCGTTATACATCATGTGTAGAAAGGATTTATATAGAGTTCATACCTTCATCTACTGGCATGACTGCTTTCTGACTTAGGATGTAAGTGTCTGGTTCCATGCAGAAATCACTGAGACCCTGTGAATGACAAAAGATAGAGGAAAAATTCAACATTTGACATGGCAGAAATTAGGCCAAAAAAATAATAGGTTTGTATCTGGTCATTGACATGTGGCAAAAATGATGCGGTGACGCGATTTTTTAAAATTCTTTTTATTTTTGGTTGAATTTGATGCATTTTTGCCTTTCTTCCAAAGGGGCAAATGAAAAGCAGGAAAAAAAATAGTTGACGCGCACACTTTGAAGTGATGCAGGTGTTGACCAGAAACAAATCAATTTTTTTTTGCCTCATGGAAACCATATGGGTGTATTGTCAATAAATTGACACCTCTGAGGCTGCAAAAATCACAAACTGTAAAAGATTTGAGCTAATGCGCAGTGTATTGAAAGCTTTCAGCCAATTGGTTGGCTGAACTTTATCGCTTTCATTAAATATTTTCCAGTCAGATAGGGTGTAGCCCTAGTTTCAGATGCCATAAGTTGCTGTAAATAATGACAATGTACCTATCAGATTTGACCTTCTAAGCTGTTGCTCACTACCAGAAAGTTTGTGTGCAATGAAAGGTAAATATTCAAAATGGTACGAAAGAATTAATTTTCACACCAAAAAACAATAATTAATAAAATATTTCACTATTTTCACGATAAGGAAAATTAATATGAACATGAACAGCATTTATTAATTAATAATCTGTATTAAAGCCTGTTGCTAGGAGACAGCCAACTAGGTCACTATCTGAGAGTGTCTCTACTTCTTAGTAGGTTGTGATGTCACTCAGGGATTTCATGTTGAGACTCAGTAAACTGACTGACTTAATCAGTCCACGGATCTCTGTATTAATGATGTCAACATTGTTTTCCTGGTGTTCTGTGTATTAAACACAAACACAGTTGCGCCATCAATCATGTTAAATCGTTGTAAGTCACACTTGCTGTGCAATTAATGAGCTGTAATCTTTGACTTTACCACACAGACTTTTAGCCGGAAATGACTAAAAGATTTCTATATTTATTTTACTATCATAAATCATGCATTTCTAAACCGTCTGACATCAAACAAAACAACACTGTGTCCTTGGATTTTATGAGGGCATTACATTTTTAAAGGGACACAAGATACATTACTCTTGATAATTTTTTTGGTGAATTTGTTGAGTCAATCAACAATTTTCTCTTTTTCATAAGAGCATACCCTAGCATATCATGTAAGTGTGACTTGTCATCCAATTCCAAGGCAGTATCATTAGGATATTTCAATAAACAGATTCAAGGGAAAATGAGCTGTTTAACTTTTTTGCAGACATTTTCACTTTTGTCAAGGAGATTATAACAGTTATTTTCTTCTCTCAATAAAAATTGACAATATGACAATATGGAATAACGGGCGACGCGCTGACAATTAACGTTTATTTGTGGGCAAGGGCGAGAGAAAGCCAAAAATTAACGGGCGAGGCTTGCCGAGCCCGTTAATTTGGCTTTCCTCGAGCCCGCGCCCACAAATAAACGTTAATGGTCAGAGCGGAGTCTGTTATTTCCATTATATTATCAGCAAACCAAAGAAACCGTCAAAACTTCTGAAATTTCAGGAGCGAACGACAACCGGGGCCCCAGAAACTGAGCAATACACGACGCACTGTCACGCGCGCTGTAAAAAATTTGGCAAATCCGGAGATGTTTTCAGAAAAAAGTATCTCAACTTGACCTACAAGTGCTCCATTTATGATTGATTATGATTTACGTTTGAGCTGTAAAGTTACGATACTTTGAGATGTTAATCTTATTATTCATATTCACGGCATGTAAACAACATTACTGTGTATTTGTGGTCAGTCACGTGGTTCAGCTCGACCATCAAAATGCGACGGGCAGGGCATGGTAATATAATATAAACTATAGGCCTTCGGTTGGACACTCAAATTTTTTGTTATACTTTGTACAATGTCACTGCTGACCAATGAATTCTAGTCTTGACTAAAATTCATTTGTTGGCAATGACATTGGATATCACATACACAGGATACAAAGGAAAGGATAAGTTGATGTGAGGCATTTTGATGTGATTTTGGGAGTAGGATAACAAATTGTATTTTACAAGCGGAGCAAAACACTGGAAAATTCAGTTACAACTATAGTACAGCAATACTGCTCATCCACTGTACTTCTGAGCAATATGCAGTGTTTATGCACTGGCACAACCACTGATAATGCATGGAGCACAATGACACGATGTTCTGCCATGCAATGCAGTAAATTTACAAATTATGTCTACATCCAAGGTCTGTTGTGCCTTCATGGTGAGCACTTTAAATGCATGTTGAATTGCAATGCTTGTTATCATTCGAAGATGGCCTTGGCAGCTAGCACTGACAATAAAACTACTGATAGTGTTACTGATAGACAGGAAAGACAGAGGTCGATGAACCACACCGTACAACCTTATCAATCCAAAACAGAGCTGATTAGGAGGAGAGGGCAGTGAACTTCAATCCTGTTGATAAACCGTAAACAAGTCTTTGAACAAAACACCATTATTTGTTTTGAGCTGTTCTACTATTACAAGCAGGCAGTTTCAAATTAAAATTAATTCGCGTATTCTATATTTCTAACAACTAAAAGAAAACCATATATTTATGGTACTGTGTCAATATTTTACAAAGATAACAATTTTTAATGGAGCGAATTCAGATATCATCCACTCCCTTGCAAAAGTGATGGAAAGGACCCCTTCCTTTTAAAGTGACCAAACCATGAAAAAAACACACATGATTGTTTTTTAACAAAAGCAATATCTATCACTACTGAATTTAAAGGTCAAAATATTACAAGTCTGGGCCATATGTACAGAAGGATTGGTGCTGTGACCTGACATAATTTAAGTTTCACAAATGAATATACAAAATGCCTCACTGTATCTTGGGGAATGCCCAGATGACATATTTAGAAATGGCCGCCTGAGTGCTGCAATAAAATTTAGCAGGCTTTCCATTTTTATAGCATCTGCAGTTTCAAAAATAGAAGAAACACTAACCACAGCACGGCAACAAAGACTTGGACACACACACACTCAGACCACAGGCATGTAGAGGACATTGAAGGCCAAAATTCTAACATCAGTCGATAAAGAACATTTCCAATTGAGAACAGAATGTAGAAAAACTCTCCATTTCAGTGGAATTTAATCTGTCACAGCATTCTGTAAATATATCTCGGAGTTCACGTCTGGATGTAAAGAATGCCGTCTACTGATGGATTATGAGGAAGTAAAATGCAAGAGTAGAGAAGTGGCGGAATGGGAGATGTCGTCACTTTTCACTTAATATCCTCTACTTCTTCCCTTCATTTTATTACTTTTATGTCCGTGCCTGGGGATTAGTAGAGAATCAGCTGAACAATAAACTTCCTTTACCATTATTTCTTTGTTTACATTGATAGCGAAATTTGCAGCTCTGAGCAACAAAGATTAATCATAGGCCCATATTACAAAGGCCTTGATATATTTGATGCACAATGGATGAAGCATGTGGGCTTGCAATAGTTGAGAACTTGACACAGCAGGGAAGTTGGATATTTAGTCGGATGATTATCCACTGATGGAGGGGGTGGTATGCAAAAACACATTTGGATGAAAATGTAATTCCATAAAACTATGAGACCCTAATGCAAGACACCTGGTAAATTATTTCAGAAAGTAGACATAATTTGTCTTCTAGGTCAAGTCAATCAACTTAAATTTAGGAAGTAGAAATTTTCACAACAAATATTTTACCTGTACACAACAAGTGACATTTTGAATGTCTGGGAATTTCAGAAGCTAAAGTTGTGCTGCACTCTCATTTAGTGACTGATAGTTTGCAAAATTCATTTTGCAGTCACAAATCAAACGTAATTTTTTATCTGAAAAACTTATTACACATCACAAAGGGAAGATATTTTTGACATTAAGCACCCTTTACCTGAGGACAGCACTGAATATTTGCAAACAAGGCCAAGTTGGATAGGTATCACTTCCATAACATTTGGATACAGTCACTGCTGTATACTTTATCTATAATAATCATTATGAGACTGCCACCAGACAGCCACACTGAATCGTATCACAAAGTCAATCAGGACATGCATGTGAAAGCTATTGTGTGTTGTTTTTACACAAAGGTTAACAGAGAAATCGATGTATTCATGTTGAATAATAATTAACACACCTGGCAGCTGCATCTGATCAGCGTGCATGTACTGGTACTATGCCATTGCATACTATTCCTATGCTAAGTTGGGAGAAATCAGCTATAGCCGGTTTGGCTGCAATTTTAGATGGATTTTCTAGAATTTTTGTCCAATTCATAAAATATGGTTTCTGATACTCTTTCCAAAGTCACGTCCACTTGCCCATACTTCACCATGTTAATACAACCTGAATGTGCGTAATCTTCAATGTTATGTTGACAACTAAACTCCAGTCCAGACCAGAATTTATTTGTCAACAATAACACTACCTACTGTATTTGTTGGTGAAGCTAGTCGATGTATTTTTACATATGTGATGAAGAAGAAACTTTAAAACAAAACATAATGAAAATATTATCAAAAACTACTGTTATGGTTCCTTTTATTGGCCTGCTGGAAAATTTCCCCTACTTAGTAAGAATAACAGTATTGATCAAGAAAGTTTTCTTTTGACTGGGAAAAGAAATTTGGTGAATTTTAGAATTCCCTCACAGAATACCCCATTTCGTGAGCCCTTTATTGACCTTAAATCCCAATATTTTTGAAGAATTGTGCTAATAAAACTTCAAAATTTTACTGAAAGGAGAAATCAGTTTTTGCTTGAAAAGAATTAATGGGGGCAATTCAGTACAGAATTCAGGCAATATTGGTGAGCTTTAAAGAGTTCAAGATCAAACTGCTTGATTCTTTCTTTGATAATGAAAATGCCAGGATGTTAAGGTCATGTGGAGGTCATGAAATTAATCGACTAATGTTGCTAACCTTTACGAACACATTGATAAGTATGTTTCCCTCTGTGGTGTTTAGGAGACAAAATGTACAAAAACACTTTGACATTCAAAATTAACATGGACAGGAGAGAAAAATAATGTTGAGTTGCCATAACACGTTTCACAATCAAGGTTTTGATGAGCACGGCATCAGCCAGCGTTTGCATGTCATAAAAGAAGACAGGAAAACAAACACATGCATCCTCTTACACAAACTCATATCCAGATGAGAATCTCACAGCTTTCATCTTTCTGTTTGCAACATAAAATCCTCACACAAAAAAATCTCCCCTGTAACCATGGTAGCAGATGCGCACATAGAGCTGTAAAAACAAGCTGTCAAATCCCCTCTTCAGCCACAGCAAATAAATTATCATGTCTTTTTTGTTTTGCAATCTTACCAGCACGAGAAAGATCTCAGCTCCTAATGTTGTCCAGCATATGATAAGGGTTATCAGTCCCAGAACAGCCGCCCTGTCAATGAAATTGAAAGCCAGTCATTAAATCCATTGAACGTGGGACAATGTAGTGCTTATCATGTTTTACAAACTGTGTTTGTGCAGAATATATCTGTATGCAGTCTGTGTATTATAACTGGAGGGTCTGTTTGATTTTTATTTTGGCAAAGGGATGCATGTTTCCAGGTGCCCTTGTATTACAGGAAATGATGTCATTGTTGTGTGTTTCTCACCACGCTTCCTTGAACCTATAGGTAGGACAATGTGAACACATTTTGTCAATAGTTGCTGTATCTCTGGTCATGCAGTCATGTTTCTTGTCTTAGGTGGGCTTAATTCATCAACAAAGACTTACTGAGAGTTCCTTTTACAAGCAGATTCAGATCTTTACATCGGCACGATTAATGTCTTTGTTTTATATATAGCTGTACGCCTGAACAAATTTACTGTTTGCCTGAACCTTATACCATTGTGGAAATGTTACATACTTGCCATGTTCAACAACATCAAATTTCGTCTTGTTTTCTTTTGTTTTATTTTGTTTTGTTTGTGTCAGAGAACAAGAGTATATCGATGTAAAACAGCAAGGCTAAGACAGTCACTCGTAGGAAGTGTTCAGCATGTTTATCTTACATAGAAGGTATTTAACTCTTGATATAAAACTGCAAATAATCAAAGCGGAGTCAAAAATCAGGCATCTTTACTCCTTGGGCAGACATGTGACCATAAATCAAGTGAAGAATGTGTGGACAGACAGTAAGTAAATTATTGTCCATCTCCTGATATGCAACAACACAGAGTTACGACCAGGGCACCAAATAAGGCCACTCATGTGATACCATCAGACATCGACAGTTCAGTTTTCAAGTGGTTCCACTGGAAAATTGCTCTTTTAACGATTGTCATATATGCTGTGCTATGTTGATGATAGGTCTGAAGTACAGGCAACCTTATCTGTCCGGATCCGCTATTATTGGACTATCCCTCTTTTTAGTCCCCACGGACACCGTCCGGGGGGACTTATAGGTTTGGTCATGTCCGTGCGTGCGTCCGTGCGTGCGTGCGTCCGTGCGTGCGTGCGTCCGTCCGTCCGTTCACGCAGATATCTCAGAGATGCCTGGAGCGATTTCATTCAAACTTGGTACAAGGATTACTTCATATGTCATACAGATGCACGTAGATTTGTTTTGTGATGCGATCCAATATGGCTGCCAGGCGGCCATTTTATTATGATTTTTTCATGTACAGAGCCATAACTCAGGCATGTTTCAACTGATTTTATTCAAAGTTGGTACAAGGACATTGACCAATGTCATAGATATGCACGTCAATTTTTTTTGTGATACGATCCAATATGGCCGCCATGCAGCCATTTTGTTACGATTTTTTCATGTACAGAGCCATTACTCAGGCATGTTTCAACAGATTTTATTCAAAGTTGGTACAAGGACATTGACCAATGTCATAGCTATACACATCAATTTGTTTTGTGATACGATCCAATATGGCCGCTCTGCGGCCATTTTGTTACGATTTTTTCATGTACAGAGCCATAACTCAGGCATGTTTCAACAGATTTTATTCAAACTTGGTACAAGGATATTGACCTATGTCATGCACATGCACATTGATTTGTTTTGTGATACTATCCAATATGGCCGCCGTGTGGCCATTTTATTACATTTTTTCATGTCCAGAACCATAACTCAGACATGTATCAAGTGAATTTATTCAAAGTTGGTACAAGGAGATTGACCAATGTCATACATATGCACATTAATTTGTTTTGTGATACGATCCGATATGGCCACCGTGTGCCATTTTATTACGATTTTTCCATGTCCTGAACTACAACTCACACATGTATCGAGCGAATTTATTCAAAAGTATTTTTATCACAGACCTAATGAAGAGGACTCTATCCTCTCTGAGGACCTGTAATCAAAGTACCCATTAACAAGTGGGGACTGTGTCATCAACGATGACTTGTTAAACTGAAACCCTGGTCTAAAGAGAAGGACACAAATATTCACATAACCTAGAAGCAGCGTATAGGCTAGGCTCAATTCATAAAATGTAAAACACTATTGCCTGTAACTTTTGATGTCTTTTCTTTTCCTTTTCTTTTCCAAAATCATGTTCTACATGTCTAGTTTTCAACTTTCCACCACAGCCTATATGTGTCCAACGCTAACTCAGTTGTGATCTGGACTAGCAGTCACTTATCAGCAGTACTGAGCACAAATGCACTGTTATCAAGAATAATACCCTGTATTTACGTAGGCTTTCCGAAGAAGAAGAAAACGCCCTTTCTGAAAATATTATCAAACGTTATAGCCATGTTTCTTCAAATGTGTATAAAGCCCCTTTGGGGCTCACATCAAATCAGATGTCATGTCTGCTACTCTCAGAATGATTTGTTTGTCTGGGTGCTTGACAACCTCATGTATTTCATCTCTGATAAAATACCATAGCAACGCACGTGTCTAAATCATCATTATCAGCTGGGTATCTGTTTAATGATGTGTGTCTTGGCAAATGCACGCTTTTCTACTCGGCTTTGGAACAATAACTTTCCGTGTTATTTGAATGGAGGTATTAAAAGTTGGTACATCAGTACCTGCTCTTCTGGTTCCAGTTATGGAGATCAATCAGTGGTGATAGATGTCACAGTGTGTCGACTGACACTGGAAGCCTCGCAAATCTCTCTCATAATCTCCCTATTTCTATTATATATGTATGGAGCAAACATTACCTATGGGAAATAATGGGGTTAAACTACAGCCTGGAGACAAGAAGGGTTGATAGCCTTATCAATACCATCTTCCTGCCGGTGGTATCTGTTGCTCTATGGTTCACTGACTGGGTTCCAGTTCTTATCAAAGCCAAAATTTGGCACAACTTTAGAAACGTTTTGCATGAACACTATTTTTAGAAAAAAGCTTCCTGAGTTTATAACAACATCTCTAAACTGATTAGTTTATTTAAGTTAATAGATAAATAAATAAATAAGTAAATATAATAGATAAAGTGTAGCTAGATATGTGACTATCTGACATACACTTGATGGGACAGTGTAGCTTCACATACTTCTCACAAGAGGCCAAAAATTGAAATTGGTGGCATCATTTTTCGCACACTACCAGCACCACAAACAATGACCTTGGAACCAACAATATCTTTGTATAGAAAGCTGAATTTTTTTATCTTATTTACTTTCTGGATGAGATGAGCATTTGAAATTCTGGTCCGGAATTTGAAATATTCCGATTCAAATTTCTAACTCGAGATCATTCCAAAATGGAATTTCTAATTTGGAAGTAATTCTCACATTACATTAAAATTTCTATCTTGCTCCATTCCCATATCCATTAAAGTTTTTATCGTACGCTAAGGGGTAGAACCACCTTCCAGAGTGCTGAGGTTTTCTCTGGGCAACAAAGACATGCCACCTGCTCATATGTGTTCAAGGCGTTTTGGGTTGATCTCTACTCAGACAGACAAAATGAGGATGTAAAATTTACGAGGCTAATTTACGTTCAAGTTTCTCTTTATTGCAAATTTTAATTTCTTTCTGTGAGAACTCACTACTCTGTGTATGATTTACAATGTATTTCATGACTTCATAGTTGTGTAAGTGCGAATGCGTGTGAACCTGTGTGATGTCTGTAAGTATATAGTTGACGATCAATCTCCGCCATTAGTGAAACAACCTCACTCTGTGTCACCCTGTAAGTGCTGCAGTGATGTTTGTCCACTTTGTCGGAGGTTGTGAGATCATGAATAATTGCACACTCTACAGAAAATCTGGGCGTCCGAAAATATAGTGTTTAAATAGCCTGTTCCATTTTCATGCTACTCAACACCGTCAATTTGCATAAATTACGACGGGAACTTTGTGACTACCCATCACAAATAACGAATTTAGTGCCAAAGCGAATGTACTTTTCAGTAAATATATCACGCATTGAGGAAGCTTGATATATTTTGCAAAGACTACTAGGAAACAGCCCCGTTTGCCATTCCCCTGTAACCATGGTATTCTGTAAGTACAGTGCACCTCTCGTGACCCTGTCACCCCAAAGTTCCCTGTGTAATGGGCCAAACACTTTATCGAAGACAAAAAGGATGTAAATCAAATTAAGGTGCTATGGGCTACCCAGCTCATGATGAACAAGAACACCTGAAATGGTTAAAATGTCAATATGTACTTCAAAGTTTCGATAAACTTTGTGAGTGTAAGTGTCTGTGTGTGCGCGTGCGTGCGTGCATGTGTCTCTCTCTGTATATTTGTGTGTGCATGCGTGCGTGCATGGGTGTGTGTGTGTGATACTTGCATCAAGTTATGAACTTGGGCATATTGTAAGAATTACGAATTTACACTTGAGTGGTGAGACATCTCTTTGTCCGAACAGACAGTGACAAGGTGAGAAGCCAACCAGTCATAGAGTTACAGTAGAATCCAAAGATGCCCATCAGGTTGGTGACCCAGATTCAACAGTTGCCTGAGACAACATTAGGAACAAAAAGTCATCGTTGATGACACAGTCCCCACTTGTTATGGGTAGTTTTGATTACAGGTCCTCAGAGAGGATAGAGTCCTCTTCATTAGGTCTGTGATAAAAATACTTTTGAATGAATTCGCTTGATACATGTCTGACTTATGGTTCAGGACATGAAAAAATCGTAACAAAATGGTCGCACAGTGGCCATATTGGATCGCATCACAAAACAAATTTATGTGCATAGCTATGACATTGGTCGATGTCCTTTTACCAACTTTGAATAAAATTGGTCGAAACATGCGGATATGCCTGAGAAATGGCTCTGTACGTGAAAAAATCGTAATAAAATGGCCGCCTGGCGGCCATATTGGATCGTATCACAAAACAGATTGACGTACATATGTATGACATAGGTCAATGTCTTTGTACCAACTTTGAATAAAATCGGTTGAGATATGCCTGAGTTATGGCTCTGTACATGAAAAAAATCGTAATAAAATGGCCACACAGCGGCCATTTGGATCGTATCACAAAACAAATTGCCGTGCACAGCTATGACATTGGTCAACGTCCTTGTACCAACTTTGAATAAAATCGGTTGGAACATGTCTGAGTTATGGCTCTGTACATGAAAAAATCGTAATAAAATGGCCGCCTGGCGGCCATATTGGATCGTATCACAAAACAAATTGACGTGCATATCTATGACATTGGTCAATGTCCTTGTACCAACTCTGAATAAAATCGGTCGAAACATGCCTGAGTAATGGCTCTGTACATGAAAAAATCGTAATAAAATGGCCGCCTGGCGGCCATATTGGATTGTATCACAAAACAAATTGACGTGCATATCTATGACATTGGTCGATGTCCTTGTACCAACTTTGAATAAAATCGGTTGAAACATGCCTGAGTTATGGCTCTATACATGAAAAAATCGTAATAAAATGGCCGCCTGGCGGCCATATTGGATCGTATCACAAAACAAATTGACGTGCATCTGTATGACATATGAAGTAATCCTTGTACCAAGTTTGAATGAAGTCGCTCCAGGCATCTCAGAGATATCTGCGTGAACGGACGGACGGACGGACGCACGCACGGACGGACGCACGCACGGACGCACGCACGGACATGACCAAACCTATAAGTCCCCCCGGACGGTGTCCGTGGGGACAAAAAATAGCTTACAGTTCTCTGTTGCTGACTTTAATGAGGTACAGATACTTACAGGAAGAGAAGGCACCTGGATGTCTTGCCCACTCCGATAAACACCATGATGCAGACAAGCGCCTCCCAGCACAAGACGATGATAGTCGTCAGCCATCTGAAGGGATACAAAAAAAAACCAGACAATGTCACAAACATTTCTCATATGCTTCAATGCTTGATTGGGTCCATCAATTTTGAATGAGTCTGATAACGCTGCGTGCGTGCATCCCTCCTTTAAGAACACCAGCGATTAACCTTTCAGGGCGGGGAACCATCTTACCTTCAGGGCTGTGCCTGGATGCATTTGAAATACTTTATTTCCAAGATTTACGAGTTTCGTCTTGAAGGAGATTACAAACTCGGTTTAAAGGAAGAAGAAGAGAGTAGATAACAAGACGCAATATACATTGTACATGGCCAATGGTAATTTTCCCTAATACCTAGCGATTGCAATGTTTTGAGGTTGTTGATGCCATTACAGATATGCTGCAGAAGCACTCGGTTCTAAGTACGCTGCAAACTTAGGCAAGGCAATTATCCATTCTGTGATCTTCTGCAATTAATGACAAAATGTGACAGTGATTGCAGCGAGTAACCACATTAGGAGCCCCCTTTGCTGTTTTCCCCAAGCAGTGTCTATTGAACCCACTTTCATACTTAGCAAACTCAACAGGATGGTTTTATTGCTCTGCCGTTTGCTGTTAGTTTCACACTGCTGAACACTTCTTCCAAATTAATGTGTATTTGCACTTTTGCACAGGATAAAAATAAATCTGATGTACCCTGTGAACTAGATGTGCCATCATGACTGAAGAATACTGAACTGTCAGCTTCACTGCTGGCAGGCAACAGCTTAGATTCATTTCGGAAACATCGAGGATGAGGTGTTCAATTGTAGCCAGACACCCAGACAAATTGACTGGCTATTCTCAATGCTTGGCAAGATTTTTCTGCCAAGCTTGTAGTCAATGAAGGGGTTATTTTCTCTGCATCACTCAATTTTTCTCGTAAACTTTACATGACAACTTGTCTTGTTTTTGGAAATACTTAGAACACCTAAAGTTTAGCAAAAGAGGCAAAAGTTCACTGAAATACCACAGGGAGTTGCAAAACTTCACTGAGATACTATGGGGTCAGAAAAACTTGCCTGTAGAATTCGTATGTATCCACTGATAAAATGGACAAATCAAGAGTGACATCTTCTAACTCATTTTGTACATTGATGATGCTGTCGGCCGCATTCTCTATCTTTGTCATCATATCTTTGGTAAGGTCCTGTAGTTTCTTTTGTACCGTGGCATTGCTACCTGGTTGCTTGAACACAGCCTGTAGGTCTTCCACTTCCTGGGTCATGTCATCGCTCAGAGTTCTGTCGATTATTTCCACCTGCCCAAAGAAAGGATGTTAAATTATGCTTAAATTTTGACAAGGGGAACAGCCAAACTTGCTCCCATGGGGATTACAGTAGCTGAAAACATTTTTGTCCAATTTCAAGTGCTTCTGTGGGCAAATGTCTTCTTTTTGCTAATTGTTTACAAGTGGAAGGAAAAGGAAACTGTCTTGCTCAGACATTAAAATGCGTCGCCTGTTCATGTTAAAAATTTGATATCCTACGGTTTTGCATTCATGTACATTATATGGTAAGGTCACCTTCCGGTGGAAATGAAAAAATAATTTTTTTGAATTATCCAATGATATCCTTTCCATGCTCTAAATAAATAATGCTATGACAACAGATTATGAACTGTGAAAAATTAATTGAACAGCATTTTTATGCTAAATAGCTTACATTATTAAATGTTAAAACTTTATTGACAATGTTACTGTATTTTGAACTAGTTCACGGTTTTAAATTATAGTCAATAAATGTAGGTCCATCAGATCCTCTCTTTCCAAACTTTCACCCTCCTACAACATATTTGCCAGCCATTCAGTTTAATCTGACATTGCCTGAGTTGCTACCAGGTAATTCCTGGATAAATTTCACTTAATAGGCTACCTTCGTCTCGATGTCATCCAGCGTGCTATTTGCTTCTTCAGTGGCGACAGCAAACTTCTCGACTCCCTTTGCAATCACCTGGTTGCCATAGAGACCAACAGCAATGGCTCCCCTAGGATGACAGAAAATAACAGCAATACAGCCCAATGAGAAACAGATATCTTCCCCCGCAAGGCTTTCATTATCAGTCTGTGTGCATATGATGGGTTTCACCTTCGGCAGTATTACCGACGCTCACAAAGTGATTTTGACAATGACTGGCAATACTATGCCCAGTAATTGCACGGCTCCTTTAAGGAGCTTCTATTCAGAACACTCGTACACCCAATGAGCAGTAAAGGAAATTTAGATGGTATATTTGATCACCAAGTTTTATGTCCCGAGGCAAATATTACTGACAACTATTACATTGCTCACTGGGGATAACATCTGCGAACATTTCTTTAGCTATAAGTAAGATATAAAAATTCTCTGTTCTTAAATTATTAACCGGGATGATATCACAAAAGACACAAAGGCAGTTATACGGAGACAGGTCGGCAACATTCAATCTGCCTGACAAGGCTATATTTCAACAGAACAAATTGAATAAGCCCCCCTGTGTTAGAAGCATTAGAAATGCTATTATTCACACCATATTACAGGTCTCACCATCTCCCACTATAAATCATTCTGGACTAATATCTCTGCCGAGCTGGAAACTCGGAGTGGAGTGCACACCTATTTCAAACTGCTCCGTTGCATCTGTAAATAGGCACTGGAGGGTTTGACCGTGGTTCAGACTGTTCCTTGAACAAAAACTCCTTTTAATAGGATTAAAATGTCATGGTTTACATCATACAGCATCCCAACTCTGAATTACAAAGAGGGAACTAGTTTCCATGGAGACCAATTTCTCTAATCCACAGGGGGGAGGTACACACACAATGCACACGCTTGCAGAATACTTTCAATTATTGATAGTGATTTTCTGATTTTGATTCGTTGCTGTCATTGAAAAAATGCAAACTATCAGAGATGAAAATAAAAATACTTGTACATCTATATGTACATTCTCTCTTACAAAGGTGGGATCCCACAAATTCTTTTCATATGTGAAGACAGACATCAACAGTAAATACATGTCTATATGATCTCAGAGCCTGATTGAGGAAATTCAAGGCATACAAGCCATCAACGACCGATGCATCTACGGATCACAACGATACATTAATACTTTACGCAAATGCCATGAATGCAGAATTCAGTGTGCAAACAGTCTCACATCTTCAAACATTCCGAGCTCACATATACAGGATGAAATACATCTAAGCAGGAAAATTGCCACGGTGAAAACCGGAACAATAGTGCACCACTTGTCCTGTGTGTCAGGGCATGATCCATATAGACCTTATTACCGAAATACTCCTGTCTTAATGCCAAATGAGTGTCTTTTATTCTAGTAAATACCCCGGGTATTTCAGAGAGGCGTGCAAAGCAGCTTATTCTTTAAAATTGCCTGTTGCCCTGACAACAGTCTGCTGAGGTCTGCAGAAACTTCAAAATGACAAAATCCACCCACAGGGGATGTTCGCCGACATGCATATTTGATACACTATCTGAACCACTGCATAGCCATACCAATTTATACAGATTCAACACAAAGGGCTACTTTTCTAAAGATTAGGATATACTGTATTCAGCAATTTATTATTTCAAAATGTTCACTGAGCGACTATCTCGACATAAATGATGTCGTTTTTTAAAAATATTTTATACTCATCTCAGCTACAGATCTACCCTATGACTGAAAGAGTAAGTTGTTTTCCTCAGACAATATAAACACATCCACAAGTGTACAATTACATACAAAGGGGGAAATAAATAGTTGTAGACTGAACTGTTGAAAATATTAACCTTTTCGTGGTTATTTAGCTTTTGTTTACTTCGATAAATCTGACCTTATGAGTTTCTTGTAAATGTAATCCTCTTCCCTGTTAGGCAATCCCATAATACAACATAACACAACCAATAGACTGTATGCAATGCTACGGATCTACCAGCATTACACATTATGTCATGTTTTCCTTAGCGGTAATGTGGAATCCACTTTGGAGGCAAATTTTAACCTGTCTACCCCTGATTTCCTGTAAAGAGGTCCAAATCACCATTGACAACAACAGATTTGGGTCAAACCATGGTGGTGAAAGGGTAATATAATTAACCTTTCTTATCAGGATGTGTATTATTTGAACTGACACATACATGTACTGTATCTTCTGAACACCATTTCCGTTTATTTTATTCGAGTTGGCAGGTTTTTTTGTTATTCCCAATATAGCACATTGAAATTCTGAATAAAAAACTTCTTGGCACAGTATCTTCTTGTTACAATTTCATCCTGGGGGAGACAGGATGTCAGTTCTGGATGATTCATATACATGCACAACAAAGTAACTTCTTCAGGAAGAAAAATGTCCATTTACAACACTGCAGGTTCCTGGATTTGACTTTCAAATGACATTTGAGTACTGTATGACACCATGTACACTGAAATGTAGTGCAAATAATGGAAAAATTACCATAAAACATTTTTTTCACATTTGCATATCATTTACAACCTTTTCAGTTAGATGCATTGCCTGATGCATGATACATGTTTACCTACGTTTCCATCGGCACTGTGCTGAGAACTTCTATAACTGTTCTCCCCTATGAGGTCTAGTCACTTTTTAATACTGTGAATCACCTTCTCTCACAAAGCATAGAGTGACTAGCACCATCGTTTCACTGTGGTTGACATTCACTTCATTCATTTGAATGTAACATTCTATCAACAGCTTTTGATTTGAAATATCGCGCTTGATTGTGAACTGTATAGCCTTGTGGATGTCAAACTGTTTCCACTGAGTCTCTCCATTTATCAGAACAAAACATCAAAATCACCAAATTTCATTTCATCTTTACATTTATTATCTTCATCCACATCATCATAACCATTGTCAAGGTGCTTTCGTTAAGGCCAGTGCCCTAGTAAGTAATACAGGGATTCCTCCTGTCATACCAATGCAATCTTATCAGGGGATAAGAGAAACGATAGGGGGGGTTCATGAATTATTCACTTATGTACAGAAATCACAGCAAAAACACTGTCGTCATTATCACGATTATGATCATCATATTCATCATCATCATCATCATCATTGTCACCATCATCATCATCATCATCATCATTGTCACCATCATCACGTTCATCATTGCCAACATCGTGACCACCACCATCATCACCATCATCATTGTCATCATCACCATCATCATCGTCATCACCATCATCATCATCTTCCCGTTACTTCGCCACATCATTGTTGCTGACTCAGGCACTTTGTCATGTGATGAGCATGGATTAATCTATATACCATCATTTCCCACATTATTAGAGGACGTCAGATTATCTGAACACAACCATCATCATTAGAAATACCTATTGTCTATGACCTCATTACAAATAAAGGTCAGCATTGTACAAAGGTTTTATTTGACCTTCCAGCCCCCTTGCATGGCACGTTTTTTTTTCTACTGATAGCATGTACAGATAACCAAATCACAGAGAGGAGAGCGGAAGGGCTGCTCTACTTAGTCTCTGTCAAAGTACTGAGGCGTACGCATATATAGGATTAAAGGTCTGCAATTTGCTGGAACATGTTTCTGCCCACATTGCTAGGCTTGTTTAATAGCTGCACTTATCACAGCTTTGGGAAGAACACGTACATCATCTTAAGGCAGCACCCTCTTAGTGATAGTGATGGTACTGAGAAGAGAAAGTATACTCAAATGCTTTTCTTTCCAAAAGTCTAACAGAGCTACAGAACAAGTATACTAGTCCGAATACACAGCTTAAAATACTCTGGTTGAAACAAAGCCTTCTATAGTGGTGCAAGGGGGCAGGAGCATGTACAGATTAAAACTTCTGCAATGGCAGATTCTCTATACTAGTGTCTGGCAACCATTACTACATAACCTGTCTGGCTTTCAGTAACTTTGAACCAGGACAGCAACCCCCTGAAACAATCTGAATACTGCACCATTGAGGTTTGTCACCATTGATCGTTAAATGCTGTAACATGAGGTCACAGAGGCAACACTGCACACAGGATGGTGTATCCCAAGTGTGTAATAAATTGATCAGAACAGAACTGCCACAGTACACAGTAACCCTGCTCAGTTTATTTATATGAGGGCCACACAACTAGCTTAAGCTGATTTACAAAAATAATTTAATGGCAATATCACTGGATCTGTTAGTACTCAAATAACTTCACTAGTGTAAGATCATCTCAAAGTTTTGACAACTACACTGTACTTTGTATGTAAATGATTCTGAGATACTTTCACTTTCCTTTTGTTTTTCTTATGCACGATGGTTGCCAGCTGATAGTGGTGATTAGCGTATGATGCACAATAAACATAGGTCTAGAAACATACACATGTAGGTCTCCGCTAAACGACCAAAAAATGTAAACTTTGTGTTAGATGATCCAGTGTTCTCCCTGAATAAGGTAACAGGGGCGTGGCGCCCTCTTGTAAATTCCGAGCGCCCCCTTGCCAGAAATGAAAAGATTTATTTTTTTGAAAATAAAACAATAAAATGTACGGGGAAAAAAAGTTGACAGTAATTTACAAGCAAAATGCGAGCGTGAGCGTCGATCCTGCAGACTGCAAACGTAATTCTCATCGATCTTGCAAATCTCGCGAGTTTGTGATGTCATCCGAGATCATAAGCCCATGTGCAACTCATCGAAGGCAGCCATATTTGCATGGCTCAGTCCGTAACGTTACGTTAGCCACGGTCCCTCCATAGGGACCGTGCATTAGGTAACCGACTTAGCTGAGTAAACATGGCAAGGAGCTTGAGGGTAACCAAGGACAGCAGAGTACACTGAAGTTTTTATAGGAGGTTAGAATTTCGTTTGTGTATTCCTTCCAAAAGCAAAACAACCTAATTTTAGGCTCGGTCGGACTTGTATCAGGATGAGAACACGTGAGTGTTATGGTGATAATTTTGCCATCGATGAATAAATGTATGTCTCTAGACTCGCTATGTTTTCGTTTGTAATAAAAGTTATGGAACACTGTTTCAGATCTCTTTTCCTTTGAGTTTTTTGTACGAAAAAAATCTGAAAAAAATGCTCCCCAAACCTGAGTGTTATGGTGATAATTTTGACATCGATGAATAAATGTATGTCTCTCGCTACGTTTTCGTTTTCAAAAAATGAAATCTTCATAATTGAAATCAGTGAACTGTAATAAAAGTTATGGTACACTGTCTCAGATCTCCTTTCCTTTGAGTTTTTTATACGGAAAAAATCTGAAAAAAATACTCCCAAGTGCCACCAAATGACACCATTTTAATCGCTGTTTTTCAAGAGCTCCAACGGCAGGAGGGGGGACACCCCCCTCCTGACCTCCCCCCGCGACCGCTTAGGCGGTCGCTTGTGGTGCTTCGCACCACGTCTTCGCCCTCTTCTCAAAAAATCCTGGGGAGAACACTGTGATCACATTTGCAATGCCAATTCTGGAGAAAATGGTGGATAGCAACAATAAATTTAAACAGTGGAATACTGTATATTCAGCTGTAAAATGAGGCAAGACAAGGCTGAGCTGTCTTGATCCAAAACTAGGAACTTTTAACACAATATAAAACTAGAAAATAATAGTGCATTACAGTTATTGGACATGAAAGATGGGTCAAACTTAGCACAGAAAGGATGTATGTGCAAACATAGTCTCCAAAGTGTACAAAAACCGAATACTGTACATGAACCCCTAGAGAGCCAGCTGGCGATAACACTGAAGGAGGAACTGTGGTTTACATACTACAATCTCTATCAACACTGAATATGCACATTTCCTGTATGACTTTGTTTATTTTCAGTTTGTGTCAATCATGACGATGACTCAGGTAAAATTTCAATAGAATGTGTCATTTCAAAAGTGCGTTTATGATTAAACTCCGTGAGTGTAGTGTGTAAGAAGAGTCTACATTCACACTTTCTTTTCCTTCTCTCTCTCACGACATCAGCACAGCTTTCAGGTGAGGACTAGAACCACGGTGATTCAATAAATCATCATTGACTCATCTTGTATTAAATTATACACTGATTGCCAGCACTAATGTGATCAAATGAAGTCATAGCAACACTCTCATAACCCTGAATACACCAGGGCACATCCCTATAACTCTCCTTTACGCAGAGCATGGCGTCTGAATGCTTAACACAAAGCCAAACTTCTAGCCACGTAAACTGAACTAATGTCTGGTCAGCCAGGCTCTAAAAACCACACATCTCAAGGGTGTGTGTACTACACATGTGCAATTCTGATCCTACACATTTGGATTTGTAATGCACATAGTTCCAACCAGAATATGCCATGAAAGATCAAATCTGGGGAGGCAGTAGAAATATTACACAGCCTCCTAAATGTTATTCACATGTTCCAAATATGCTAACATTCCATTTCATACATAGTGTTAGCAAATCGCTATGGAGCAGTTGCTTGCAAAGAATCTTAGTCACCAAACAACTGTCCATGACATCTTTACCGTTACTTGTACATGGCGTTGTACTCTGTCCTATATGTTGACACCCTCGCCCTTGACCTTGAACGCTATCCTTTAGGGTCAGCATACATGTACCAATACAGACCTTGTCACAGAATATTGTGACCCATTTGGAAGACACGACCCCATCAATGTAAGTCAGGTGCTATGAACCTTTAACCATAATTTTTTCTGCTCACTTACAGCTGAAAAAATTTTAAAGTGTGAGAATTTATGGCCACACAGCATACAGCAACAGAAAACCATTTTCATGCTCAGATACCTCAATCACTACTACAAAGACATGGTTTTATAGTTGGCAAAATACATGTATTAACAGTCTCTGATACTTATTTGATGTTGTACATAGATGTCCAATCATCATCTATTGTTATTGTGAAAAAAAGGTATCTGCAAAGTTCTTCTATTTTTCCAGTACAAAAATGTTATTCTGTGACTGTAGCAGTCACGATGTGAATGTGAAACATGCATCAACAAATATTCAAGAACGGCCCTGCACAAGATTTTGTTCCTTTTGAATTTTACTCATCTTAAAAAGTCATCCTTAGCCTCAGTTATTTTCAGAAGAGAAGTTGTTTCACCAAAATGTCACTGATGGTAATCTTGCCCTAACGCAATGAGATGAAAACTTGACAACAATACACTGGGTACATGTATACACATCAAAGTCTATCTCAGACGCAAATTTGACTTCAACTGCTCTTTCTTGAACATTACAGGTTTACATGTATGGAACTGATGTCTATACCAGTTATTATAAAGCTACATACTGCTTCTCTGTAAATTTGCTACTCTTGTGAGAAGGGGTATTTTTAAGCAGAAGTAAAAAGGGCATAAAATTTACACTGTTCACCCTAATTCCCTGTGAACAGGTCTGCAGTCACCATTAATAACAATGGGTTTGGGCCATACCATAATGGTATAGGGGTTAAACAATGGCCAGCTCATGGGATTCTTAACAGCATAGGTTACAGTAGTTCTAATCTCGTCCACTCACAGTTACTCTTGAAGGGATTTCTGCTGGCTGGATCGCCGCGGGCAAAGTTCATCAGCGGTACATTACCGTGATAAAATTTTGCAATGGCTGATCAAAACATGCTGTAAAATTCAATTTTCCCTCAGTCATCTGTGATATTTATGAGCAAGGGACAGAGGAGACAGCTGGCTGTGCAGGGTATCAGACGGAACCCATTTACGACACATCGAACTGAAGGAAAATTCATCTGCTACAAAGCCCTCGGGTAATAAACAAACTAATAACTGAGCAAGAAGTTCCAAATTGATGCTTAAGCTATGTAGAGCGTCGCATACTTTCGTGACAAGAAGATCACCGAGAAAAGCCTCAGTCTAAGATGGAAAATCATCAAGCATATCTCGTCCGCTGAGCAATGCTGTCACATTAAACAGTTTGTGTGATGTTATTTGCGATGGCTGACAAGAATAGAAATTCAATTCAATTGTGGTTTTGCTGCTGCGTGACTACTTGGGCTTTGTGAGCGCTGGACATTTAGGCTATTCAGCCACCGCGTATTCCACAAATGCAGATCATGAGATACATATAGTAATTAGGTTTACTGCTAGCAAAAAGCTATTGCAGAAAGTGAAATAACATCTGAGAGTCCACATGCAATATACATGTAGAAGCATGATGTTGTACGGTTTCAGTGAGCATTTGAATATTTGAGTATTAAAACTGTCACAGATTAAACTTGTTAATTCTTTGAAAAAGCTACACTTAATATCTTTAATACACGTGCATTACTAAAGATTATATTTTTTCTTCTTTAAAAAGATTCAAAAATATTCCCAGTATTACTGCACTGCTGAATACTATAACACATGTTAGCGCAACTCTCTTTCAATCATATTTGAATTAAACATTAGTATTTTTAGCAATGTGCCTTTTTATAGCCTCCAATTTATGGTTCATGCCAGTGCAAATCTATGTAACAGCCTGTCATATTGCTAAGTTCCTTTTACAACACAGCATAAGTAAATCCTTCCATAATACAGGTACTCTATGGTATACACTGTACTGCATTCTTTGTCGTAAAAATCAAACTGTGTGAAAGAAAAAATCCTGCCGTTAATCAGAGAAATACACCTTGTGAAAAAGACGTATACCTTTGCAAAATATTGAACTGTAAACTCTTAGTCCCTGTTTGACCTGATATGTAGGTTATACAAACAGAAAGTGTAGCATAATATTTTTTAAATGACGACCATAAACCTTCCTGGTGACATTGAATGTATATCCTTCTGACTGTACAGCGAGTGTCTGCACTCATCATACGGACTGGAAGAGTCTGCAGTGTCAAATTGGATGCTTGAACTGAGAAAAGGCTACACCAGTCACATTCCAGGCAGTGTGTGTAAAAAGCACAGCTGGTCTTTCCAATCAGAAGAACTGAAGCCCTAGGAGCCTTTCCTTCCACGTTCCCCTCCTGAGTAAATTACATGTAAACACATAGCAGTATGGAATGGACAGATGCATCATTAAAAACTGGAAAGTCCTGGCCAGATTGTGTCACCATGAAATCTGAGAGGTCTCGAGCCACCTGTGGCAACAACACATCCAGTGTGTATGCTAGCATTGAAGAAGGATGATGTTTAATCAGCTACAACTGGTCTAACAGACTATTACTGTTCTATCCCAGCTAGAAGAAGCTAGGATCTCTCCATTTCACAACAACCATTTCACAATGTGACAGTGAAAGCTTCTACAGCAAATATTTTATCTTTTTCACGGTGTTAGTCCTTGCCCTAATTCCAAAATACTGAGCCATGAGTGTTTTCCAACCCCAATACAATGGATATTTATGCTAAGTTCAGTGAAGAGAGAGGTGGTGAAGAGTGAGGGGTGACCTTAAATAAAGGGGAAGGGGGAATGGAGGGACCAAAAAACAAGGGGGGGGCCTTAAAATGAAGGAGGAGGTCAAGGGGAAGGGCTGGACCCTAAAACGAAGGGGCGAAAAGAATGGGGTGAGTTGTAACTGCCATAATATTAAACGCCCCAATAACTGTAACATTTTGGCAGCGTTTTCAGTATTTCTGTCGTGTGTATCAAATGCAGTTTCCCTATACATCTGTTATCCCTAAATTTAATGTTGATGTGCTCTGCATTCCATGTGTCAACACATTCTAGGTCTACGTGACACACACTGTTACTTTACACAATTGAACCTGCCTGGAAAAGTTAGAGTTACTTGGCCTTTAAACTCTATTGTGTTCACATACACCCAGAGAATCAAGGGTACAAGGGTTATATACCAATGAGCCCTTACAACAAAACATCATCTGTAAGTAACATCAGGTGGATTTCCTCCCCCTTGATATAATCTTTCACTAGGGAAATCTGATAAAATAACCAATGGACCGTAGCATTACAATTATTTTTCTGAGAGCAGTGATATGATTGGACGAGAAGCTTCCATCGTCCTCAGTACTTTCATTCCATGAATACATCAAGTCTGTGACTACAAAGGGTTTTACTGCGTTTACTAAGACACCTATGGGTATACCCTTCATATACATCTGTTTACATACATTACAGATATTGAATTTACCAAATTACATCCCCATTTATCATACATAATCTCTAGGGTTTCTGGAAGCACAGGCAGTAGTCTTGCTTTTACTGTCTGAGATGGAAGTTCTGCCATGCTGTTTTGTTGAAAGTGACATGGCGTTTTGTTAGCAGCTCTAAACAGAGTGGATGACTGGAAATCATCCACTAAAGCTAAGGGTACTGCCAACTGTAAAGTATTAACATCTTTGAGAGACACTTTGCTGTGTGTTAACATTTCAGTTTCTTCTCATCTCAATGCCTTTGAAGACTCATGACAATGAAATGAAATGGCTCATTTTCCAAGGCTGTCAGTGCAGAAAAACCAATGGTACATGTTTATTATGTATGTCCTAGTAACTATTTGCAATTTCTGGTATCTGCATATACTGTGTTACAATAAACTTGTAATTTGTGCTTAAACAGTATCATTACCTGGTAATTCAACCAAGAACATGACATTCAGCATGGTCTGAAAGCCATGGCCCAAGTGTCACCGCAAACCATGCTCCTTCAATCTGAATTTAAACACAGCTCCATGCAATCTAGAATCAAGCCATCATTTCCACGCTCTACAAAATCTAAGATTTCACCCTTTCACAACCATGGTTTGGCCCAAACCCATTGTTATCGATGGTGATTTTGGACCTGTTCACAGGCATTTGGGGGTGAACACATGAATGCATACGTGATCTGGCATCCATTTTGTCAATCAGCTGCTTGCATGTACCAAGAGAGATCAACATATTGTGGCAAGTGTTGAAAGGTGTAAATTCAATTTTGACACTTAGAGTCTGTGATACATTGGGAATGTTGTACTTACAGACACAGCAATGTGCAGCATACCAGCATGCATTTGTGACAGGGTATCTTCTCCTTTCCCTTGGGATTCTTACAGCAGCAACACCAGCAACAGAAGTAGATCAGGTAGAACATGAAGGAGAGGAACAGCCAGGCAATTGGTACGGCCGCCCATAATGTGATTGCCTGCAGGGAAAGAATTGACACAGAGAGGGGGGATTTATGTTAGTTGGGTGAATTGTTTTGGTTTTTTTTAAAAATACATGGATTTATAAATCAAACTATGAAAATGTACTATTGGTTTACAGATAACTTTTTGTTAGTGTCAGCAACACAAATACGTACCAGTTTACAGAACACACTGAGTAGAGTGAAAATATATTTAGAAATGACCTTTATGAAACTACACTTGGTTGACAAATAAGTTAAAAACTATCATACATTATGCGATGTATAGTTGAGGACAAATTAACTCATTTGTCATAAAAAAGCTTTTAAACCCTTAAAATAAACACATAAGACATTAATTGAATGATCATTTTATTTCAGAATTGGAGATGAGTGTAAAATATTAACAGTAAAACACACAGAATGAAAAGGCTAAGTATACTTCAAAAGTTATTACAAACATAGCACAGTGTCACTGTTTATCTTTTTGAGGTATAATGTTCACGAGAATTCTCAGCAAACACTAAGGAGATCTCCTTGCAAAGACAAGACAAGCCTTTTTAGGGTCAGGCATTAAGACTGATAAATGTCCCCCACTCTCTGCTACTTGAGAGATGAATTCGCCGGGACAGCATTATTACATGCGCATATGCACTACTTGAAATGTGACATATTAAGCGCATCCTCGAATCAATTTGTATAGGCATGTTGCCAAGGCAACAAGATGACAAACGCGAGAAGGCTACTTCGAGGAAAATCCAAATCTGATATCTTGAGCAAGCATGCCAGTTCTGCAACCTTTAATGATAACAATACTGAATACCGATAATTACATTTATTTTCTTTATTTCAGAAAAAAGCTCTGAGCTATTCAGTAAACTGTCACAGACACAAACATAGAAAACTCTACCTCCTTACCTCTACCTCGATTACCTGTAATAAGCCTCAGGCGTAGACGTACATGTAAGAGTATGTTTAAGTCAAATGAAAGATTTTGATCAAAGCTGGTACATATACCTTGCTGAAACCAACATGCAACCATAAAAGAACCCTGAGCATCATCACTGCAGTGACTTTTGAATGGTACTTTGTGACCTATGAATGACCTCTGATCAGGTCAATCTTGCCAGTAGTAATGTACTTTTCATCTGTCATTCAACAATTTTGTTTTCATCCCGTCCTATCCAAGTCAAACGCACAGTTCTTATGTACAGATTTCACATTTTTTGAAAATTATCACTGTTCCCTAAATTGATAGCAGTAAATGAGTGCAGCTTGCACTATATGGTGATTCCAGATCATAGGACAGCTGTTTCTGTATAATAATAATTTAAATTTCATGACAACTCAAAGACTAGGCAATTTTATTCAAGAAAATTCCCCCTAAAGAATTAGGGGAATCAAGAATTGAAGACAGAAAAAAAATGAATCACCAGCCCTTAAATTACAATATATTCTGTACTATTTTATTTATTTGTATGGATGTTAACATCTATCCATTTTTACATGATCATTGATTGACATTATGAAAAGGAAGTACAAATATTAAGCATTACCAGGTAAAGATCACAACGAATTTGAAAACCCTAGATTTCAATGTTATATAGGAGACAACTTGGAAACTATATTGTAAATTGACAATAGAAAAATACATGTACATGTACTGATGCTGTATTTAATGACTCAAAAGATACAGAAATATATTTTCAATGGTGAATCGTGAGACTAAGTAAATGTTCAATTCAACAGTCACGGCAAAGGCTGCCTGTATGAATTGAGTACAGGGTGGCAATGAATCATGTTCTGCCAGCGTTACTATTCAATTTTCATTCACAGTGGTCGAAATCATTGAAACGGATGAAGATTTCCACAGGCTCTATCACAATAAAGAGCAGAATTGATTCCTCTGAAATACCTCCTAATACTCATAATTGGCAATGTAATATTGATCCGCTTCCATCCACTCCATGCATCCTTTCACACGGTCCTAGTTTCAAAAATTGATTTTTTTTATCATTGATGATGCGATGTTAAAACCTCATTCCTGATATAGGCCTACAGAGAAATGATGCTGATGATATTTTCAATCATGACAACGCTGGATGCAGTAATGAAAGGAGATGGTGGTAATTCCCATCGTGATCACTACAAAACACTACACAGGCGCATTTATTTCCTTCAATAATCGGAGATTACATTCATCAGAACATGTTCAGCCAGCAGCACTCGAAATTTGCAAGCCAACAGAAATTTTGGGTGAATTGCCAATTCCCCGATTTTCCATATTTCCGAATTTGACCAATTTTGATACACAGTAGCTAGAACCTTATCTCATGGCACGTGTCTTACAGAAGATAGACAACACACAAATTTCCCGATTCATTGTTCCATTGTTCCAGTGTCTTTCCTGTTTCGGTTTAGAACACCAATTTTAACTTATGACTACACCGAAACCTGCAACTCTCTCTACTAGTGTATTCAATCAGTATCATTGGATCAGAAATGTGTGTATGCACAATGCTCATTACAGGTCAAAGGGTATACATGTCAAAGGTTTGAAACGGTCAACATCTATTTTTGAAGTCCTTGTCAGATTTGAATTCAAATTTATAGTACTAGGGCCAGACCTACTTTTGACAAGTAAATTTGTTTCTGGCTTGTCCGGACGAAAAAAGGAAAACAGCAGATGTGATTGTTTTGTTTGTTTAGTGAAGTTCATCATAATATTCTTACAATTTACATGTATTTTCAAATTTTGGAAATCAAAGCAGGAATGAAATGTTTCAAAGAGAAATATCAACCTTGGTGATGGAAACATTTTGAGTATTTATTCAAGGACTTGAATTGGCAGTATGCATTGTAACTTGACTGCATCAGGGAAACAGTTCATATGTGGTAGGTAAATTAAACACTGCAAAATGCTATACAGAAAACTGTCGCACAGAAATATGTGTGTCACTATGCAGTTCAAGTATATGCAAGTAAATATGGGATAATTTATAGCAGGACTGGTCAGTGTTGAGCCACTTGCAAAGAGGTTGGTATTTAGAAAACACTTGTATAATGAACAAGTTTGAATATGTATAATGAACAGTAACTGTTGGGCATGTCACCTACACATTCTTTATGAAACAAAGCAATGCTGACTCAAAATCACAAAATTTCACTAATAAATACTTGATTTTTCCATCATGAACCAAACATTGGCTTGTTCCAAAACTTACAAAGTGGCAAATCAAATTTCCGTATGAATGAACTCAATACTCATAATTTCCTCTGTATGAAAGACCGTACAAAACACTGAAGGTGATGCCCAGACGTAAACGAGAAATTATTCAAAAGGCATTAAAACATGAAGAGAGATAGCTGAACCTTTTGACAGATAATATCATTAACCATTAGATATATCTGACAGTCACCATTGGCATGACTACCAAAGAGATCCATATGGAAAACTCCAGATAAATATTAAACAGTAACTTGTCAATATATAGAAACACCCATTATGCATATTGTAACCTTCAAAAGTTACAAATGTGAGTGCTTTGATGGTCTGCCCCATACGGTCCACCTAAAATTAAAATTCAAAGCACACCATCTTTGCACCGACATTTCCCAGTATGCAAATTGTATGCAAAACAGCGAGCATTCATCGGGAAAAGAGACTAGCACCAACTTACACCAGACCTGTCGGGTTAAGTGGCAGTTAGAAGGATGAGAAAGTAGGATGCAGTCAGATGACGTACACTAGGCTGCCCTCTCCCATCCCATGATAATACATGTTTGGACCAAAATACACAGTGTCAGCAGATAAATCAAACTCTTCTTGTTTGAAGACTGCTGCGCTACCTACAGTCTTGTCCTCCGCCTGCATAAAATACAACACAACTGTTCTGTATCAAGCTGTTTATGGCAGAAACAAACGGTACCATAGACCTCTCATACTTTTCTGAAGTGGTCCCTTGAAATCAGGTTGGGCTTGTGTTGTTGAACTGGGCACAGATTGTTTTAAGACTTGAACCGTACCGAAAAACTGTCATGTCACCATAAAAAGTTGTTTACACAAGAACACAATGTCGGGGTGATTTTCAACTTTTGATGATTTCAACAACCTTTAGTAATATGTGGGGTATTAACGTGTATCTTTGACATTTAAATTCAACATGTACATTGACAATATTGCAAATCATCATGCATATCCCACAGCTGTACCTACCCGTACATGCTGCGACGAAATACATCAGGCGCGAATATGTAAATGAAATTATCACATTTAAAACTAGTCTCCTACACGTAGACGTACATAGGTCAGAGAATTGTTTGATAAGTATCTTAAATAAGCCGTATCAACTGATAAACTGTCCACTTACATCAGTATGGTTCACTGAATGAGCAAAGGCACAAATTACATCTGACAATAATGCGTGCGGGAGTTGAATGCTGGAGGAAATTTAGAAACTCAAAGATAGCCGGTACATATATAATATCTGTAATAAGAAGTGACACAAAAAATCACCAATTGGAATGCAAAGAAGGACATATCAAATGTATACTCATATCCTTTGATTTAAGGATTTATTTTTATAATTTCACGAAAACGTGGTGTACATTTTCATTAAAGATATCCATGCTAAGTACTGCATACATGAAGATTATGAACTGCTCAGATCTTTCATCCAAAATGTGCCACTTTTTGAAGGGTGGAAAAAAAAAAGGAGGAGGGTAGTGTAAGGAATGTGATCATCAATAACATAAATATTTCTACATGGCAGCGATGTATCTCCATCTAGATGTTTGAAATTTCCCCTCCAATGTGTAACATGTATTTATAGCAATTTTCAATTCGAAAGTCAATCAACATCCCAGTGTATCATATCATACAGCGTTTGATTTGTGCTGACATCCAGCACATGGGAGGGCAATAAGTTAATAATACACATAATTGTGTTGCTAAAAATATTGACCTCTGACCTGAGAGCTTTGTGAGGATTCCGCAGAGAAAAAATGTCATTTCCGACTGGCTCTACACATATCTTAGTCGCATCGTCACCCGACACATTTTTTTCAGCAAATGAAAAATGATGTCATTCATTTCCATAGGTTATCTATTCTATCTGAGCCGTACATGTCAGGGCTGTTCAGAGAGACGACTTGTCTAATGCAATTGAAGATGCTTTTTTTTATGAAATTTGTTAATCTGTTCAGGCAGCTAACATTGGCAAGAGCTGGAGATCTCTGCCACAGGTTTCAGGCAATATTGTTAACCTTAATTTCATAACTTTTATCCATTTATTTGTTTACTGTTCACCTGTCTCCTTTGATAAAACGATTCAATTGTATTTAATTAAATTGTGCATACAGACAGGAAGACAGCATACCAGCACATGTGTACCAATGCGGAGGCCAAGCATTAGAAATTCCTAAAGCATTAATTTTTCATGATACTTCTACGATCAAATTTTCAAAATGGTTTCAAATTCAGGTGGTTAATCTGTCAGAGCACAGTTGCATATGTAGAATGTTAGTTCAGAACTCTCGCCTCTACATTATTGTCCATTTTACTGAAAATTTATAAGAATACACTTTACATTCCAGGTTCACTTCTTATTTTCCTTTCCGTCAATTCACAACAGCTACAACAATGATAAGCACATTGTGTATTTTGCAGTATTTATTGTTCTGTTTGTGAAATACAATTTCTTCTTCTACTCTAAATAATCACCCTGCAATCTCTGGTGTTCAACTTGTCAACAGAACCTGTATGTAACATCTAACGTCATTCTGGAATAGTGATTCTCAGTACGGACTACAATTTATTTTGTCAACAACACAACTTTCCATATTGTGCACTCTGTGTTGTGTCTGGACAGAACCTCCTACTTCTACTTCACCATACTTTAGAGACAAGAAAAAGAAAACATAATTGTTTTCTGGAGCAAAAATAATGAAAATATTAATCAAAAAGGTACAGCTATTGTCCCTTTGAGAATGACGCACAATCAGTATGATCAACAGCACTGAAGGCATTTCCTTTTATGCCAACAAGAATTACACAGCCACGCAAGTTTGTCAATCACAAACTATGCAGAGATATAGACTCTTCTAAATTGACATTTCTTGCTTGTTATGCCACAAAGAAACCTGCCAGGAACACCTGATCCTCCAAAAACCACTTTCTCTCTCTCTTTGTTCAAGTAGCAGCTACGAGAGTCAGTAGTCCGTGATGAATACACAGAACTCTTTGCCTAGCAAACACAAACTGTATATTTTACTCTGAATATTCCGTACACACAACTATTGTTGGCTTGCCGGCAAATTGATTCTGATTGTACTGGTATGTGTCGTGCTGAGAGATAGCCCTGCTAATATTTGCACCACACTCAAGGCATAGTTTACAGACTGGCAACTAATTTGTATGGCTTCGCTTCACTGAGATATCGGCCTTGCAACACAAGCATTGATTCACATTTTTCCAAGAGTCTGCCGATATATCTTCAGAGGCGTAGTAAGAGGTGGGAAAATACACCTTTCACAGATCTAAAATTTATGAATAGAACTTTTGCTTTGATGCTTACGAACCGAGAGTCTGCTGTGCGCTGTAAAAAGATCAAACGATGGCCCACAAGTAGTAAATGTCAACCATCTAGAATTTTACAATTATTTTATGTTTACACAAACTGCGACGTTAAATTTAATGACACGTCAAGCCCTTACCTGCAAGTATCGTCCTCTCTCAAACAGACTACACTAAATTTTTTATCTGTGCACTGGAATAACAACTGATCCGTTGTTAGAAAAACAATGACACCGATATCACAAACTGTTTATTTGTCTGATAAATTTTATGTTCATGTGTACATAATTTGTATATACTTGCTATCTGATCCAGACACATAAAATTAGATGATGTGTTATATATGTAAATGCAAAGGGATGTGGACTTGGCAAATTCTAGTCTAAGATCCCACTGCTGTTTTCAAGGCACTGTGAACCCTCAAAAAGCTTTTCAAGAAGCCTAAAAAGTAACATAAAGTTTGTACTGTACACCAGGTACACACATATAGCATTACTATATCCAGTTGTTTGAAAAATATCTTTTCATCCCCAATATTGGTATAACCCTATTGATTTCCATGGCAAAGTTGGACCCCGCGGAGGTTAGTGGGGGTGGACAGGGTGAAATCTGTATTCTGTATTAGGATGAGTAGAGGAATGTGTATTCTGATGGCTGTGTGATGATAATAACATGTTCCAGTTCTGATCAAACATGCCATTGTGCAATATGTGACAATATCAGCATTCTGCAACATCTGAGAGTATCAAATCTGACTACAGACACACCGAGTTTCAGTGCCGACCCTGGAACAAAGAGGACTGGCTGGTCAAAGGTGTTTACGGAAAACATATATCATTTCTTGATCAAGGCTCCTCGTAAAACACACACAAAGGTTTCCTCGCTGTAAATAGTCCCAGACATTTGCCTACACAAGTTGGATAATCACAGGATTTCACCAGTAATTGAGAAGCTACTGTAAGGATTTTGAAAGAGGATATGGACAGTCGACATTTCACACATTTTTGTGGTTTCTTTTCAATATCACACTGGGTTTAAAACACAGAGCAGACTTTACCAGGACATTTTAAAGGGACCATAAACAATGTGCTTTTCCTCCATTTTGTAGCATCTTGGCTGGCAGGCATAAACAGAATACACAAAGGGGAGGGGGTTTTAAATTCTCTCATGAAACTCAGGATTCATTCACAAAATCCTGAGATGCGCAAACAATCCTTTGGAACACTTTCATCCTGGGTCAATGCGGCTAGGCCTATACAAAACAGTGAAAACAAACAGGTTTCAACCAAAGTACTGTAGCATGGCAAAGAGGTATCTGCCAAAAATAAAAGTTTTATAATAAGCGAATTTTCATCTGTCCTTATTCTGAAGTACAACCATTACAGTAACTTTGAAATTCGGAGAAACTATCACAGCATACATGTAGAAAGACACGTTTAAAATCGATCTCTGATGAATTTCATGTTTCCATATGTGTACCGGAATGATTTGACATCAAACTATGAGAATGTTTCTCATGATAATGTCAATTTGGCCGGTGGAGACGTGTCTGGCTGGAAAAAGAATGTGCCAATATCAATAGGAAGCCAGCTTTCCATTGGCATGTTTTAATCTGGCTGGCCTACAACACATGCATGGCATGCATTTGTATGGATTCACAGGGGACAGACTGGCAACATGCATGATTTCATTTACATAATGATACATTCACAGCACTGACTCCGTTGACTGAGCCATGCAAAGATAAGGCTTCGGCTACATCGGCACCTTCAGCATCATGAAAATATGACAGAGTCACCTCTAAGCATTTACATATTATCCATCACAATTTTGTTTGAAACGCTGCATTTCTTTTCTGAGCTACAAACTTCAGACAAACCGCTAGTGATATTGTTTGGGGACATTCTGTTGTAATGTGTGTTAGGCCAAAGTAATTAAATTCTTTGTTTTGCGTCCACTCAAAATGGGAAAAGGTACGCGTCTAAGCGGCTGAAAAACACACACAAGAAAATTAACACAATGTAATTTGATTGCAGCAAATGAAAAATTGTAACAAAATTTTAGTTCAGAAAAGCTAAGCGGTTATGTCCTAAAATTTCCTATTCAAATACACTGTGTGTGTTTTTCATGAAAACCTTAAAAACCTAAGCGGGTTGGGACGCAAAACAAAGAATTTAATTACTTTGGCCTTATTGTGATGTTACTCACACAGCCACTATCTACCAAGGTTACAAATGAAATTGACTGAGCCTGTGAAATTGATGTGTATTTCGAGTGAACCTCTGGACAGTGGAAGTGCACTGCTTGTGGCGGAAGAGTTTTCAAAGCTGTATAAAAGAAACAGACATCAACCGATTGGTTTTCCACAAAATTACATATACGTGAATGTACATGTATGTATCCCAGATATAGTTACTTAGTACATAGATGTGTAAATTAGCATGCCTGTATCAGTTATATGTATAATTACTACATGTTACTGACAGAACACAAATTTGTCTTGAATTTTCAGAAATACAACAGAAGAACAGCATCTATTGATCAATATAGATCACTTTTAATCACGGTATACCAAATATTTCATTTTCAGTGCCACAACAGTTAAAATGTCCTCCGCAAATTAATGAATCACAAAATGCAACATTCCAAAGTTGTCCTCGTCGTATTTACTGCCGTGGTGATCGATGAATAGGCAGATTTTGCCTTGACTTGTCGGTGACCCAACCAGAACACTTTAGAAAATCATTTTATTTCAAAACTTTTATGGAGCAGTATAAAAAACAAAGAAGTCCATTAAAGGATCACTTAAATCCAGATATATTGATTTTGTCATGTAACAGCGACTTTGAATCGGCCATAATAATATTCATTACAGTTTGCTCCAGCAATAAAGCCTTGATATCCATTATCTGTGTGAATGTAATGAGAGATCTGTCTCTTAATTCATGTCCTTGTCAGTCTGTCTGCCTTTCATGAATTCAATCATTCCTAATGCAGGACATCAGCTGGATAGAAGTGGTCAAACTTCACATCATGATCTTGTAGTTCTCTATTTTACGATTATTTTTATGTGTAGAAGAACTGCAAAATCAAATTTAAAGTGTATGTCCCGCATAAATTCAAAGTTAATTTTGCTTAAAAATGAGCCATGCTATATGATTTTGCCACCCCTACTTTATCAAATAAATGCATCACCCCAATGAAACGACGCGGTTAAATATTATTAAAGTGCAATATGTTGTGCGACTTTGAAGTTAGCTGCCATTCGGGTCGTTTCGGAATTCGCGGGCATTGCCACCGGAAATGACGTAACTAATAGAATGTACGAGTGAGTGTGTTCACCTCGGCCATAGCGAATGCTTACCGCTGTGGCTTCAACATGGTGAGGAGTTACGCCTTTGGTGGCTGAAGTAACTGCAGCCATTGTCAGTTTATTGCATTTTAGGATGATATATTTGCCGCATTTGACAAAATTACAAGAAAGGGTCGGAAAAGAGGCATTCAGACAAGCGTTTTCTGCGGTGCACATTTTCGAGTGCCGTGACTTAGAATAAACACGGTTCGGAAGCCAGATGTACGGTAAGATAGACTTTAATTCCTGGAGTTACTACATCGATTATGTAATCGCAATGCCGTACCAGTACGACCATTGTCACCAGAAAGCTTCGCGTGTATCATCATCAACTGTGGACAAGAGCGAGAACAGCAGCAAGACTGCGACAGGTTGCCCAAAACATGTCAAGGATGCGGGGGCCGCCGAGAAGTATGGCCGTGTTTACATCCCCAAGACTGATCGGCCGATTCAGATGCTTTACGAAAGTGATTGTAAATAAATAAATGAATACAAGTACTAGATCTCATGCATGTGTGACTCTATAATTAGTAACGTTAGGAGATATCTAATTTTATATTCCTAAAAAGTTTACGTATTGATTGACTGACTCTTTGCGAGACTGAACGATAGGTTGTGTAAAATACAGCACGGCGCTGCCAGTAAAGTGACACAGCGTGTAGCGAAGAAGTTTATACTATTGACGAAGCAGTCGCGTTGTCGTCATCTGTTCCCTTCTGCTCGACTAAGTCTCCCCTAAAATATTTTAGCTTCTTTGAGAATTTTGCAGTCATGAAACAATGAACGTTGTGCTTTATATCGCTGACACTTCATCAAGAAAAACCTGCGGAAGCGCAGCTGATCACTCCGTCAGAAATGGCCAGCTGAGCCGCCCGGCCTCGGGTGCCAGTGTGCCCGATATTTACATCATGTCAATGATGTAAATGATTTACATCATTTTTCTCTTCCCGAGAATTTGGCTAGACATGTCTTTACGGTCACATATTTTTAAAAGTGCCAATGTTCATGTGAGGTTTTATAACGCCAAACTGAAGATTTTGCGGCGAGAATACTACCTTTGGTGTTTATGCTAACATGACCCTCGACCTGTTCCACTTCCAGCTGTTGATAGGAAAGATGTGTGTTATGAACGGTGGACAATTTTCAACTTGATCTCTACTACATTTATCTACAAGCGTCATGGCGTAATTCTAATTTTTATATACATATTTTGAACGAGGCAATTTGTGTTGAGAAGTAATAATAAGGTGGGATGGCAACTCCAGACTTATATTTATATTTTGGTTAGCTTGTGGTTGTGTGTACAGTAGTGCACTGGTGTGTTTGACTGTGGTCACGGTGGGCTTGTCACTGACGCGACGGTCAACAAGAGTTCCGCTCTTGTTCTCGTTTAAGTTAAGGTTCCGACTGTTAAAATTGCAGGCCTGTAAAATTGCAGGCCTGTAAATTCTGAACAGCTTTGTCATATCTTCCGTGAAGATGACATTCTCAGTTGCGCCGCTTTCACTCATGAAATTATCACTATCTCCATAGTCAATGCACGAAGTCAACACCACCCGTTCCATTAGTGACGTCACAGCTACTTACGCCAAAACGGGGCGAGCTCGGCAATTTCCGGAAAATGTCGCCATGATGGAAATCGAAAGTGCAACTTTTCCCGTGTTTTCGTCGAAATAACATAATACAACCGTCTAAAAACCGCTCAAATAAGCTTCAGTTTGTGTTAAATGTTTGTTTTATTAATACCAATTTCATTGACAACCAGAACTAGAGTATACGCCCCAAGTCAAACGAAAAAGTCTCAAAATGTGGCAGGACTCACACTTTAAGGACACGCTCGTGTTCAAATAAAAGCTTGCGTCACTGGAAGAGTAGTTTCTTTGTCTACAACACAGCCTGGTATATGGTGATAACACTACAAGCTCCAACAGAACTATCGAGCAATGTATACATTTCCTTGTACAATTTTAGAGAGTCACTCTGACTGTAAAGTTATCTCTGTCAATAGTGTACGATTGTCCTTTTATACACCAAAGAAAGAGTACTAACAATTTTATCTGTGAGATGTTGAACACTTCACTTGTACGAAGTGATACTGGCCAATCTGATTAAAATCAGATGTAGAGTACGGCGACGTCTCTGTACTTGCGCGGTTTTCTCTTGCTGTCGCCTCTCGCGACCTTCTATGGGAGTTGGTCAGATGTAGTGAGAGGCGACAGCAAGAGAAAACCGCGCAAGTACAGAGACGTCGCCGTACTCTACATCTGATTTTAATCAGATTGTGATACTGGCATGAGTCAGTAACTTCCCCTGATGGGTGGAATATCACACTGATACATACAAACGGTTGCTGGTTGAACTGGATACTACGCGAAACTATTAGAAGTGCGACTGCAATGGACAACAATGTATTGTATGTCAGATACTGACACCAGACCAGATGAGGAACATTGGTAACCACAACACACTGAGAATGGTTTCATTCACACAATTGTTCAACACTCCAGTATAAGCCTATCAGCCTTGTACACATATGAACGTACACAATTATAGCACAAAATATCAGTAGCAAAGGCATTTTTGTTCCTATTCTAATACTCGAACCAGGAACTGTTCTTTTACGAACACAACTTTCTTTCCTTAAGAAAACCATCTTCATAATACTATTGAAACAACTTTCACTCGTTAAATCCTGCCTTTGTAAAATATGCCCTTGTTTTAAACTCAAAATTATGTAGTTTTGAATATGAAATGAGGGCTGTATACAAGAAACTATGCCTATATCCTGTTTTGAATGCCCTGTGACCTCTGTCGTAAATAAGAAAAGGTAATCACTTTGTGCCTTGTCTCTACTAATCCTTTACTAGTAATTAATCCTAATCCCGCCAGACAGTATCACATCCCAATCTGCAAAGTCAGAAAAAAGCTGTAATGAGCCAAATCTATGTGTATTTCACCTACATGTACATGTACATGTACATGGTAGCAGGTTTGGTCACTTAAAATCATATTTACAGCATCTAGGTATTCAGGGGCCTTCAAATACTGAAGTTTTTTTACTGGCTTTAATTATTCGACTTGGCCTGATGGTGACATATGACTTCGAGAAGGATTGGTTACACAGGACATGCAATAGGCTGGCAGTTACAAAGTCAAAAGCAATACACTAATTCAAGCATCTGCATTCCGATAAGTACAATTGTATAACAATTGTTCAAAACTTTACTCTAGGGTCTCTCTAGTGTTTCAGTTTGAAATCAAAGTCAGTTTTGGGAGACGAATGAGATTACAAAAAGCTCAGCAGTATTTTCCAAGAAGATCAAAAACCATCTGGTAGTTATAGTCTTGACACAGGAACTCAGGAAGTCAAATTAAATCATGACGAATTAGAAAACAAGCCATGAAAACTTGAAACACAAAGGATACGTCTAGCTCAGTAGTTTAAATCTCGACTGCTAATACATATTCAGCTAATTGATGCAGCCCAAGGCTTTTCCAGGTGCCTTGATTAAAATGCGACTCTTCCTCAAGCTTTGTGAAAACTGATATTTTGAATGGCACAAGATCTCTTTGTAAGTTTGTTTTCATTTCATATTGGCTGCCTGTTAGCTTCAGCACTGCATACATGCGTTGCAAATTTTCACTAAAAGACGTTTTGAAGAAACGTCCACAAAAGTCAGACTGTCAGTTTGACTTCAATAAACATCGGAGCGATTTTTGTTTCCGATGCAAATTCTTTACAGTGGCGGACACTGAAGAGCGGGTAAAAATAGAAAAGGCATACAAACCGCCACAGGACACTTGACGAAATCCTTTATGCACACAAATGAGAATAACCCTGAGCAAATGCGAATACTTTGCAAGCTAAGGAACTCCCTTGTCAAAACTCTGAAAAGACTTTCTTCCAAGGCTTGCTTTGAATGGTAAATGCAGGAAAAAGATTAATAACAGTCAGCCACTGCACGGCCAAGGACCCTATATAACTACATGTACGTTGCCATTCGCTGTCCTTGACCATTTTGCAATATGTCAGTTTGGCTGATGCATTCTGGGAGTTGCCTAGATGTGCCTTTTTCAATTTGTTCAAATTTCTACATATCATCATAGCATCTGAATCACTGGAAGAGTAAAACAGAATCTCTTTCATAACTGTATACTGAACAAGAATTATGAAAAAGTTCAAGAAACTGATGAGCAACCCCAGTTTGAGCTCTGCTATACATACATACTAGTCTAGAATTCATCCATCATATTTTACCCCGAAAATACTGAAAATACTGATGGATAGATCCTAGACTTGCATGTTAGTTCAGTAACTTTGCCTGTATGTATGTGAACTTGAAGCCTCGCTGTTCTGCAAGAGGCTGTCATGCATTTTACATCACTATGTAAGTGAAACCTGTCTCTGTATTTGAGAACTTTGTTCAGGTAATTAATGAAAATAATCTGCATTGGAACCTAGCGCCTCACACAATGTTAGTAATTACATGGTAATTTGAGCAATGTTAATACCAGTAATTGTGTTGACAGACCTCATTCCTGTACACATACCAACTCACGTCAAATATTTAATTATTACTTCATAAATTTGGAAACCAGTGGTCCCACCTGTGCTTTTTTCCCTCTAATGGCTGAGAGTCAACATTATGGAAGGTCAATGTTTATTATGACTCTTCATGAATTATTGATAAAATTTGTTCAAGTCTCTTGTTTTCATGGAGAAATTGTAATTTATCAAAACTGTTGCTGCTAGGCAGATATGAATAATTGATGTCCATTCATCATTGCATGTAATTATCTACAGAAATAAAATTTCAGTGTCATTCCTGTGCTGAAAGCTACGATATCAGTTACCACTGAGGGAATTATTTCATAAAAAACAAATCTACAATTCTGTACGTTGAGAAAAATATGCATGTCACTGTATGAGTGTCCAAACATGTGCATGTTAAAAAATATTACCCAGTACATTATGCCGAAATTGGTTACTTGAGGGTAATTACAAGTACCACCACAGTGAAGAACCTGGACAGGCTAAGAAAGCACAGAGGTCAAAGTCAGCGTATACTGCAGTCAAGTGTACGCTTTGTTACTTGCTAGTAAAAACGACTGCATACTGTATATTGCAAAAGGAAGCTCTAATCAAATTGAAGTATTTAACATTCGATGCATGTGTAGCACAAAACATTTGTGTTCCCATTGAGAAGTTTTCAATCACCATTAAACACTCTTCAAACACACTCTTGACTGAACACCGAGCATTTCGGCTCCATGCCCCTTTCAAGAAACGAGTTTATTTTTTGTTCTGCCCTACATGTACGACCCGCATTCCCGATTTCAGACCTGAAACAGAATTTCACATCTAAAACCTCATTATCTGAGTATTGCAATCTTTTGTCTATCGAGACCGTTACCAGTGACATCATATCTGAATCCTGCTCAGCATGGACAAGTAATTTCCTTTAGATTAATCCCTCTAATATAATAACAAAGTATGCCCTGGAACTGATAGTAATTTTCCCTATCTCTGGAAGAATGCTGGAACACATGGTTGGTTTCCAATATCAGACTCATTCCCTCTGACCAGCAAGGTACTGGCTCACTGAAAAGCAATAACTATCATAATCGCCGCGAATTCACGTCGGCATCGCTATGAACCTTGATTTGAATACTCATCAGACGATACGCCGCTCATTTGAATAATTATTTGACGCTTTGAAAATAAATGTGGTCTGATAATTTCCTGAGGGTGTGTGATTTGGGATCTGCTTAATATCCTTTACACAGTTCCAGTCTACATGACGTGAATGTCCGATGGGCAGAAGCCAATGCACGGATGATAGTGACATAATGAATTCCAGCTCGTTCTCATGTCACCACTTTTCACGCACAGAACTTTCAAAACCTGTCAAATTTGCAAAATGCGATCAACTCACGCTAACTTACTTATTGATAAAAGTGTGATTTCACCAATATCTTGCAAAGAAACAAAACCCTTCATTTACTACAGGCATTCTACGTTTTTTTTACTCATGTGGCACCGCATATCAATCAATCCCATATTGTAAAAGAAAGAAAACAAAATTGCCTGGGACAAAAGTATTATTGAAATTCCATTAGCATCATGAAAAGATGGACAGTAATGGAGAATTGCCTGCCTACAAACAATACAGGCTGCCATACATGATATGGAAATTTATTATTTATGATTTTTAGTTGGATGAACCTTGGGGACTGATTTCAGACTAAAAAATTCTTACAGACTATAACACTAAAAAACCCTTATAGACTACATGTACACTTTGTCAAGACTTACTTTTAACATTTGTAGAGAAGATTCAACCACCTTTCTGTAGAAATTCAAAATTTACAGCAATTTTTCCTCATGGAGTTGACACAGAGAATAGCTGGTATTTTTAATTGCAAATATTGGTAAATGTGAGGTAATTTTGTTCTATGAGTCAGACAAAATATTGCTGCATAAACTAAGATTTGATCATGTAAACCAAATGTTTACAGTTTCTTCAAACTAAATGTAAGGTAAAGATTAAAAGATTAAGTGTTTAGGTACATACAGCTGTATTACAGTACCTTAACTGCTGTTCCTACGGTGAATGCTGAATTTTTTTCTTTTCTAACCTTGAGCCGTAACTTTTGATATTTTTTCACTATTTTAATTTTGTATGGCAACAACAGTTTCTTGTTCTACTCCCCACAGCATGTTGAGATACGAAGTACAGGTATTCAGCTTGTCAACTCAGCCTGTGCATGGGTAAACTGCGTTGTTATTGTTGACAAGTGAATTCTGGTCTAGACTAGAATTTAAAACAGAACAATAACAGTTCACTGAGCTGTGTTGGCAAGCTAATAGTGTATGTACAAATGTCAGTTTAATTTCATGAACAACATGAATCAAAATGATCAATAGCATCTACATTCACCATGGCAACATAATTTATGTAATGCATGCCTGTGGTGATCAATTAGACTAAATAATTTAATTAATAATTAATAGGATGATCATGACATATATGTGGTATTTCAGACTTGTAATTGTCTCTGTATATTTTAATGGCATTTCCATTTTAAACACTACGGTAAAATTGCATTTTACTAGACAGATGCACGCACTGATGAGGTTACAATGACTAACTTGCGCGTTTTTATGAGCGTGATTACATAAAATGTCTCTGTAAGTAAAGTCTCTCTGCAGCTGAATGAAAAATGTGGAAAAATAAATGACACAAAGGTCATACTAGCCTTGACATCTGCTGGTATGTCTGGGTTCAAAAATACTGTCACCTTTTCTTTCATTTCCTACCGAGAGTTGCTCCAGATAAGATACCGCACTGGTCTGTGCCCAGGACACATCTGTACATCAATTGAAGGCATCATTGCATAGATATAATCAGATTCATCTTTGTGGCTATGGCTTACTGACTCTCCCGATAAGAAAATTTAGTTGTAAAGAACAGAATTATGGTGTTACAGGCATGTTTGCAGTGTACACAGCCTGTTATATTCCTGTAATGGATGAGGGATTGAGAGTAAGAGCCGCGTAATACCTGTAATTTTAACTCATTTTAACTCATCTGTTCTGCTAAATGACTTGCAGACTATACATGTGCACGTACATGTACACTACCTAGAGCTGTATACACGTCACAGCTCCTTTCAATCAATGGCTGATTTTCTAAATTTGCAAAACACTCCAAATGATTTGACTGACAATATTTGTGTTACACCTTATATATTTACTACACTACACTTGGTAGGTGTGAGAATGTTGTCACAAATGTTGAAGCCTTTATGATTCTGCAAATATTATAACACGGTGTGGCCACAGTAAACACACAGCATACTGTATTAGTATTTGATAAACTCTTGTAATGAACCCATTCTGGCTATAATTATGTTACACAGAAACTCCTTGAATTTTCATGTAGCAAACACACAATTGTGTTAGAGCATACAGCAGACGAAAAACTGTGAGCTCATATGTTTCATGGTGATGACCAACACATCAAAAATACAGTTCAATTAGAATTTTTTAACAATTCTGATCCAATGGAACCAACTTTTTGTTGGAGAAGCTTCAACTTTGAAGGCTACAGCGTACATTTTATCATAAGGCACTGATGGTGATAAAAATCGACTACTAATAAACACTATGATTTTGTATATTTGTATAAATTAGTGAGAGAAACAGACTTGTTCAGTTTGGTTTGTAATTGTATGTCAGTAACAAAGAGCCCAGGTGGGACTGTTGATGTAAGCCCCCATACTCCATTCATTTTCTCTGTCATTCCAAGCATAGGCTTTGTTTACACTGCCAAAATGCACATTTGGTATCAGTACTAATTAAGTCCACTTGATCAGCACTGAAACAGACAGACTGCTTTCCTTGTATCCCGTCCACACTGGCAATCCTCACGCTTCACTGCACACAATTAACCTCCCTCTTGTGAATATGCAACCTGAACATTGCCAACATGACATGTGGAGAAATCTGCCGGGAAGAACCACAAAAGGCTTCAAAACCATACTCTTCGCCTGTGCCTCACTCAGATGTACGTTGTACGATTTCCTGGCAGCTGCCGAATGATATTCACTCACAAGATGTCGTAAATGTCACCGGGCTTTAAAATATCATCAGGCCTGCCGGTTGAATATTGTGGCAGGGTGTATGTATTGTTTACAGCTTGCATGTAAAACCAGCTACAGCAAGGCACATGCACATCTTGTAGGTCAAGGTTACAGCTGGTGGTGAATTTTGCTGTCATTCCAAAACACAAGCATTGGCTTGAAGCAAATCATCTAAATTTTATGGAATATGGTGTGGCTGTAATTAAGGTAGCGACTCGGGTTCATTGTCACTTATTTTCAATCCTCATTTTCACAAAGAAGACGTGGTCACACACCCGACATGTGGTACTTTTTCTATCTGCTCGGTCACCGAAGAGTTCAGAAAATTTGTTAGTTTTTTCAAAACAGTGCGCATACGGCTGTTTTTACTCAAAAACACGTGTTTTTTAGTTTTTTTACTAAAAAAGTGTAAGTACAAATCTCCAATCGGCCTTGGTTATCTGTTTACGGCAATCGACGGCTGGGTATACTGGGCAAAAAACCGTGTCCCGGATTTTTGAAATTCGCTATTGTTTTCGCACAATGCACCTTCAAAGTGTCAACTTGACGTTTTTTGCATAAATTATCGGCCTTTGTTCACGTTTGTCAGGATATCTTCACGTTCCAGGCCCTTTATCGGAAATCTGAGACACGGTCTTTCAGATATATTCATTCACTGTCCACAGGTGAAAATCAGGCTAGTCTGTCCAGGCGCCGCCGACTTATACTTATTTGAATAATGTACGCACTGCCAAAAACGGAACTGAGGAAATCGACGATTTGTGTAAACGACCTATGCGTCACACATTGTGACCAAGAAGTCCGACTCGCGCACATATTTTCTGCGAATTTTCTTACACCAGGACTAAGTTGAAATATTGAGAGTCAGTTTTGGGAATTTGAATATGTTTAGGATTGCAGATCGTGTGAAAATAGAAAGAAATTATACACTGAACTGGCAAATGCTTAGTGCCAGCAGTGGGTGGTATTTACACAACAAACACAGAGGGGTAATTAGCGATTTAATCCATTTTGGAACGTTTAACTAGCATATTAACTGTATACTGTTGTCTCAACGGTTACAATCTGGTTACCAGAGTTCACAGTCAAGACGAAGACGTCGAAACTTGCGTAAAAAGTCTATCCGATCGAGACTTATGTGCTGTCGTCGCGCGATTGCGTCGGGCATTCACTTGTTCTTGACTCAAGATGTCTACTTCCTGTCTCGCGATCGGCAATTTATGCATGTTCTTTGTGAAATGTGATTGTCAAGTTCATGTTAGCGCCGACACTGTGCGAACGGGACGTCACTTGCTAGTTTTCCTACCTCAAGATGAGACGAACACACGTAACTCTTGACAACATAAAATGTCTGTCGTATTTTCTTAGCTTTTGCACTGCACTGCAAACTTGTCGCCCTCGTTACGACGGGAGAGATTGACTCGTGTTATTTTTCAAACTTTATTTATATGTGTTCTTGTACCGATTTTATCAAACTAATAATAATCACGCCGTAGCGTAGAACAGTGCAGGCTGTCATCGACAGCGTGTTCCGAGAGACAGAGTATCGACTAGTCTACAGTGGAGTCACTCGACTTGCGCAATACCAGCGCACACATAATTATTTCGAAGATTTTTACTTCTAGTCAAACTTTCGATGACTGACCTCACATAACAAAAATGCTAGTTTCAGCACTTCTAGAAGTTGAGCCGGGTTTGTTTTACGTTCAGTGTTGAGGTCCAGCTAGCAGCTGTGGAGTCTGCGGGTAATTGATAAGTTTAGACAACACGCACACAAGAATCATTTGTGAACCCTCGCAATTCACGTTTGACGTAATTTAATTTTTGGGTTATATTTAAAGAAAGAAAAGGCATGAAATAAAAAAAATATTCGCATTTCGTTTCGAAAAATTAGCAGATCGGTGAACTTGCTCTTGTGAATCTACATTATGTGTGTATGAACTCCTGCACTGGCTTGGGAAACTCCTTGACATAAATGTCGCGTGATGTCGGGTACGCGGTGTTGTTCAAGGTTTCTCAGCAGACACGAAAAGACTGCACGATAGAAAACTCGAGTTTAAAAATATAAAAGAACACGATACTAACACCAAGCATGTACAGCAAGAGTGATAAAATTATCGCAACTAACAGAAGTTTCATCTCGCTCAGGCTAATTTTTGGACTCGGGTATGTAATCAGCATAGCCTAATATGTTCGAAAAGCAGCGTGTCAAATACTTTCAAAGTTGTTTAACTGAGCACGTCTCCGTTATCGTCTGCGTCGTCGGCCAAACCTGACTCTTCACTGCATTCTTGATCGTTATTGCAGGGAGTATGAGCCAAAGTCGGATTGTTTTACATTTAAATCGACCTTTGCGCAAGTTGCCGTCTTTTTCAGGTCCGCTTTTGTGGACCTCGCTTGCTTTTTCGACGGTACGGAGCGCGAGCGCCGGCTTTGGTCTGCTCGACGTGTTTGCCGTACCGATACATGCGGAGTTCAAAACGCTGAGCATAACGTTGAAGCTAGCGCATGCGCACTATACCGCAAAGCCTATACATAATCTCTGCGTGTTTATCAAAGATATCGTGGTCGGTATCCGCGACCGTTAAGACAAAAGGGAAATAATGGCACGCGGTGTAGCTGATGATAGTTTGCATTTTAGTAATATTTCAGGAATTTCCCGGTACGATGTGACCCAACACCTTTCCCCAAAAGAAAGACCACGTTTCAGTGGTTCGAAATTTGAAATAAAAAAAAAATTGCTAAAATTGACCTTTGAACCTGAGTCGCATCGTTATTGTGACCTTGAATTTTTTTCAAGTCCAATTCAGATGAAAAAATAGGTAGTGATTAAAATATTGCTTCCATCTGGAAATTTCATGCAATCAACCTCATACAAAACTTGTAGTGATAAATGCAAGGTCAATATTAACATAACATATGACAAAGAGGGCAATATCAAGATTTACTGCCTGCCAAAGATATGGAACTTGCTTAATTAATACATGTACACACTGCAGCCTTTGGCTGTGACAGTATTTGTAGTAATGCACAGTGATGCATTATATTCATATTGCCCTTGCTCATAGCTAAGTTATAATCAATATAATGGTCACATCCTGGCTATGCAGCTAGAGGCTATGATTATAATCATGATATTGCCCTATCCATCATACATTTCTTGACTGATGACCTACACTTGTGTCAAAGTTTTACCAGTACAGTCCCTCCACTAACAGCAGAACTGTAGAGGGGCTGTGACTGGTACATGTAGTACACATACATGTACATGAGGCACTGTTCACACATGATTGAACACTTTACTTGTATCCAGCCCACCATTGGCACCACAAAAATCACTTGACAAGTGTAGAAATTATCAAATGCGAATCAGTGATAACACTGATTGAATCACAACTACATATTAAACGAAAACTCAGAGCAGACAAGATTTAATTAACCCAATGTCAAACACCTATACAAAGCTTCCTTTGATGATGGGGTCCAAGAAGGAGAGTCAATCAAACACATTACAACTATTGCAGTCTTTCAATGGCAGATAGAACTGTCACTGTCACGTGACTGTGTTTTAGCCAATCACATGTCTCACTGGAGAGACGTGACCATACAATTCCACCGACCGCTCCAGACATTGTCTTTTTCGAAAAAAGAAGTACACATATTCTTCGATATAGTTTCTTGTGTAACTTTTCATAACAACCAGCAACTGACGACAATTTTCACAATAACAGGAATGCTACACATTTACCGTTATATCACATTTCCTCCTGGCCATTATGTCAAGGAATTTACAAACACAAAGAAATATCCATATGATTCACTCACCCAGCAATCGATCTGAATTGTAGCTGTCTGTGGCATATGAATTAATTACGGGTTCTCACAATTAGGTGAAAGGAATTGCCCTCGTGATCGCCGCAGGTGAGGCTACATGTCATCAGGAATGTACAGTTGACAAATTCAACTTTGTATTGTAATGAAAATAAGACCCCCAGATGTCAGAAAGTTACTGGTCACTTTAGAATATTGCGTCCAAAGTATCACTGTGCATAGTATATTAAGTACAATGTATAATGTATGCTGAAACAGGCACTATAACGTGTAAATGTATAGGGACATGTGGATTCAGAAGTGTACAAGCACACAAGCATTATTTGGTCTCTTTTTCAGCCTGGTTGCACTTTGTCTCAATCTGACTACTACTTTAAGCCCAGTGTCTCACTCCCTGAGAGAGCGATACATTTCCAGTTGTAAGGTTAATAATCAAACAAGTTCTGAAATACACACAATCACATGCATGGTCATATTTTATAATGGACATACATGAGGCAATATTCTGGATTCCCATGGGTCAAATACGGCGTAGAAAATCCCATTACCGAAATTATTAATTACACACCATTAAAAGCTAAATATATTCTCCAAGGAGGTTACTCGATGACGGCTGCATTTTAGAAACTCACTTTTCTGCATTAACATGGATATCCACTCAGCAAAATCTAATCTTTGCCTCAGTTCAAGTTGCAAAAGCGACGGTAAATGAGGATATTTTTTGCCATTATTACCGGTGTAAACTAAATTTGCCAGTGAAATTACGTTATGAAAGCCTGGGGTCAGAAAGATATGTTGATAAATGTGATTGTGATGGCATTTGATTCTGTGGAGAGGAGACAGATGTGTTTGTGTCAATCCAGTTGCAACAACTATCCCGAGTACAGACAACTGGTCTATTCAGGTGACAACAATGCCACCGAAAGGTGTTAGGCTGGAGCCATAGGATATTTATGTTGTGGCTTTTTCAGGAGATGGATTTGCGTTTCCTCCTCTCCGCAGAGATATCTGCCTCTGTTTCAGTGTATCCCCTGGGACTGGGAGTACCCAATGCTATTCAGATTGGTTGAATTGAGAAACGGAATCTATTTTACTCTCTCGTCCTCTTTTTCTCCTTGGCCACCTGCTACACTGCTATTGCTGTAACAACCCATGGGCTGATTGCATATGAAGACATTTCACTAGTCTTTCGGGAAAAACACACTAGCTGCAACTTTCCACGATTTTCACTAGTTTTGTTTTTCATGTAAATGACAGTTTCTTGTTCTACTCCCCAAAGTGTGTTGAAATACACGGTATTCAGCCTGTAAACTCAGCCTGTACATGTGAAGACTGCATCGTCATACATGTACATGTATATGGTAGTTGACGGGTGAATTTTGGTCTAGGCACAGACTGCAAGCTAAATAGGAGACATTTCAATTTTCATCACGCTCCAGGGAGGAGTAGGACATTAATGATTAACTTGCACAGTTGACACACAAAACAAAAGTAGTGAAAAAATCATCAATAGTTAAAGCTACTGTCCCCTTAACCTTTCAGTTTCACCACTATGGTTTTAACCAATCACACCGTTTTCTAAAGTTGGATCGCTAGATAGGGAAATGGGGGTTAAAGGGTTATAAGTTATACCAAACAGAGTTTTTTTGTGGTCTTTGTTCAAGATATATATGTACTGACAAATTTATCAAAATGTGTAACCAGCTCCAAAGCCTGGGCAAGGCATGTTTCTGCGATGACATTTTGACTATGAAGTGAAATGTGATATTCTGAAGAATGACGCAAAAAGGCAATATCACAACCAATGTCTGTTGTTGTCTAACATTTGATGTCAAGTACTGTAACTGGATCAGGCACACGTACATGCATGATTTGCCACGTTTTCTGTAGTACTTCCTTATGTTCAAGGAAATAAGATGTTTTAATTTTGTATTTCATACACTGTGCATGTCCTCAAATGGTCAGTACACACTAATATGATGGTATGAAATTTCACAGTGATGTGCACTAATTTGCATTTTGACACGGGGCAGTCAACACCTGAATTCATCAATACTTTGCCATTGAAAAGCGCTAACACAGAATACAGAAATATAAAACACGTATTCAACTAAAAAACCAATAAAGGGAACAAAATACAGTGCTGATGGACCATAACATTGTACCGGAGTAACCTTTTAATTTTATTATCAAAGAAATCAATACACAGAGAGATTAACCAGCCTCACATCAATGATCAAACAATAGGTATCAGGAACAACACAGCAATCACAGTATTATGTAAAGTTTATGTATGAAATGTTCTTTGAGCGTCTTTGCGGTTTCAGGTCCCTTCAAATCACAACTTAGGATACATGTACAACAGTAGTCTCTCATACCCAGTGACTGGTTGGTTTATGGGGTCATGAACCAGTAGCTGGGCTGATGACTGTTACAGTAATGGGCCAACCAGGATATGTGCCATTGTATTTTAATTGGATCAGCGTGCTTAGCCAATTAGCACATCCTGCTCACTGTGGCCACAGAAGGGTGCTTGTGTGGCTACACAGGAAGTGGTTATACAGCTTTATTTACACGCACTCAAATCAGGCGTTGAGTTTCTGAAAGTTTTGGGGGTGTTGGCCGTTTATTAAACCCGCTGTCCCATTTCCTGATCATGATCCAAAATGTCATGTGCTCTGCGGGTGAGGTCAGGTCTACGCAAGGTGGCACAATGGCATAACTTTATCACTCTCCAGCCACGATTGACAACCGAAACTGAAAAAACACTAAATCAGCAATTCGATTGTGCACGCTTTTGATTAGATCACTGCTATTTTTAAAAGCAATTGTCACTTGCCCGGCTTAGAGTATCACTGGATATTGCAAGAGGGGGAGAAACTGTATACACATAAAGACGTAAAGTTCATTTCATCTGTTACCCCTCTCTTCCTGTGTAATGGTCTAACCACAACCATGTAAACAGACAGGTGATACCAAGGCCTTGTGTTGAAAGGGTTCACACTTGACCCATGGCAGTAAGTGAAATACCTGGCACAGACGGGGTACACATCACAGAGACAAACCTGTCTAAATTTTGCACCCAGGCATCAAATTTTTCAGCCTGCATCAAATCTCAACATTGTATGAACTTATCTCGGCAATCTGGTCTCTCTACAGAAGCACTATTTCAATTAGGGTGTTGACTACTAAAGTGGCTATTTCCACTAAAAGAATCGATAAGACCCATGCCCAGACAATGTGAGCTGTCAAAAGCTTGGAAACCCAAAACCCAAGGACCACTTGGTAAATTTCCAACGGATTTCAGTTGAGCAGTTTGTTGGCTGATCAGTAATACAGAGGTCTTTTCTTACTTGACAATTGTCGGGAGCGTAGACACATGCTTTTGCTTGAGAGTTTCTTTATGGAAAGTCAGCGAACGGAACTGATGTTTTGGCCATTTGAACAAGTATTTGCCACAACAAGCTAGCCACAGACACCCTAAGGGGATAAAAAGTAAAGTATTTTCTCCCCTCATGTATGGAACCTCCTCGTCAAGAGAAAAACAGATACATGTTTTTTTCTTTGTTTTGTCTTTTTCTCCTTTGTTTTTTATTGACAGAAGTTGTTTCATATACAAAGTATGATCTGGGAAATTTTGACATATTATGCCTGTGTAGGTTTGCTATTTGGACACTTCAACTTTTGAATTTCAACATTAATTTTGCATTCTGCACATGTTATATATTTCACACTGAACAGTTCTTATCAAAATTATGCGTAATTGCAAATATGCACTGAGATATACAGCAAAGCTACTTTTACGTGTAACAGCGTTCAAGCTGCAACACTGACAATCACATACAATTGGCTGCGTCTTTTGTGTTGAAAATGTGCTTTTATATCAATTAATGCCTCTATCAATATGCAGTGGTAAATTTTGGAAAAAGATCATGACTTCGGGATAGCTCTAAACTGCAACAAAGACGGTATTTCGAGTGTTTCAAAATCCACCACCAGGCAGCACGATCTATAATTCAGACTTTCAGCATAAAATGTTACCGTGCATTTAGATATTACTTGCCAAATCAATAGAACGCAGAAACGAGATTTTAACCAGCTGTGCAGTAAATACTGTTTCAAGGCAAGGGGGGAAAAAAAGAGAAAGAACGGGAAAAAGGATCCCGGCGAGTCATTAATGTGGAAGCCTTCAAACCTTTTAATCTCTATTCATTTCAGTGGAAATGTTTGTTGGACTTGCCCGAGGCAACACACTCAACTGCATCATGACTTTATTCATCTGTGCAGATTGTGTTCAACAGCGATTCATTCCACTTCCATCAACCCATCAAAGTTTCACCCCAGTGCGTGGCTCCGTTCCATGTTGTTTACACGGGACCACTTTAACCTCCTGTAACCCCTTATTTCCCAGTACTGTATGCCCAAATGTGACTCTCCATAGCAGCGGGGTTATACCGACTTGAATGAATGTAAAAAAGGTTTAAATGCTGTCCACTCATCCACTGTGCTCTCTCTGTGTCATGCTCTATTTCAACATCCCACTGTACGTGTGTGCTACTGCCCTAATTTGAAGAAATGCAAATATGCAGCGATGCATCAGTAGGTCTTTACACCTGCGGTTTAAATGGGCTGGACGTTTTACACTGACAATCAAAGGCCTTGCAATATATAATATCAGGTGATAACCTCAAGAAGTTTGACTATACAAGTGCTTCTTTTAGCATGAACTTACTTGAGAAATCAAGGTACAGGTATTTTAGCCTGTGTGGGAGGGGAAAGGAACTGGAATAAATTTTTCTCGGAACAGTGAAATTAGAGCCATACATGCACCCTGTTGACCCAGATCACAATCACAGAAACCACAACATGTTGGATACAGCTGCCACTGGAAACATTACATGACGGCAGGGGAAATCTCTTCACATCCTGAATGGGTCATGCAATACTCTGCTGCTGCTGTATACAGACCCGACTCAGAGGGACTAGCAGGTCGAAGAGACACCAGCTGATTTTGACCCTTCATAGATCCCAGAAGACAAGCATGCTGCACTGGCATCCGTCTACGAGCAGACAGCAACTCTGAAGTCAGTATCTCTTACAACTGACCCCATTAAAGGAATCCCTTGCTCTGTGGGAGTTAATACAATAAGCTGACATGGCGGTGTGCTGGAGATGGCTGCGGATACATTATATGATAACAATATCAGGTTAGGCATATGGCAATGCAGGCAAAATAGTGGGGATTTCCTTTACGGATAGATACAGTATGATATGCAGAACATTATCTGCCTGACTGTGGCTACTGAAACAAGTCATAGGAAATGGGTATTTCAAGCTCTACTTATAAATTCAGGTTGAGGATTGATATTGGTGTAGTTCTTGCAGTTTCAAACAAAATGCTTGAGTGGTTGCAATCCATTGTATCCATCAGGCTGGACATCTCAGTAGTTTGCACATGTTTAGTGTTGTCTGGGTAGCCACAACAGAGTGAAAATGGAAGAGCTACTATTGTTGCAATGCCCAAATTAACGGTTACTATAAAAACTTTACATACCTGAGCTACATCTGATCTGACATAATTATAAATACATTGTCTGCACTTTATTGGTTTAACATAACAGGGATGTAAAACTCAGAGTACAATAGAAGAATGAACAACCGCACCCAATGTAGGTTAACAGAGCACCGGTTGTTCTTTATTCCCTTCCTGGACACCAGCTACGTCAAATGGATAACCCCAACCTGGGATCCATCGCCCATACATTAAACATATCTGAAAAGTAAATCTTGTTTGCACTTTTGAAACCTAGACATCAGATTTAGAACAGAAGGACACCACACTGGACAAACATTTAATTACAAGTACCAGAGAAGGCAGAAGAAAGTGTGTGGCAATGTTGAGCTCACACAGGTCTGTGTGTACTCAGTAATCCAGTGTTTGTCATCGTGTAACCATGTCAGCCCATTAAATTTTCCAACAAAGCATCTGATTGAGATTAAGCTTGTACAGCGTCAACACAGAGATCCTCTCCTGCTGCCTGGTAGACTTTCATAAACAAACAAAAGTGAGCAACAGTCAATACTGTCCGATTAACAACACCATAATGATGAGCAAAACCAACCCTGGGTCTGAGAACAATGGGATAAGGGATATGCACGTAATAGAATTATCTCGTAAACCTTTGACTGAAGAGTACCAATTTACAACTAGTAAGCGCCCAGATCTCTATTGTTCTGTTAATCTTACAATTATGCACACTACTTCAACTTTAACCTCTACGATCTATGTGAAATACGATGACACAGAAGTACGTAACGGCAGTCCCAGCACGTGTGTCCTGAAACTTAGCAGCCTATTTATGGTATATTTCCAGCTAAACTTACAACTTGTCTTTTAATATCAGTGTATTCAGTTTCAATTGACCTGACTGAAATTGACTGTTTCGTTTTAAAGTGTCCCTTTTTTCAGAGAAATTGGAATGAGCGATACTCTACCAACATGAATGCTGGCACGTTTCTCACCAAAACACTGTTTTTCGCGGGGTCATGATTGTAATTTTCTAACGAGATGATAACCATTCTTGCATATTTGTGGTATTCGCTGATTATTCCTGGCATTTCATGTCGGCAAAGCTACGTGGAACTTTGCAGTAATGGAGCTATTTAATTAATGCTTGCTTCTATTCAATACCAACGAGAAAATATTTTGCAAGTTGTACCCTTATAGCCAAATTGCTAAGAAATTGAAAACAGAGATCCCAGATTTGAGGTCAACCTGTTTGCCAACCATTCTTTCACAGCAAAATTAAATCACCGCGCATCTCACAACTTGATGATTACACTGATAGCATGTTCGGTTGCTGCACACAACGAAACATCGGTGATTCCTGGACACTGATTGGTCTACCATGGATGAAAGCCTAGTTATGTTAATAAGGCATGACAACTGATATTATATTCACCCATATTTCATTTCTTCCCAGAATTCCATAGACGAATGGTATTAGACACTGTCGTTGGTTTTCACATTAAACCTAGCACTTCAACAGACAAAGCAAGCTGACAAAGCCCTAATACTTCAAAGCATGGTAGTGTCACAGTCCATAACAAATAAACTTTGTGTACAATCATTTTAAAATCATACATTTTCTGCTTTATCACAATATCAATTAAAAGATTATGACAAATTTTGTAATTAGGCTGACAGCATACATTGTAGATCTAGATTTTTCCTGGGTTCTAAACCTCAGAAAGCATATATAGTACAACAGTAATTAATTAAAGTAAAATTTTCTTCTGTACAACTGCTCGACAAAGTGTACAAAGAGCTGGGAAAATAGTATTCATGTGTGCATGTACCTATGAATGTGATAAGGACAAAACAAAATAATACTTTCATATAATTTTTACTGAAGACAAAAGACTGACTTTTTGACAAATAAAGGTCTATTCATCACAATAAAAATTGTTTGCCTTACAAATACAATTCCCATTTTATCTGGGGTATCTATCGTCTACTTTGAAACATTTTAGCAAGGCTAGCTAGTGAAATTATTTTCAAATGTGGTTGCGAACTCAGGTTATTGACACTGTGCATGTTTTTCATGCTATATTATTTCTTGGGACACACAAAGGATATGATGGATGTGATCAAATCGTCAGAAGAAAACCCACTAAACTTCCATGGCACATGGCTATTGCAGTGCAGTGTACAGTCTCCTTTCAAAAGAAACGGCATACAGTAATTAAATTTGTATAGACCTGGGTGTTTGTTTCTCATGCTTGTTTGCCCATGCGGTTCTGTGTCTGGAGTTTTCAAATGTTGTGATTTCGGAGAATGACAAATATATACACAGACATATACATATACCAGAATGTGCATGGAAATTATTGCATTTATGAAGACGAAAGATTCCAAAGCACCAAGCTACTACTGACAGCATTATGGAAAATATTGATATTCAACTAACATCTATAAAACACTAATTTGTTTCTGATGTCCATTTTAAAAACAGAAGATGTGGACATTCATAGTATTCTAGTTTCCGTGAAGAAGGCTCTGTAATACAACTTGAAGACAGTACATCATCGTAACATGACTATCTTGAAAAAGACACGAACTCAAAGGGCCAGGGAGTGCACAGACTGTTCGTCTGCATTTCAACATCAATATTTTTCCCTGTTTTTCAATGATAATGGAAGTTGGGACAAAACTTCAATGTGCGACATACAAAATTGAACTGAGTGTCAGCCTCAAAACTGTTGGTAAACTGGTAACATTTATCTTTTTGTATCAGACTGGAGGGAATACTGTCATCGCTTTAACCTTGGCGACATCATGTCGAGCAGTACACGGACAAAGAATGACTAGCTAGAGCAAGACCCCCCTCCCCCTTTAAAGTAAAGAAAGTCTAAAAGGTACTACTGCTGGCAACGGTCAGCCACTGTTGTGCCAATGAGAAATACTTTTAATCACGCCTGACACAAAAGCAGCCCATTGAAACCGTCGTCAGCCTTTTTGAAAATGAGCACTCTCAGACAGTCGTTCACATACGTCACTGTCCAGTATATTTGATGAAACACTGAACAATTGGAATGTCAACACTTATATGAGTCAACCAGAGCTTTCTTGGTTTAAAACAGACTAATTTCACTTTCACGTCGTATCTGTTCATAATTTTGAGAATATGAAGGTGAACTCGTGTGGCATCGGTTGTTTTTCTGTATTAAAAACCCTAAAATTTGCAAGAACTCGATTTGTATGCATTAAGTCAACTGTCAAGTGACGTTTCAAATTTTCTACTACATACCACCGTTAGACCTAACTTTAATTTCAAAGAGGGATTTCAATTAGCTTAGAGCTCATTCATTAACACTTAATTTGAAGTCTTTGTACTCTGATTTAAGTAGCTACAAAGTATTCCTATCACTTTCACTGACCTTGGGTTTCAATATTGGAATTGGACAATAGCTCTGAAAAACATTATACCATTCCGATGACCGGTAGAATGATTTTGTAACCACACTGTAAACACCGCGAACGAAACCATTGAATGAGACGTGTTAAACTAAATTAAACTAAATTTTGCCGCATTCTTTTCATCTGCCACTGTTAAAATTAAAAACAGCGAAAGTACAATGGAAACCAAATTAAACTGCGAACGCTAGATAACTACGCGTGTACTCGTAAACCAAGACTGTGTATCTAAATCCCACTGTTTATCTAGTATCTGAACATATCGTGTGGATACATCGCGTTGCTGCGCTGCGATGAGAGCACATGTACACGAAAGTGTGTTCCCAGAAGTCGATCAGCGGCCCCGTCAGCTGCTCGCCCTTCTAGATTCCTGCAATGCAGGGAAGGTTTAGAATGCGTCTAAAATGTTCCCATGAAAAGCTTGCAACCTACCTCCAAGTAATCGTACGAATCGGGTATGAATGTAGAGCTGGTATTGACGTCGGCGAAACCTTGCGATATCAACACTCGCGGCCAGCCGTTAAACCATTCTGCGACCCAAGAAGCGGTGTAGTTATATGTTTCCATTTTGTTTAGCGTCCTAGATAAGTCCTTGAGACAATTCAAAAGAGAACAAAGTTCCCTTTCCGTCAAGAAAAAAACACAAGTCTGACGAAAGGAGATATTTTCCTGAACTTGTTGACTATGTCACTCACACCGCCATTTTTTGCAGTTACAACTGAATATTCTCCGCTGTACCTAGCTGGGAGCTGCAAGCTGGTGGACGGATGCTGAAGTTATTTTCGTATTCGTTTTCGTATTCGTTTTCGTATTCGTATTCGTATTCGTATTGGAGTCACTGACAAAATTTTTTATTTTTAGTCCAAATTTCGTACGTATTATATAAAAGTTCTGTCTTTACAGAACTTAAGTGCTTTTTATATGACAATATATCAATACTTCAATATTTTAGAATGTAAGTTGAAAAAGATCCAATCTTTTTAGGCCCTAGATTGAAAGATATCGTTGCTATAATTAGAGGAGAGATTTTAAAAACAAACGGCCAGTACACAGGCACTCCTTAGCTGGGTAGTCTGTTGAATAGATCGATTTTCGGTTCGATCTATCGATCTCGTAGTCGATATGCGCGCCATTGTAACCAAAATACTCACTAGGTTACAGTGGCGGGCATACTGACCACGGGATCGATAGATCGAGCCGAAAATCGATCTATTTAGCAAACTACCAAGCTATTAGCGCCTGTGGGCCAGTAGTAGTCTTTGGAGGAAAGATTTTTTAAACAAACATCATTTTCGTATTCGTATTCGTATTCGTTTTCGTATTAACTGACATCATTAGTATCGATAATGGAAATTTAGCTGACCCGCCCAATTTGACGAGTTGTAAACTTAAAAGGTAATTTTCTTGTTTTAAACTGATATCTCTGAGAAAGTGATCATCATGATGCAGGCTCAACGTTATCGCATGCCCCTAAGTCGATGACATGCTATATTTAGACTGCTGTCGCAAAGAAAATATCATCTCATATGATGTGGGAAAGCGTCATAAAAGAAAACGAGATGAATAAAATGGTATCATAGGCCTATGTCCCGATCGGTACATTTGTTTCCCTAATAAGATTAAATTAATGTGTGAGCTGTTGCCAGAGTCTTTATTTCAGTAAGGCCCATCTCTTTTCTTTCGTTGCGTTTGCGTCAACTGTCATTGCCAGAACATGTTGATCAACTTGCGTTATGATAAGATACACCAGAATGCATGGAAATTAATTTGTATCGCGAAATATCGAGAAATACCTGTATTCTATGATAAATAGACTTCAGCTAGTCTAGTAGCTGTCGCAACTGGCTCGATCGGTTTCCGTCATTTGTTACTGTGCGATCCAGTTTTAGTGTTACGCAGTTTGCCCCGCTCTACAACTCCGTTCTGCAGGTCACTCCGAAAACTTTCAGCAGTACTATTTTGGGGGACCAATTAAGCCGCTAGCCGTAGATAGCTCCTTTTTTCAACAAAAACTCTGAATAGAAATGCAGCAACTATCAACTTTCGATAGATATTTTGTAGGCAAGAGAACAAAACTCAAACGTATATGCGCATTTAATCCTAGCTGTGATATCGCAGCGGTACTTGTGGCGTGTATCGAACTCGCTCGGGTCATTGAGGTCATCGCCACAGTCCCATCCATGGTCTGTTCTCTACTACCTCCATGGTTCTACATAATTGCAGTCGCTACCCGGCAGATTTGCCATGATATTTCAACAAAGTTGCTTGCTATTTAGATCTAGCTGAAAACAAAAACCTTTATGAAACAGGATAATCCAGTCCAAGCTTGATGAAATCGATGCTTTGATCTGCTTTCCAAGGGACGATTTCCGGAAATGGTCTAGCCGGTCACATGCCACTAACGCAAATATTCATTACGCACGTGAACGCATGAAACATGTTGCAGTTACTGGTTGCTTTTTTTCCCTTGTCAGCTATATTTTGATGACATTTTATGCTGAGATTATGATTGGTTCATTTGAAATGATGTGACAGCACTAAAACTGCTTCTGATACTTGATTGGATTGTAGTAAAATTTATCATTAAATTCATGGGATATTTTGACAGATCATTCAAGATAACATCAGCAGACACATTGGCAGCGCTGTGCAGAGGAGAGAACGCGCTCAAACCTTTGAGTAACTCCGCTCAACGGCTATGCTTATTCAATGCGTATTTTGGGGTCGTGGCCTTTCAGGACAATGCTCCGTGAACACTGAGCGAATATATGTTGTATTTGATCACGTATACGGTATGGAGAAATGTCTTGAAAAAAATTCAGTCGCAATCTCATAAAATTTGCTCGCCTATGCGACTGAAAATGGTCGCTACTTTGAGCCCTGATTGAATGTAATACATGAATTATCGGTCGGTCCGGTTTTATGTATAATATTGCTCACATCTTTACTCTGAAAGATAAACTACCTATTGTCATTGATTTCTGTTACTTTCTCCCCTGTAGCAGCACGTACAACTTTGTCGTAACTTGCAATTTTGTAATTTTTGCCTTACCGCACTCCCTGAGTTTCGTAAAGTATTGTATTGTATTGTTATTATAATTTATTTCAGGTCTACGTAGAGCCATATCAAAATCAAGTAAAATACTTGAAATACAAATTGTAAATGGATATGATCATTCTAAAGTGAGTCCAAAAGGATGACCGGATATAACAATTTTCATTTTTTTATTCAGATGGTTGTCCTAGACAAGTCCCCCGTTCATCATAGCTTTCAACAGTCATCCGTTTTGCAGCGCCTCACAAAAACTTGCCCTCCCCGCAAAACAATGGTACAGTCCAGGGCAGCTCCTTTGCATCCGCTCTCACGAGTCCCATTACTTGGCACTGACCACCTGATTTCGGGGTGCATCCAGCTGCCCGGTCAAGAGACATTGGCAAGCGAAGATGCTGCCTTACCAGATCCCAACCGATTTTAAGCATTTTTTTTCAAATAAAATGAAGTGAACAAAATTCTTTAAAATCTACAAATGCAAATTTATGTAAATTTAACCAATTTGGCAGATGAAATTACGAATCAAATTATCACAATATTTAAACCTCAGTAAATATCGTATATTGCACGTTTTATACCTGAAACCTGGACTAAAAATAACAATTTCTGTCAGTGACTCCAATACGAATACGAATACGAATACGAAAACGAATACGAAAACGAATACGAAAATAACTTCAGCATCGTAGCTGGTGGAGGGTTGCAAGGACCCTTTAGGTTGGTTAAAAAAGGCAAGCTGAACGGTCAAAGGTCGTATTCTATTTTTAGTTCCTGCCGACGTTGTTGTGGGATTGCACAAGAGACGGCAATATACGTTGATAAAAACTTTAAAAAGGTGCGTTTCTTGCATTCGGGTAGCGTTGTACGTTTTGAAACTTTTGCTCAGAGAAGGTAAGTCAGGCAATTTAGAGCGACATGTGTCCGTATATTGGCATTATTTGTCACACTAGGCCGATTTCAATTCAATTTTCACGAAAACACGTCAGTACAAGGTGGGTGTGTGGGCCGTTGTGTGTACACTGGTGAGTATCCTGACTTCTGCCACGGTTTTCAGCAATTTCCGGGATATATCATGGGATTTCCCATATACATCAACGATTCGTTTATGAGCGGGTTCATAAACGATCGAGTGATCTACTTTCGAAGTGACGAATTTCAAACATCCCGAAGCCATCACGACTCGGAGTGCACACACTGACACAGTGGTGTGTTTTGAAAATCTTTTGGTGTTCGATGACACCTGTTAGTTGCCCAACACCGTACTGCCAAACATAAAATAAAACATAAAATTCTGTTGAACAGTTTAAAATGTTTAGCTTATCAAGTCTTGTCGCCTATTTATTGCTGAGACAGGGCCGTGCACCCCGGGGGGGTCACTTCCATTACTTGCCTATATGTATACGTGCCGCCCAATGGGGTGGGTATTTCAGCAACTTGGTCTAAAATGGGGGTATCAATTCCACTGTAAACCAAGGTCTAAAATGGGGTTGATTTTTGAGTGCCACACAAGAACAAATTTCAACCGTCTGTTCCCGTCTCGCTCGCAGGGTTCTGAGCTGCACTTTATAAGCATCGATATCTTTTTCTGTGGCAGGGGAACCATTAAAGAGACCCCCTGGCTTACGCCAAAGTAAATATCGACTTGGTTGTCAAACACTGTCACTGATTGGTCAGAACTCCATATATGGAAGATTTTTGCCCAATAGAAAATACCCAAACAAAGTGGCTCCTAGTATTGATCATGACAGACAGGTCAACCATGGCCACATGAAGTAGTGTTGCTTTACAGATGAACAGCGAGGTTTGTTGTGATTGCAATTTCAAAAAAACCCACTAGTCAGACTGTAACTGCAGATAATTGATAATTTGTAGAAGCTTGACCAAAATTCGGTGAGGGTGAAAGACAAAATTTCTTTCATCAAATTTTTTTGGTATTTCCTTTTGGAAATCATGGTTTGGGCCAGCAACAACATAGTCCTAAACGTGGTACAGTGGTAGGCTTTGCCGGGGCAAATACTTGCTTTTTCCGTTTTAAAAATTTTGACGCTTTGACTTTTGACCTGGGTCAAAGGTCATAAAGGTCTAAAATGGGGTCCTAAAATAACGGGATTTTAGGTCTAAAATGGGCCCTGGGTTTTATACCTGCGGCCGCACACCCCTACCACTTCTCGAACAGGTACCCCCCCCCCCGGGGCCGTGCATAAAGGGTCCCATGGTCGGTTGACCCTGAGTGTTGACATTCAAGGGTCGACGTACGACACCTGATTCTAAAACTGTATTAGTTGTCATGTCGAGTGGCAACATCGCAGCTTATAATATAAGATTTTTATTCTTCAGACACAATTGTTACACGTCACGTCATGGCTGAAGGCACCAGCAATGCAGAAGAACAAAATCAGGAAATAGAAGCGTTGCAGTCAATATACGGAGCAGAGTTTGAGCGTCTCAGAAACGGTGATGGTTGCTACAGTAACAAGATCAGAATCTTACTTACAGATACAGGTGTCTCACTGACATTCTCTCTGAAAGGTAACACTCAGTGTTCTGACTCACCTTTATCTCACGTTTACTTTAAAAGGAAAGGCTAGGTCGTAGTAGCATATGAAATAGAAAAATAATACATTGTTATGAAAGTGGGTGAACTCTGAACCAAAGTGATGGAGGATCAGTGTCTGAACGCTAGTTGAAAGATAATGTTAGCCTCTGTTTACAGTGGACATATCATGATAACTTCAACAGACAAGATTGAGATGCACTACAGTCCAAGGAAACATGCAACCACTTCCTCAACTCACTGTGGCTACAAAACTAGGGCAGGATAACTACAAGTGTAATGATTATGGATTGCTTTTACAAATGTATAGCAAACTTAGTAAATAAATTGTGCCCAAAATGTATGGATATATTTCCCAGTCTGTATGGAAGTCTAAAATGCCCATAAAGCTATGATAGTATGAAGTACCCAATGCATGAAGATCTTCAAGTACCTAACATAGCTATAGTCAGCTGATTAACAACTAGTTTTCGATTTTAGCCATGTTTTATAAAGGGCATATAATGTAAACTAAACAAAAGCAGTAAATGTTTTCAAGGAAATATTAATTTAAAATCTAAAATTTAAAATTTAAAATCTTCCCCAACTCAATGGTGTTATGTTGTACGATGTGCATAAATTGAACAAAGCTGCCTCTAGAGGGCAGTATTTCTGTCGTTGCAAGTGTCTATATTATCTTTCTGGGGTTGCTGTTTGCCAATGCAGGAAAAGAAGATGTAAATGCATGTCAGGGAAATAGAACTCAACTGAGAAATGAACAACCGTTCACATCAAATTTTAAACTCAAAATTTATTGTCTCGTATTCGTGACTCCAACTTGTGAAATAATTAAATATGTACAATATCTAAAGTTGGAAAAGTCCAAGCAACTTATTTCCCATTGGCATTATGAGCTTTTATCGTGAGTTGATTCAGTGGGAGGCTTCGATCAATGCTTCATCAGAAGTTGATCGCTGCAATGGAAGGTTGTATATGTCTGTATGATCAATGATGTTACATCGGTAAATCCATGTACTGGCAAGATAAGATAATGTACTTGTGGAACATACTTTACAATTATCAATGATTGTGAATGGAAAGGTTGCTGTTTTCTTTGTCTTAGAAACAAGACATTTGTAGGTATTTATTGTTGATGTTTTGCTCTCATCAGCCATAGACAGTCGCTGGTCATTTGTACCAATAGATTATCTAGCTTGCAAATTGGCAGATAGAAGATTTTGTATACCATTGAAAGCGATGTGAGTTATTTATGGTAATCTGATAAGGGATGTTGTCACACATTTCACACTGTTGTAATATATTTCTTTTGTCCAATGTTGAACATTAGTATGGAAATCTTATGATATATTACTGTGTTTTGCAGATACTTACCCAGACTCTCCCCCTAGAGTTGAGATTGATGCTCAGGATAAAAGTGGCATTTCAAACGATTTGATGGACGAGCTCTGTGCAGGGATCTATGAAATTGCTAAACAGAACAAAGGCACGGCGATGATATACACACTGGTGCAGCATGCCAAAGATTGGCTTGACAGCAGAAGTGAGATATTCGGTATCACCATGGCAACAGATGCCGAGGAGCGAGAGGATGCAGCAGTGTGTCGGTTTTATTTAGAAGGAAAATGCAGATTCGGGGACAGATGTCGTAACAAACACCCAGGTGGAGATGCTGAAAGCGTCCAAGAAGTGAAGGAAGAAGAGCTCAAACCCGAAAAGAAGGACAAGAAAAGAGACGTTTCTGCCAATGATGAAGAAATAGATACAAAGAAACCTCCAATGAAAACAGCTGATGATGTCATTTCAAGAATATTATGGGATAAAAGTGTTCCTGCAAAGCATTTTTCTGTTGGTTACTTGGATAGGTTCTTGGGAATCATTGAAAATTCATTCAGTGCTTTCGACTGGACCAACCATTTGGCCTCGTTGGACCACCAAGTACTGGCCATCCCGAGGCACAGAATTCATTACTTTAAGTATAAAGACGTGATTGTGTGGGACAAAAACACCAGGCTGGATAATGTCTTTGGATCAACGGGCAGTGGTGTCACGATTAGCGATGTCATCGCTAAGTATAAAAAGTTACCCGGTAACAGTAATCATGAAGATCATGACAGTGATGATGATGATGAGGGAGACAGTGACATCGACGCACAGTGTGAGGGCGCTGCAGAAGTAGAGTTTGAGGTGTCTGATCAGCCCTCTGCAGTCTCATCTGCACAAAGACATGTCCGTAAGGATCCCAACAAACCAAATTACTTCCTAGCACTGCGAATAACAGATAAGGACATCTTGGCCGCTGTGCAACAAGTACAAGAGAAGATGGTAGAAACGGAACCTAGATTAGCCTCATGCTGTATTCCACCCACCAAACTCCACCTTACCATATGTACCATGAGAATAGACTCTGAAAGCCAAATGAAGACAGCATGTGGGGTCCTTAAAGACCTAAAACACGAAATTTCCCGTCTTCTACCTCCGGCCACGCTGCTTAAATTTGATGGACTCAACGTCTTCAGAGACAGGGTTCTGTACGCTGCCCCTCAGCCAGAACCAGCACTCTTGAAATTCTACGACCACATAACATCCCTCTTCAGGGCAGCTGGAGTCAACCTAGCCGGTACTAGGGACGAGTACACACCGCACATGACCATCGTCAAATTGACAAGATCTGTTGCCAAGCAACTAAGAAACCCATGCTTAGAAGAGGCAAGTTATTATGAATACCTGGATGACTATTTCGGAACCCAAGCCATTGAATCTTTACATCTTTGTTCAATGGGCAGTGGGCAGAGACACGATGGATTCTATCAGACAGCAATGAGTCTAGATGTGTATGATGAACAGTAAATTTGTAAAAAAATACTTCATATTTACTTCATACTTTGAATTTTTTATTTTGATACAAAGCGTTTTTCACAAAATGATATAAAATGCCCTTTCCTATTCATTTCCTTGTACTTACACATTTATACAGTCATTAAGCAATAAAACAGTTTCAGAAAACAGCATGCCAGTACAATGTATCTCAGTTTACTTTCTAAACTTGACATTCACACACTCTGACAAAAGAGGGCGCTATTTAACATTCGCGGCCTGAATCTCTATAAGAATGGACTATGCCCTTTCTGTGTCAGTTTTACTTACATTTTTCAACACTTCTTTGCATGCTTTCTTCTCATCACTTTTAATTTTAAGAATGATACTACATGTATTTCTTCTATAATATTCTTAAAGAAACCGACACAAATTGAATATTGGTGCTGCTAATGAGAGAATTTGTTTCGACATTTATCCTAATAACAAAACATGTTTTAAGTTTATCATGGTTGTCCAGAATGCTCATAGGTTTGACTCCATGTGGGTCATGTGTATGTATTGATTGGAGGGTCTTAGCACACCTTTGGAAAGCATTTAGCATTCACAATAGACGTGGTTCTAGTCTTTGAGTTGTGAATGTTTGAATGGGGTGAACGCGATGATTTGTGTTCTAATTTTCACGTGAAATGCATGAGTGGGGTGAACGCTATACAAGGGAGTTTCTCCCGGTGAATCCGGCAGAAACTAACTCACTACTGCGCAGACTGAAAGGTAACGCGTTCAATCACTTGGAAAACCTGGCCGTGGCTGCCAAAGTCCAAATAGGTTTGTATGAAATAGGAGAGACAAAAGAGAAACTATAAATTACAAATGATTTTTTTAATTCACCGACTTGAACATAGTTTACATTTGCAATGAATATTTTGATAGAAAAAGGCTAATTTCGTGACGTATTTTCTGAAGATGAAATTAAATGTAAGTTATGATGTCAGGATAGCACAGCAATAATAGAACCAATTGCTGTAATGAGAATGACATCAATGTATTTGCCCCAGGCGAATGTGATACATGCACACTGCAAAGAGGCCTTCGTTAGTAGGGGTGCAGTATGTTAACATTGTTAAAGGCCATGCTGTGTTTAAAACATCCGATTAATTAAAGGCATTTAAATTATTGAGAAATATATATATCTATGTGTGTGTTAACACACACAAATGGCCTCATATTATTTGTAGATAACAAATTGCAGTGTTGCAATCTGTTTATATATGAAGGAAAGAAAGCACAGTCAATTAATAATTTTATGTACAAAGGCTGTGCCATGCAATTTATTTAGTTTCTCATAAATACCTAGTATGTGTCTGTTTTGCGAATTATTTTAATTAAGACAAACATTATTTATGAAGAAATGCACACATACATGATATGAAATACACAATAGTAGCTGTAACACGCTTGGTGCATGTGAATCAGTTAGATCTTTTTGGACCTAAATTCAATACGTCGTTTGTCTGACTAATCCTAATGCAAGATATTGGTATAAACCAAATACAAGTTTTGGTTGCATTCCTCTTTTGAAGACGGAAAATGGCTAAAGGTGTACGTCGCACTCCTATTTTGTAGACGGAAAATGGCTATTTTGTGAAACAAATGTTATACATTGAACCACAGAGAGTTTCTTGAAATTTATGTTATTTAATGTTCTTGAGAGGGCAGGGGCATGTGGCAGTTAACCCCGGCGGTAAGTCATTTCAGTAATATTTAATTTCAATTTTATATATACATGTACAAACCATGTCGTCTATTTTGTGTAAATACCTTCTGGAGACCCCATTGTTGTTATAATTATGATTATTAATAATTTATGATTATCGTTAATAAAGTCCTATTTTACACATTGTAATCTACTTACGTAAATAACCCTCTGGAAACCCATATTTAGTTCATAATCTATGCAAAAATATACACGTGACACCATAACCCATGTACGGCGAAAGTTACTACACAGTGTATTTCATTTTGTTTACGTAAGCAGATTACAATGTGTAAAACATGGTTTGTAAAAAAGCAAGATTTTATTTTTCTGTAACGTTCATATTAATAGTTTATATTCATAATTAATTTTTGATCATAACAGGAAAAATCAACATAAATAATGTCTATTTGCTAATGTCGCTAGAAGACTTTCAGAAGTGTATGTAGGTGCGTTGTGATGACCGTTAGTAGCACTGGGGTCGTGAGTATCCAAGGATCCACATCTGCTCATTAATCAACGATCCTCCACGAAGTCTTGTGACCTTGATGTCTTACCATCGGACATTATCAAGAAATCTGTCAACACCCTCACACCTTTCTTAGTTGACTTTTTTAATTGCTCGCTCCGGACAGGCATTGTCCCAACTCACTTCAAATCCGCCATTATTCGGCCACTCCTGAAAAAACCGGACCTAGACAAAAACGTGCTGAAGAACTATAGACCGGTGTCAAATCTTACATTTCTTTCAAAAGTTCTTGAAAGAATTGTTGTGCAGCAACTACATAGCCATCTTACCAAGTTTGATCTGTTCTCAAAGCGCCAAAGTGCATACCGTCCTAACCACAGCACCGAAACAGCTCTATTGAGGGTCCATAATGACATCATGCGTGCCCTTAACGATAAAATGGACGTCATTCTCATCATGTTGGATTTGTCGGCTGCGTTCGATACGATCGATCATGACATTCTATTACACAGACTGCAATCAAGATTTGGCATAACTGGCATCGTTCTGTCCTGGTTCCGATCATATCTGTCAGATCGCAATCAGTGTGTCAAAGTCGGCAATGTAACATCGTCCAGTTCGACAATGAAGTATGGTGTGCCACAGGGATCGGTACTCGGGCCAATCCTTTTCACATTATATACATCACCTCTGGAGGATATCATCGAAGGCCATGGTCTGGATTGTATGATGTACGCAGACGACACCCAAGTCTATGTTATTTGTAGGCAACCGGATGACGTACTCACCTCTCTTCATGAATGTATCGACGATGTACGTAGCTGGATGAAGTCAAATCTACTCATTCTGAACGATGACAAAACTGAAGTTGTCCATTTCTCGTCACGCTTGAAATCTGATGCGACGGGACTATCTAGCCTAAGGATCGGCGACACTGATGTCATCCCTTCAAACTCTGTACGTAACCTTGGCACGATTTTAAACAGGAATGGTGCTATGTCTGATCATATAAACCACGTTTGTAGAAATGGCTACTACTCATTATATAGAATTGGCAAGATCCGTAACCTTCTCGATCAGGACACTACCGAGACATTGATCCACGCATTTGTAACATCTCAGTTAGATTATTGTAATAGTCTCTTGTATGGAATTAACAAAGATCAGCTTCACCGTTTGCAATCTCTTCAAAATGCCGCAGCACGTTTAGTCAGCCGTTCTCGCAAATTTGATCATATTACACCTGTACTAGTTGATTTACATTGGCTGCCTGTTGAAGCACGTATTAAGTTCAAGATTATGTTAATTACTTTTAAATTGGTTAGAGGCTTTGCACCTATGTATTTGACAGAGCTGATAGAGCAATATGTTCCTACCAGAGATCTCCGTTCTGCAGACAAGTTACGTCGAACTCCACCTCGCGGAAAGTTCAGTAAAGCGTACGGCCAGAGAGCCTTTTCAGCATGTGCGCCATCGTTGTGGAATATCTTGCCTGTAGAGATTCGTACTGCAAGAAATGTTGAGTCTTTTAAACGCGGTTTGAAAACCTATCTTTTTAATCTGTATTATCAGTGATTTGTTTATGCTTTGCGGTACATTTTCTTCACCGCAGGTCTGCTCGTGTGGTGCGTTTTTTTTCCCTGACACCTGTATTTTGTAAAATCGCTTTTTTTTTGTGGTGTTCTGTACAGCGCACTGTGACGTATGTGTAGTGCGTTTTTTTAAGAATTTTTAATAATAATAATAATAATAATAATAATAATTGATCTGCAATTGTTAAAAGCAAAGCAGCCTGAAGGTTGTCCCTCTGGCTTTATATTCAGTCTATCAATTATTGTAACGGGCTTTCGTCTAGAACGTCAATAATACTGATTAAGGCTTCCGTGTATCAGTTTATTAGCTTCTTCAAACGATCTGAAGGTCATCGTTTTGGAGCACACGCTTTAGTCTTGTCAACTCCGTCAATCATCCGATAAGGGTAACAAAACTCGTTATTCCGATTCGCATATTTTCACACAATAGGTCAATCCAGAAACATTTATGTATCTGTTCTTGACTCCTTGATAAAATCCTAAGCCAGCTTAAATACGGATATAAAGGTTTTAGTATTTTTGTCCTGCGACCTTGAAAATATTCTCCGGATTTCTATTCGTAAATTTAGCTATGAGTTCAACTTATCTTTCATTACTAACAGGCAAATTCCATGTATGCGATAGGATATATGGCTAAACTTTACGTGATATGATGGCAAAGTTCAGGAGTGACTGCATTCAACTTTATGGTAACATGGTTGTTCGCACATCAAATGAACGCACCCGTTGTCATTGTATATAATTTTAACGATATTGTACTGTTGTTTAAGTCTGTAAAATATGTCATGTCTTGAAACCTGTAGAAGCAGTGTAGAATACAATATACTGCCCGGGGCAGGTTTATTTTGTGGCAAGACAGGTGCAACACAAGAGTTACAGTGCCCGACGGGCGTAAATAATTGCCAGTTATGTTTGCTGAGATCAATGGTAAGGTATTGCCGGTCATACGGTATTCGAAACATTATTATCTGGGCAAGTACCATTTTGCTCGGGCATACAACTTTCAAAGTTGCCTGCCCTGATTTCCCAAAGACCCTACAGAAAACTGGTTTTCCCCAGAATTTCCTTAGCTCTGAAGAAAGATTGGTCAAGAAAATGTACATTCAAACCTTCTTCCACACAAAGCAGACCCGGAACATGTAGATCATATAATTCTTGGTTCTTCTGTAAAGTCTATAGAAAGGGAGTTTCATCTGAGACTATCTCTGTCGTTTTTCGTTTTCCATTCCGTTTCGTCTGGACTCGGGGATATTCAGCTCGGCTTTGCGTTCAGATACCGTTGATCTTTTCGGAGTAAGGGTGAACAAAGACTCGGAGTTCAAAGTCTACCACATCGACTTTATTTCGAGGCAGATGAGCTTTAACATACGAGAGAGAGAGAGAGAGAGAGAGAGAGAGAGAGAGAGAGAGAGAGAGAGAGAGAAATCCAGTTGTCGAAGCAAATACGTTTCCTCCAAGTGTCAAGTACGAAAATTTCTTCTGTATGGGCTTACCGACAGCGGGCAGTTTCTTTGTATGAAACAGTACTGACAACCAGTTATCCCTGACACTTCTAGTACTGACAACCAGTTATCCCTGACACTTCTAGTACTGACAACCAGTTATCCCTGACACTTCTAGTACTGACAACCAGTTATCCCTGACACTTCTAGTACTGACAACCAACTTATTTTGTGTAAAATAATAGTGATGACTGGAATACATAATTATTCAGAGATCTGCCTGGTAAATCTGCCTGGTAAACTCTCCAATATTGAAAGCAAACCACATGGTTTGGGCACGAGACAAACAATAGTAATGCCTTTTTAGGTATGGCTTCAATTGTGAAGTAGATATACGCATCGATAATTAAAATGTCCACCCAATCTTAAACATCAATTTAGCCATCGAAGCGATTATACCAACTATAATTTACACATCTCAATTAATCATGATACCGTCACGGTCGTTTATTGAGTTATATCTAAGACGCTCTCCGTAGGTGCTGCATTCAATTAGGTGTGCGTCTTTTCCCTGTGTTAATTAAACTTTGATTTAGATGAAGCTGTTTTTTTTCAAATTAACAATATTGCAATTTAATGCTCAGACAGTGTGATGTCAATGACCGCTGACTAGGCGTAGGAACCATTATGACAATGACGAAAATAGAGGGGGCATATACTCGTAAGGGGTGGACCATTTGATATCCTGGGGGGGGGCTTGGAAGATTGGTGGAGAGCCATTATTTTTTTCCCACGTGCTTCACCATGAATTATTTTTTTTCTACAGGGCATATGCTGGCAACTTTTTTTTCACTTTCCTTCTTCGAGATATATTTTTTAACCAAATTTCGGTACAATGTTTGTTTGCTTGGTTTTTCACACCCAGTAACAAGAGATGCTGTTCTATCGCTCACAGACTATATTCAAGAAACTACATAAAGATATGTAAATACATGTACATTTTTGATTCACTTTACAAAACATATTTGTAAAATCATGTACATTTATTGCATTTACTTGTCAGTGTTGTCCTTACATTGAAAGTAGCTGGGTAATTTAAGAAAGTAGATGGGTGGACTGCGAGGGAGCGAAGCGACTGAGTGGCGAGTGAGCGTAGCGAACGAGGGGGGGGGAGCGCGAGAGGGGGGTGTCCCCCCTCTCGCAAGGCGAAAAATGAAATTTTGGAGTGGAAATGGTTTTCTCTGGTGGCATCTGAGGTGACATTTACAGACTGAAACAGTACTTTTGTTGTGTGTCTTAGACGTGGCTCACATACAACAAAACAAACAAACATGATTTTGTTTTGTTTGTATTATTTATGACACACTTATGGTTTTATTTGCAGTGAAGATGTAACATTTAATCTTAAATCACCTGCTGTCTGCTCATTTCATTGCCCATTTCCCATTCTTCATTACCACATAGTAGTTTCCCCAAAACCATCAAACTCATTCAATTCTAATCAAAACACATTCGCTTTTGTTAAGAAAAAACATTGGTAAGATAATTCACTATAACAGTGTTCGCATTTACGAATAAAACATGCGTATATAGAAAACTCATAACAATGAAAAAATGTGTAGAGAGTCGATCCAATGCGTAATAATATTACGCATTGGATTGAGTCTCTACGCATTTTTTCATTGTTATGAGTTTTCTATACGCAAACGATAATAGTAAAATGTTTGCAGGCTGTCTCTCTTCTTGTGGTATTTTGACAAAATCCATACATTCAGATTTACACATTTCTGGAAAACACTGGTGAGCAATTTCAATTTCAGCATACTTCCTCTAATCAGAAGGTCATGTATACTGTACAATTGTTCATATTCAGTTATTGTTCCTCAAGCTTGAAATGGTTTATGCTTTATAAAACTCCAGAGCTACTGCTTGATTTTTATTGATGCTGCAGTGTGCATCGAACAATTGCCAAGATTTTTTTTCCGAGTCGCAATGGTCCATAATTGTTTTTCCATCAGCCACTTAAAGCCAGATTTTTTTTCGAGCAACTCCACCTGGCATCTTTTTTTCCCCAAATCTTCCAAGCCCCCCCCAGGATATCAAATGGTCCACCCCTAAAGCAAGACTATCATCAGAGCTGGGATTGAGCCGGTGGAGGATTGGAACACAGTCACCTGTGTTCTATTCCGCTCTGGGCCTATGCGCCCCATAGACTGACGTGTGTTCATATTCCAGACATATGTACATATGCCAGTATGCATATGTACATATGTACATATGCCAGTACATATGCATATGCGTCCCATAGACGTGTACATATGGCAGGCATTTTTACGCACGTCTATGGGGCGCATAGGCCTAGAGCGGAATTGAACACAGGTGACTGTAATTGGAACGAAGGCCCTTCAAGTTATTTACATGTAAAAGTGCAAGCTGGACGGTCAAAGGTCGTATTCTATTTTGGTTCCTGGCAACGTTGTTGTGGGATTGCACAAGACATAGCAACATACGGTGATAAAATGGTGCGCTTCTTGCCGGCGGGTAGCGTTGTAAGCTTACGTTTTTTTAACAGAGAAGGTACGTCAGGCAATTTAGTGTTAGAGCGAGATACGTTCGTAATATTTGCATTACTCGTCACCTAGAGGCCGAATCAAATTCAATTTTCACGAAAGCACTTCGGCATGTGGGTGTGTGGGCCTGACTTCTGCCAGGTACATAGCTGCAATAATTGTAGCCCTTGGTTGGTGTGGGGATTGGGCTTCTGTCGTGCGGCTCGCGCCTTGCCCCAACCAGGGCAAGGCGCGAGCCGCACGACAGAATACCATACTCTCTGTTAGTATGTGTCGAGTAAATAAAGATTGATTGATTGACAGAAGCCCAATCCCCACACCAACCAAGGCTACAATTATTGCAGCTACCAGGTACACTACAGTCACGATTTTCAGCCTGAGCAATTATCAGATTATATATCGCGGGATTCCCCACATACACGTGTATGAGGGGGATCGTGAACGATCGAGTGATCTATTTTCGAAGTGACGAATTTCAAACTTTCCAAGGCTATCATGAGTGCAGTGGAGTGTTTTGAAACTTGAACCTTTTAGAGTTCAAGGACACTGGTAAGGGAGCTTTCAGTAATTACAGGGGGTGGGCCGGGGGAATTGGGGGGAGGGTCACGTTTTAGAAAACAGTTCAAGGGGGAGGGTCACAGTTATAAACCTATCTTGGGGGGAGGGTCACTTTTGACAGAAGCTGATTTTATGGCCAAAACTTTGATTGTCCATGTGATATTTCCTGAATAGGAAATCACCAACAAAATACGTACACATTATAGACTGCCATGCATAGTAAATTGACATTTCAGAGAAATTCCAAAATCAAATTTCTTACACAACCATAGACTTGTAACCACTCTAGTCTAATCAAGAACAATAATCTAAATAATCAAGCATACATAAACGCACAGATTTATCTAATTTTGTACTGAAAAAAAATTATTCATAGTTTCATCATAGACCGCAATGCATAGTGAATCGACATTTCGGTGAAATTCCAAAATCAAATTTCTTGCACAACCATAGACTTGTAACCACTCTAGTCTAATCAAGAACAATAATCTAAATAATCAAGCATACATAAATGCACAGATTTATCTAATTTTGTACTGAAAAAAAATTATTCATAGTTTCATCATAGACCGCAATGCATAGTGAATCGACATTTCAGTGAAATTCCAAAATCAAATTTCTCACACAACCATAGACTTGTAACCACTCTAGTCTAATCAAGAAAATTAATATCAATAATCAAGAGTACACAAATGCAAAGATTTACCTATTTTTGTATTGGAAAAAACTATTCATAATTTCATCATAAACACCATGGATAGTGAACCAACTTTTTAGATGAAATTCAGAAATCAATTCTTGTACACAAATGCACATTTTACTTCCCTATTCAAGCAAAGTACATTTAAATACATTATCAAACATATATAAAATACAGATATAGCATGTTTTGTGGGCGTAAATTGTCAATAATTTGCCTGATAGACTCCATGTATTATGATTTGATATATTTGGATGAAGCACTAAATCAGCTACATCTTGCCTTCTTATAGTTGCACAAAATATGGTGACCCTCCCTCAAATGTATGAAATACCATATCTCTTCAAAAATTCTTGCGTGATAAATTGCGACTGTCCCTCCAAAAACACCAGCCCTCCCCTCTGTAATTTGTCCCTAACATAACAATTGAACTAATTGTTATGTAAATTAGCTGATATTGTTTTAGTTATTCCTGGGGAGAATACCGCAGTGGTTTGGGGGGGGGAGGGTCAAGTTTTAGAATGTTGGACAAGGAGGAGGGTCACATTTTAGACAGGAGGATAGGGGGGAGGGTCACATTTTATGGTACGGGTGAGCACGAAATTCCCCCGGCCACTCCCCCCTGTAATTACTGAAAGCTCCCTAATTACCCCAACCCCGTATTGCTAAAGGACTAGCATACAATCCTGTCGAGCAGTTTATTAGGGGCCCAAGCCGACCGGCTGGGCCCCTATTGGTTTTATAGGAATTCAACTTTCTTCTTCTTCTTCTTCTACTTCTTCTTCTTCTTCTTCTTCCGCTCTTTTTTTGTCGACCTAGAACTCAAACACCGCTTACAGCAAACTTCTGAAACTTGCAGGGCTAATAGGTACCTATGAGATCTCGTGCACCTGGGTATAGAAATTTCGAATAGTCGCGCGACCTGGTGGCCATCTTGGATTTTCGAAAAATTCCGATTTAATTTTAAAAATCTTCTTCTCCAGAACCAACGTACAGATTTGGCTGAAATTTTACTCATGTCATCCTTAGAGTGATCTCTTTCAAGTTTGCGAAAGACGTTTGGATCGGTCACGTGATTTGGCCGCCATCTTGGATTTTACGAAAATCGCAATTAATCATTAAAAATCTTCTTCTCCAGAACCAACACACCGATTTAACTGAAATTTCACTCATGTCATCCTTAGAGTGATCTCTTTCAAGTTTGCGAAAGACGTTTGGATCGGTCACGTGATTTGGCCGCCATCTTGGATTTTACGAAAATCGCAATTTAATCATTAAAAATCTTCTTCTCCAGAACCAACACACCGATTAAACTGAAATTTTACTCATGTCATCCCTAGGAGGATCTCTTTCAAGTTTGCGAAAGACGTTTGGATCGGTCACGTGATTTGGCCGCCATCTTGGATTTTACGAAAATCGCAATTTAATCATTAAAAATCTTCTTCTCCAGAACAAACACACCGATTTAACTGAAATTTTACTCATGTCATCCTTAGAGTGATCTCTTTTAAGTTTGCGAAAGACATTTGGATCGGTCACATGATTTGGCCGCCACATTGGATTTTCTAAAAATCGCAATTTAATCATTCAAAAACTTCTTCTCCAGAACTAACACCAAAATCTTTTCGCAAACTTTATAGGCCACACTACTAGATGCTATATAATAAATTTCAAGGAAATTAACCAGGCAGTTTTAAAAAGAAAATTTTTAAAGTATTATTTTTCTGATTTTTCAATGACCTTTGACCTCCCCTATACCTCTGCAGCTAAGCTATACAAATGGCTTATTCTGGCCTATGTAAGAGTCATATCTAATTCTGGGCAATCTAATAGAGCAAGAGGTCAGATTTTTGGTATATAGGGATAACTACGAAAAACAATTTTTTTAACAAAATGTCACATGACTTCGATGACCTTTGACCTCAAATATACATATACGTCCATAACTTAGGAACCACAAGTGCTACATCCTTCATATTTGGTAGGATGGGAGACCTTATGGTGCCATATCCGGTACCTCATTAAATATGCACATATCTAATTCTGGGCAAGCCAATAGAGCTAGAGGTCTGATTTTTGGTATATAGGCATAACTTAGCAATACAATTTTTTGACAAATTGTCATGTGACCTCAATGACCTTTGACCTTAAATATACGTATATGTTCATAACTAAGTAATCACAAGTGCTACACCCTTCATATTTTGTATGATGGGAGACCTTATGGTGCCATATCCGGTACCTCATTAAATATGCACATATCTAATTCTGGGCAAGCCAATAGAGCTAGAGGTCTGATTTTTGGTATATAGGCACAACTTAGCAATACAATTATTTTGACAAAATGTCATGTGACCTCGATGACCTTTGACCTTGAATATACGTATATGTTCATAACTCAGTAACCACAAGTGCTACACCCTTCATATTTGGTATGATGGGAGACCTTATGACACCACATCCTGTACCTCATTAATTATGCACATATCTAATTCTGAGCCAGCCAATAGAGCTAGAGGTCTGATTTTTGGTTTATAGGGATAACTTAGCAATACAATTTTTTTGACAAAATGTCACGTGACCTCGATGACCTTTGACCTTGAATATACGTATATGTCAATAACTCAGTAACCACAAGTGCTACACCCTTCATATTTGGTATGATGGGAGACCTTATGACACCACATCCTGTACCTCATTAATTATGCGCATATCTAATTCTGAGCCAGCCAATAGAGCTAGAGGTCTGATTTTTGGTATATAGGGATAACTTAGCATTACAATTTTTTTGACAAAATGTCACGTGACCTCGATGACCTTTGCCCTTAAATATGAGTATATGTCCATAACTCAGTAACCACAAGTGCTAAACCCTTCATATTTGGCCGCCATATTGGATTTTACGTAAAACATGCAATTCCCACTGACACGTACAGTAACTATGAGATGATGTTCAAAATCATACTTTTCCAAGATCGAATTTTGCACATAATATCATTAGCGCAAGATCTTTCAACCATGTTATCCGCTTGGGCCCCGCCAACGCTGCTTGCAGCTTTAATTAAAGTTTAATCTTATATTAATATGCGAGTCTTGTCGGTCGTTTTATTGCAGAGGCAGGGCCGTGCATCATGGTCGGTTGACCTGGGTGCTGACATCCAAAGGTCAACGACATCTGATTCTAAAATGCAATAGTTGTCAACATCGCAGCTTATCCCATAAGTTGTTCAAATAAGATTTCAGACACAATTGTCACACGTCACGTCACCGGTGAAGGAACAAGCAATGGAGAAGAAGGAAGACCATAAGAACACTAACGTACCAAATTACTTCCTAGCGGTGCGAATAACAAATCAGGACATCTTGGCCGCTGTGCAACAAGTACAAAAGAAATTGGTAGAAACGGAACCTAGATTAGCCTCATGCTGTATTGAACTCAAAAAACTCCACCTCACCATATGTACCATGAGAATTGACTCTGACAGCCAGATGAAGGTAGCATGTGGGGTCCTTGAAAACCTAAAACACGAAATTTCCAGTCTTCTGCCTCCGACCACACAGCTTACATTTAATGGACTTAACCTCTTCAAAAGAAATCGAGTTCTGTATGCTGTCCCTCAGCCAGAACCAGCACTCATGAAGTTCCACGACCACATAACATCCCTCTTCAGGGCAGCTGGAGTCAACCTAGCCGGTACCAGGGACGTGTACACACCACACTTGACCATCGTCCGCCCATACCGGTACTTAGGGACCGTTCAGTTTTTACGGCCGGGGGGGGGGGGGCGGCAAAATCTTGTCGCCGGTGTTCAAAAAAATGATGACCCCCCCTGCATTTTTCGCGAAAAAAATGATGACCCCCCCTTTGTCAGACGAAAAAATTTGATGACCCCCCCCCCCTGAAAAATAATCAAAACCCATATGTCAAATTTACCCGCACGGTTTGGATTTGAACTCCGGTACGCGGCGCACTTTATTCGTGTAGCAGAGATGCCAGTGTACAAACTTCTCAGCCACATCCATGCAAACGTCTGTTAATTAGGACGACTGTAAGGCAATTTTTAACTTCATTTCCATAGACAACTTATGTCCATGGACATTGTATAAAGTAAACTTTATTGGAGTGGTTCGCCAAAGGCAGCCCTCCGGTTAAGAGGGTCATGGGCCATTACGTAAAGTCAACTTTATTCTAGTGGGCAACCAAAGGTGGCCCACTGGTAAAAAGAGGGTCGATTATGGCCATTGCATGAAGTAAACTTTACTGAATAGGGCCGCTGAAGGCGTCCGGCCGTTAAGATGGTCATGGGGTATTACAATAAAGTCAATTTATTGTAGTGGGCCGCCAAAGGCGGCCCGCCGTAAAGAGGGTCGATTATGGCCATTGCATGAAGTAAACCTAATTGGAGTGGGCCGCCAAAGGCGTCTGCCCGCTAAGAGGGTCATGGGTAATACATAAAGTATATTTATTGTATTGGGCCGCCGAAGGCGGCCCGCCGGTAAAGAGGGTCAATCATGGCCATGGCATAAAGTGGACTTTATTGTAGGTATTATGTTTTTGAAAATGTGGTGACCCCCCCTTTCCTACCAGTGAAAAGTGATGACCCCCCCTTCTTGGATTCCAAAATTATGATGACCCCCCTGGATTTTGCCGCCCCCCCCGGCCGTAAAAACTGAACGGTCCCTAAAGGAGGCAGGTTACTCTCCATACAGGGATTATTATTTCGGAGCCAAGTCATTGAATCCTTACGCCTTTGTTTAGTGAGTGATCATAGCACTGTATTTATGTTGACCATATGACCATGATCATCATTTTATGATCACGATCAGACCATTGTCATGTTATGATCATGGTCAGACCATGATCATTGACCATGATCAATCATAATTTGACCATGAAACATAACCTTAAAAGACCATGAAAGATCGTGAACGGTATTGGAACGGTCGATCATTGTCATGACAGCCAGATGAAGGTAGCATGTGGGGTCCTTGAAAACCTAAAACACGAAATTTCCAGTCTTCTGCCTCCGACCACACAGCTTACATTTAATGGACTTAACCTCTTCAAAAGAAATCGAGTTCTGTATGCTGTCCCTCAGCCAGAACCAGCACTCATGAAGTTCCACGACCACATAACATCCCTCTTCAGGGCAGCTGGAGTCAACCTAGCCGGTACCAGGGACGTGTACACACCACACTTGACCATCGTCCGCCCATACCGGTACTTAAAGGAGGCAGGTTACTCTCCATACAGGGATTATTATTTCGGAGCCCAAGTCATTGAATCCTTACGCCTTTGTTTAGTGAGTGATCATAGCACTGTATTTATGTTGACCATATGACCATGATCATCATGTTATGATCACGATCAGACCATTGTCATATTATGATCATGGTCAGACCATGATCATTGACCATGATCAATCATAATTTGACCATGAAACATAACCTTAAAAGACCATGAAAGATCGTGAACGGTATTGGAACGGTCGATCATTGTCATGGTCATTTCATTGACTTTGACGGTAAAACAATCATAGGTTGTTATTATGGTCCATTCAGGTTCATTCGGTGTCGGATATTATGGTCAAATCATAGTCATTCATTTCCAGATCACTGCATTTCATGGTCAGCTTTATATCATCATCGTTCGCATTCACAGTCAAATCATGGTCATTTAAAGTCAGATCACTTGATTTCAAGGTCAGCTTCCCATCACTCAATACCGCAGGAGTTCATTGTCAAATAGATACCCATTCATAAACATATCAGTGTATATCATGGTCAAATGATTTATATTAATAATGAAATTTTATTGCCATATATCTGTATTTTATCACAAGATAAAATGAATCATCATAGCATTTCACAGGATTTCAAAGGTCAGATTACTTTCAATAGGCTTACACTTACTGTCAGTAATTCATGCTAGAATGATCATTTGTGCTCAAAGTCAGGTAGCTTTTTATTTAGGTTGATAAACTTCTGATAATCAGTGGTTCTGTTCATGCACGACCAAACTTGTCTTTTTGAAAAATACTACCTACCGGACATATCCTGTAACACGCTGCTTTATGCTACCTAGTTGCGCTGGTTTATTACACTTTCATGCCAGACTCAATCAAAAGCACAGGTGAGGTAGATGTGTATGGAACACCGTAGCTGTCTTAGGTGGTGCGTTTACATTAGGTGATGTTTTTTAGTCTTTCCATTACGTGGTATAGTCTTGTCATATGTCGTACAGTCTTTTCATCATGTGATATACCGTAGTGTTGTCATTATATTATGTAGTTGTTTGATTGTGTGGTCTAAACCTGTCATTAAGTTGCGTAATCTTTCCACCATGTGACGTAGTCCATTCATTATGCTATTTCGATTATGTCTTTCAATTATGTGATATTAACTTGTATGTATTTATTTTCTATTAGGTGCTATAAACTTCTTATAATGTTACGCAATTCTTCCAGTATTTGGTATAAACTGTCATTAGGTTATATCACAGGGTGCTGTCTAAATGTCCGTCCCCAGGGATGTATAGGTGTTTCGTTGAATTGCTAATGGAGATATATTCTACCAACCTTTGGTGTTTCGGTCTTAACTTAACACTACCATTGACAATCTTGCGTATACGTTTTATCAACTGCTACATCTATTATCAGACCAGTTTGATTGCCTAATTCGCCAAAGCAAGCAAGGTGGTAATTTAGTCTATTATCTGATGAGTTTGAGTGCCTAATTAGCCAAAGTAATCAAGGGTAAATTACTAATCTGTGGACGCTCTCACCAGATTATCACCGGATTAAATTTGACAAAGTCAATAACGAACGCACCAGCAAGGTATCCCTTGATTACTTTGGTTAATTAGGCACTCAAATTCATCAGATAATAGACGCAGCATGTTGATAAAACGTTTACGCAAGATTGTCAGGGCAGTGTTAAGACCGAAACACCAGAGGTTGGTAGAATATATCTTAATTAGCGATACAACGAAACACCTACCCACCCTGGGGAAGGACATGTAGACAACACCCTGTGGTTATATAGTCTTTCCATTATGTGTTATTAACAAAATATTCTCTCAGATCACAAGATACAAACACTGATTCAAGGTAACTAAATCAAATTTAATGTTTGGTAACTGCTTTTACAATTGAATCACAGTTGCAAGTTTGATAGACATGATATAGATGTAGAGCAATATCAGAGCAATTGAAGGTTTCCTAATGTCTATCAGTGTCACTGTCTCATAATCATATATCTATATATATATATATATATATATATATATATATATATATATATATATATATATACATGTATATCTGCAAGTGCGGCATCTTATCGGCACGCTGACATATACATTACGCCAAACAAACAAAATGCGGATTAATTTAAGGTAGTATGCACCTCGAAAGTAAAAGACTTAAACTTTTGCTCAAACTTTCCTTTAGGAATCAGGATCCATTTTTTAGTCCCCACGGACATCGTCCGGGGGGACTTATAGGTTTGGTCATGTCCTTGCGTGTGTGCGTGCGTGCGTCCGTGCGTGCGTGCATGCGTGCGTGCGTCCGTCCGTCCGTCCGTTCACGCAGATATCTCAGAGATGCCTGGAGCGATTTCATTCAAACTTGGTACAAGGATTACTTCATATGTCATACAGATGCACGTCGATTTGTTTTGTGATACGATCCAATATGGCTGCCAGGCGGCCATTTTATTACGATTTTTTCATGTACAGAGCCATAACTCAGGCATGTTTCAACTGATTTTATTCAAAGTTGGTACAAGGACATTGACTAATGTCATAGATATGCACGTCAATTTTTTATGTGATACGATCCAATATGGCCGCTGTGCGGCCATTTTGTTACGATTTTTTCATGTACAGAGCCATTACTCAGGCATGTTTCAACAGATTTTATTCAAAGTTGGTACAAGGACATTGACCAATGTCATAGCTATGCACATAAATTTGTTTTGTGATACGATCCAATATGGCCGCACAGTGGCCATTTTGTTGCAATTTTTTCATGTACAGAGCCGTAACTCAGGCATATCTCAACCGATTTTATTCAAACTTGGTACAAGGACATTGACCTATGTCATGCACATGCACATTGATTGGTTTTGTGATACGATCCAATATGGCCGCACCGTGGCCATTTTGTTGCAATTTTTTCATGTACAGAGCCGTAACTCAGGCATATCTCAACCGATTTTATTCAAACTTGGTACAAGGACATTGACCTATGTCATGCACATGCACATTGATTGGTTTTGTGATGCAATCCAATATGGCTGCTACGCGGCCATTTTGTTATGATTTTTTCATGTACAAGCCATAACTCAGTCATATCTCAACCGATTTTAATCAAATTTGCTACAAGGACATTGACCTATGTCTTACATATGCACATTAATTTGTTTTGTGATACGATCCAATATGGCCACCGTGTGGCAATTTTATTACGATTTTTTCATGTTCTGGACTACAACTCAGACATGTATCAAGCTAATTTATTCAAAAGTGTTTTTATCACAGACCTAATGAAGAGGACTCTATCCTCTCCGAGAACCTGTAATCAAAGTACCCATTAACAAGTGGGGACTGTGTCATCAACGATGACTTGGTTTTTGAAAATCAAGCATGAAAATCGGGGGTCACCCTGCAAATTTTAGTACAGGAGAAACAAACAACCCAAGATTTACCGATATTTCTTCAAAATGGCCGCCATCCCTGTCTTAACTCTATGGAGAAAAATAAAATTTTCGAATTTCGAAAAAGTAAGCCGGTGAAAAGCTTTACAATGAACCCCCACAAGCGGTATATCAGAAAAGAATTGTAAAAATTTGAAGTCCAAATATCTGTCCCCGAGGTGCGTTCTACCTTACTCATGTCTTATTCGTATTCAAACTCTGTTTTTCTTGCCGCTCATTACACCCATGCCGTCGCTTCCGAAGTCGATAAATTGCTAAAAAGAAACGGGGAGAAACTAGCTGTTCATTGCTATTGGCAAAGGCTTTCCTTGAAAGATTTGTTTGCGGTTTTCTAAGTCTTCACTTTGACGCTACTGAAGTAATGTGTCTGTGGAGCAAAGTCGTCGTCGACGACGCTAACATAAATGACTAGTTTCTTCAATTCACCATCGAAATGTCTATGTTTCCTGAAAGGAAACTGGTCAATTGATTTCCACAGAGCTGGTTTACGGCACGCTTTTTAATGACCAACCTAGCATCCAGCATTTCTTCCTCCGTCTGATATGAAGTAAAATATAGGTAGTATTCTGGCCCTGATTGTACATTATCCTTGCAATGTATTCTCTTCCTAGGGTTTCAAATAATTAAAACAGTGATTCGTGTTTCAACATTGACATATCTTCTTTTGCAAGCCAATACACCGACTTCATGACAGATATGATCGTTTTATGATTTTCAGATTCTCCGGAGCCTGTTGTGCTGAAATTTTGCCACAACAAAATTTCCTCATATGTTGATCTGATGTTGAACTGAGAAAGTTTTTCTGTGTTAAACCACAGACGCATTACATTTCTATGTGTCATGGCGTAGCTTGCAGGAAATCGCATACTTCTATCATCAGCCAGAGCGAATACTTGTCTTTCGTCAAACGAGTTTCGTTAAGTTGAAGATGCTGCCTCAATTCTGTCATCGACATTTTCGTCGACGTTCAAATGACTCTGATCAACCGTAGATGCTGGAGTTGCGTCAGGAAATTTGTTGGAAGTCTTCAGAGTATTACAGCTTTTTTCAGTAAATGCGGAAATGAAAACCGTTATAGGCCTCTGGTTTTGTGTATGTTCTCAGTGAGCTTACACTTTTGGAGAGCATGCACATGACTTCAAGTAACCATAACAACGCGATGGTAAACCTTTCAGTGAAAATCGCGTCAAAGCCTAGCTGAAGAAACCCCACGGCAATGTTACATTTTACAAGTATCAGCCAAAACATATCTCGAGTGCTATGGTTTACAGTCGCAGGAATGTCAGTGCGGCGGTCGCTATGCTGCGCCCGAATAAACTTACAACATTTTAAGCCTTCATGAAGTTAACCATGACAATCAAAATATCCCAAGCTCTCAGGGCTCCAGAAAGCATCAGCGTATTACGCTATTACCTATTACGCTGACTTTTGGACTGTCTCTCCTCCCGCATCGAAAAGTTTGAGGGAAATTGATGTGTGCAATGGTGCAGTCTGAGAGGTGTTTCAATTTACTTTGCACCAAAATTGAGTAACCCCCTTCTTTCTCTCCACATTATAAGCAACCCCACCTTGTAGCTGTCAATTTTTTGAGTGACCGCCCCTCAGATTCCTCTGACCCCACAACCCCACAGGCCGTAAATAATGAGGGATCCCTTATATATATATATATATATATATATATATATATATATATATATATATATATATATATATATATATATATATATATATTATCTATCAACGTCAGAAAATTCAAATTGCACATTTTCTGACATATCTGACAATCTCTACTTGTTCCTCGGTAGCTTCCTGTTGTTTTCTGGCTTCCCTTTCTACGGCACGGTGAAATACCCACACCCTGTCAAACATTATGCATATCTCATGATTTACCAGTGAATTTTTTACAAGTTTATAATTCTGGGAATTTCAATGTACTGTAGAAAAAAATGACAATATTACTGAGTAAAACTTGATTCACAGAATAAAAAAGTGAATACAGAAAAATTCATATTCCTTTCCATGTGATGGGAATTAAAGCATGAATTAAATTCATATTGAACACATGGGGGCTATAGCACAGGCTATAGCATGCTATTTCCTTAGCCCGCAAGCCAAAGAAAATAGCATGATTTCCACTTAGCGTCATGAGGGTTGAAAACAGCTGGCACGGCCCAAATATAGACCAGGCAACAATATTGGTTTTGTGACATACCTTCTGTTCATTCTGATGTTTTGTAGAAATTCGTGATATGAGACACAGGTTGACATGTGTGCACTTGGCCACATCCGCCACAGTTGTATGGGGGTTCTTCTTATAACAAAGTAAAACTTTTTGCGCGCCTCGTAATTTAAAGTTTTAAACTTTCCCGCCCAAAATTTTTCAAGGAAATTTTAAACAATTCTCTTTCGAAATCAAGAAAGGGGGTTTCGGCGCAAAATTTGGTACCAGAGAAACAAATCACTCAGTATTTACCGTTTTTGAAATTTAAAATGGTATCCCCTAGTAGAGCGAAAATTTTCAATTTTCACAAAAACAATCCTGCAAAATTTTTATTTGCTCCACGGTTCAAAAAGGAGCTCACACAAGTTAGACCTTAGTAGACCGAAGTAGCAAGTTCCACAAGTGTTATTTTCATGGAGGTTTTGCCAAATGCTCTGTCAACTATTTAATGATAGTTTGTTGTCATTTGGCGTTAGTTTTAGAGTAAACTATATAACACTTTTGTGCCGATAGGAAGACCTACAGCGCAAAGGCTTGTGTTACATTATACGCTGAATTCATGTGCCTACATTACATATAGGGTAGCACAGTGAACATACTATTTTAACATACATTTCGTAAGTGGGATAATTTTAAAATCCACAATGCAGAGAAATGCCATCATTTCACATTTTCCGACCATACATCCTTCAAAAGGACGACAAGATCCATCAACATTGAATGAGACGATTTGTGACTCGTCTTTCTTTAATTTAAGTTATACAATATATATTTACACTACATGTTGGTTATTTAAAACATGTATACAAAAACACTATCATCAACACGCCAGCTTTACTCCCGGTTCAAGCTAGCAAATTGTCTGGGAAATATACACTCTTAACCCGTAGAGCGAGATTTGTTTTACAAAGATATGTTCTCTTGAAAGGCACTTCACCGAAAGAATATTAGCGAAGACTTTCCGGAATTTTGGTTTAATTGCCGTCAATCGCGCAAAGTGAGCAATGCTGCGCATGGCTATGCATATATTAGCATACATTGTGTCATAAATTGTGAATATAAAGAATCAATAGCGCATGTTGAAAAAACACGAAGCAGTTAACCCTTTGCTTGCCAAAATTGTAAGCTTATTAGTTGCTTTTTTCTAAAATGTAACAGAGACAAACATTTTTTCAGATTTTTTCCAAAAATTTGATCAAAAAACTGTTACCAATTAAAAGTGATATCTACTTGGTCCAAAAATTGTCAAAAAAATCATCATTTTGGTAAATCTTGCACTGAGACTTTGGTAGATAATGTTACAGCACTCAAATGGTTAAAAAGATGAGCGTTTAACGCTTGAACGCACGGGCACTCGCAACAATATATGTTACAATACATTTACAGCTAAGTTACGCTGTATTTTCTAAATAATACAGTTTAACAGCATATTAATTTATATTTATGACGGAAAAATATTGCAAACTGTCTTTCTTTGTTTTGTTTTTCAGAATTTTATACATTATTTTCATGATTTCATTTTCAAACCAAAGTTGGTTCGTGTAAATGTGCGAACTGAAGGACATGTATTGAAGTATCATTGCTCGCTGATTTTGACCATGCATACACGTTTTCACGGGTTAAAGAATAAACGAGTGCCTTACTCATAAAATGGCGCCCCCACGAAAAAGTACAAAAAATGCAGTATTTCCTGCACATACACATCGTGATCATAAAGGAAACAAGCATGATGCCATTTACTTGAATGCTCAACTTACGATGGCCAACATTTTGTTGTTGTAATCTTTATTTTTCCGTCACATGATTATTTTTTGAAAATGGCGGGAAATATAAAATGATGTCAAAACTTTTGAATTTACATGCCACTTTCGACACTAATGGCAGTGTGGCACTTATAGCACTTTTTCATATTTTATTCAAAGAAAACTCTTGTTAAACTTAGGATAGTTTTAGATCGGTTTATCAGGCATTCGCAGCTATTGTGGCTTGAAATGCTTTAAATTTTTGAAATACACATGGTAGCTTGGATTCATTTGTATCTCAAATTACGTTCGACATAAGACAAACAGTGCTCAACCAACTATTGCCGAATCCGGGTCTGAATTTGGTCCGATATCGTTAATCCTGACTCCATTAATGGCGGACGCCAAGGATTCAATATCGATTAAAACCATGGTCTATTCCTTAAATTGTGATCGGCGACGTGAAAGGACCGAAGAAGTTTCTACGTGACAAATCGAGTGGACCACGCAAAACAAACAAACAAACAAACCAATTCTAATGTGTTGCGACTGCTCGCGACAGACCCCGGTTATTTTTCATATAGAACTGCTCTTACTGTACAATAAGCTATTCACTGTAGTCGTCCATTACCTTGAAGAAGAAACTCAGAAATGTAAACGCTGTTTGCGTTTTTACCTCGGTTTGAAAAGAATTTGTGTTATTTCTTCGTTTTGTCTTCAATTTAACCACTGAAAAGGCTCTTACATATGTTTCAGACAAAAAAAAGAACTTATACAGTGGTGGGGTCAATACAGGCCAATTGCGTTATAAAGGGATAGGCTTGCATGAAATAACTAGCTTTACGGAACGACTAAGATTGTGAAGGAGTGGAGGTTGTTGGAGAAGAATTACCAAAATGTATGAGGTTTATATCCGACATTGAACTTTTGACGTCGTCTCCGACGGGATCATGTCAGTTTTCAAAAGGCACGGATCTCTGGACTATGAATGTCAAACTATTATCGCCATTATTATTTTACGATTATGATTATTCTGTGAAATCTCCATCCTTGAGAGAAAATGACAACACAGAAACATCCCGATTGATATCTACGCCACTGATGGCGATGTCTGTTTGGGACATTTCACCACAAAGAAGCATCACGCAGAAGTGCTGTACAGAAGGAAAGTTTTTGAATTCATTCATGGTGATTCGTTCAATAATCATTGGTCACAGCGGCAATAATGAATCGTGTTCGTTATTATTTCGATTGATGGTGATTCGTCAAGTAACTATTTATCACAACGAAATCGTGTTCGTCAAAGATTCGATTTATCAAACCTGGGCTGACTTGATGTACGATGATAATTAATCATGATACAGCTTGGGGTCAAAGAGTCAAAACTTTCGACTGTATTACTGCGTATGTCGCTCTTTCATGGACTGGTTTTTCCGCTGTCAGGTACGCTAACCTCTGTGGGTTAATACTTTCTTAGAGTGTTGACGACCTTTGAAAAGATTGGCACAAGTATATAAACAATACCAATGTTTTAGTGTTTCGTTCCGAATATCTGTCGAGATCGTCTGAACGTTATTAAGCTCCTGTAAATGGTCCTCAAAACAATTATAAGTGTTTGAATTGTACTTACAGTTGAATGTAAACATGATAAAGGCACCTTAGTATTCCTTGGTTTGGAAAGAAATGCGTTTACACGAATTTCTCGATAAATCTCACGCTAAGTCCCATTCATCAAGCCCTCAAGTTTAAACAGCGATGGTCTTAGTAGATACTGCACATCACACCGGCAGAGAACATAATACAGTTACCCGATTATACAGCTGTTGGTCTCATTGGCCATAATACATTGAATTTTATTGCTCAACAGGAATATATCATCTCCACTAACAAAACTATAAAATACGTATCGATGCTTTCCTGGCCGAAATAATTACGGGGATATTCTGTTCGCGAACGAGGTATCATGTTGCTAGGGATCGGAATCTGGCTTTAATTTTCTGTTTGTCTTGAAACCTATATTCGTTGTCCTACATGGGGAGAGGCAACAGATTGTCGGTTGCGGAATCCATGGATGCTCCAGAGAAGATGGTACCCTGGAGTGAGGCCGTGCCCACATGCCAATGACTTCGTTGGCATCGGTACGAATAATCCTGTAGAAAAGATTCCAGTTCCTTCTCCCTGGAGATTTCTACTGTGACATGAATATCATAGAGTGTTAAATCATCATTGATAAATCATAAAAATCATTAAAAGACCTGTCATAACCATATAGTGATATTTTATAAAACCGGATTAAAAAATAACGACATCCGTAGCTTAAAGCCGGTATAAGTATTACGTTGAGGGAATTATTCCCCGTATCATATATTGCCGTTGATACTCGTGGTTCAAGTTCAGACGACACAAATGCTTTCTAACAAACACTCCTGACTTGAATTGTGCAGGTTCTCGATTATCTTCCCACGGGTCGTTTAAAATATATGCAGATATCATCACTGATTCATTTCACTTCTACGAACAAACGATATAGGTGCACCGTTCGTGATTATTCCCTGCACGCTACCGTTTCTACGAAGGCAGCGGAGGCTGCTGGCGAACGCCGACCTGAAGTCCTGTCTTGTGATTGAGTATATTATAGGATTGCAACACGAGTTGGAGAAGGCGAGCAGTGCCGCTATTGTGTTTATCCAGACTCCAACGACAAAATTGTCAACGTAGACAGCTTTCAATACTTTTGTGATACAAAATGGTGTCAAGCAGAAGAAAAACACTGCCACCATCGTCACGATAGGTTCGTACAGCTTTACCCTTTCGCCTTGGTTGTTTCCTGTCATTATTGTTGGTGGTCCTTTTTCGTTTGTTTCTAGTATTTTGGTTCGACACATCTTCCTCCGACCTTTCCGAAGTACACGCGGTGTTTTCATGTTGTGCATCGACGTCTCCGTTGATTGCGATAGACTGAGCGACCTGGTCGATTTCCGCCTGGATGCGTCGTGTCTGTCTCCGCGCGACCCTGTAGATCCCGGCGTAAGCGAACGACATAACGATGGCGGGAACGCAGAAGCAGACGGCAAACGCCGTCAGAGTGTAGGCAACAACCTGTCGAGTGTTTGCCTCCCAGTTTATGGCGCAGATAGCCTCAAGGTTGTCATACCACACCCATTGCATGAACACTGGCGGTGATGCGAAGATGAATCCCAAAAACCACGTGCAAGCCAGCGCTACACACGCCCTGGTATTGGTGACAATCGCCGTATACCGGAATGGCTGAACGACAGCGAAATAGCGATCCAGCGAAACAAGCCCTAACGTCCACATCGACACAATAATGAAGCAATAGTTCAAAAAACATACGCCATCGCACCAATACTCCGAGAGGACCCATCTATTTGTGAACAGTGATATGAACGTGGCTGGCATAACCAAGACGGCGTTGAAAAAGTCCGTCATGGCTAAATTCACGATGAAAATGTTCGAGACTTGGCTGCGGAGTGTACTGCTCCTGTAGACGGCCACGCAGACCAGAGTGTTCCCGAATATGGCACTCAAAATGATGATACCAAGGAGCGAGCACAAAGCTACGATTTCTGCAACCGACCTCGCCGACTCCGTCATGTTCGTTGAATTCGTAAGCCTGAAAGAATGAGCATGTCAGATTCAGTTAAGCCCGTCAATGCTATCACCAGCTTTCATATATTAAATGTGATTCAACGGCTTGACAGAACAGCTTGCAAATTATCATAAACAATGCTGGTTATTTGCGTTCTGTGCAGTAGTGCTACCTGGTCATAAATTGTCAAATTAATTAATCGCATGCATAAAATGAACTGATCATTAGCAGAAAATAAAAACGCAAGAATGACACGAGCATTAATGAAAATTTACCGATGGCAAAACTGGACTTGCTGACGACAACAAGTGGTTCAGAGCGTGTTTTCAGGAATTCGAAATCCGTTGTGTTTACTTGCGGGTGCATTAAGAGATCTGATTTAAAAAGAAAACCATGAGGTCGGAAAATGCGGTTGATAAATCATAGATGCGTATTGCACTTGCGCGTTTTCGATATTACCTTCAGCTGATGGGCAAACGATGTTTATCGCAGTGACGCACCATATGTCACGTCGCGTAAATAGGCCATTAAAACTGCTCTCGGCTACAAACACGGATGCCAACACTGTCCGCTCCGTCTCGATGGAACCGGGATTCCTTCTCGAAAACTCATTTTGTGGCCCTGAAAGTAAAAGTAATTGACATAGTGACAATGTCACCGACAACGAAAGAGGTGGCACTGTGGTACACGGTTACTCTACCGTGCTATGGTAGCAACGATCAGAAATCAACAGGTTTCACTGCCTGGACGAAATGAACCTTTGCTGTGGAACCAGCGCACTCTACTCTGTGAACGCATTGCATCACGGCCGTTGTCGATAGGCAGAGCACATGGAGCCCCGGACAAACTCTGGTTGTTATCTGAGCTTGGGCGGAATGTTGTAGGCAATTACCTAGCCTTGAGTAATCATTTCGATCGGAGCGATTATGAAGTACAGCCGCAGAATAATGAAACTATTCATGGCATACAGAGCCTCCCGCACATTGTAATCTTCAATTTTCATTGTTGCAATTATCGGATTAAAGAAAATGATCCCCTCGATCAGCGGTTGACGATGGCCAAAAAGTGACGGGCAAAACAGGTGTGCCTCATATACATGAAACACAGATTGCGTTTTGGCATAGTCAGTTCCCCCCTCCACTGTCTATGGTTTTGGCAAACAACTTCACACATTTCAAAGCAAAGCACAGTAACAAACAAGTTGGTATGAAATGTACGTAGCACATGGTACATAATCCCTTTCTTGTGAAGTTAAACTTGAACCTCGGCCCGCATTGAGTGCTATTATAGTTCTAATGACATGATCTGCTTTCAAAATTTAACTGAGAATATAAGGGTGCCATGATCGTTTCTCGTTAACGGAGCGACGTATAATGAAGTTATATAAATGTAAAATTACAATTAGCGCCTAATTGAGATAAAATTGCATTCGTTACACTTGGGAGTTCTCTCTCTCCAGGTAAAGCCTTCTCGGGCCAAGCATAACGTCCCCTATTTTCACTTCATTGAGAAAAATACTCGGCAAACACAGGTGAAACCAAGCTTTGGGCCAAACTGATCACATTCATCTTGTTTCCTCGAAGCCTTGCCCTTCCTGCTTCACGAACTGATTGCGTCATCCAGCGAGACATGGAACCATTCATGGATGAAACATAAAACAAACGCAGCTTTGCTAGAGACCGTATGTGCAATCAAATGTAAAGTGACGATGATACTAACTTTTGATAATATTCATCGCAGAGTTTGTTCTGGAAAAATGAGTACAATTTCTTCCCCTCCCCCTCCTATATTTTACTGAAAGCACAAAGAACAGGGAATGCCAACACTATGCATTGCCTACAATTTGCATTATTATTTTTTTTTAAAAATCCGCAATGATATTCTGTTTGTTTTTTATGTTTTTCTATTGGGGTTCAATAACAGTAAAAGGTATACACGACACAATACATCTAGGACTATCAAGTTACGTTTTTCAAATTCCCTCATAAACCTCACCATCCAGTTGTCACGCGGGAGGTTTATAGCGGGGGAATATAATTGGGGGAATTTCACATATATCATCTCAGTTTTGCATAGGGTCCTGGTGGATATTCTTCAAACAAACATTCCGTTTTGCAGTATGAGCATTCAACTTGTTTTTCCTGACAGCGATTCAATAGTCAGGTTTTTGTACTGAGTGTACAAGTCTTTTAAAATACATAAACTCGATATTATCCTTTATTACATCGGTAGGACTAGATGCACCTCCTGCCAAGAAGAAGTAGAAGAACGAAATTCGGTTGACAGCAATAACAGGCTGTGTTGATACTAGTCAAGCGTTTCTAAATCGATATGAATTGAGGTGTGACTGACTGAACAAGAAACCGTTTCTATGAACTGAAGGTAACACGAAATGCATCAAACTTTATAGCTGATGAACTTTAAACGCGTGGAGAGCATGCAACCGGTACCGTAGTTTACAGAAAACATGAAACAGCATCCACACTGTCATGAATAAATTACTCTCCACGAACATGCTGAGGGATAGTTCGGGGGAAATACACAGCACATCTTTCTCTGACATCGACCAACACGCTCTAAAAAGAATATGACAACAGAGTATTTTTAAGCTCGAGTAAATGAATAAAGAAGTAACGATGCAGTTTCCTGATTTCCATGGGCTCCGTGTGTTTTACATATCAAAATCTCTTCAACGAGTTCGTTGAACTCATCACTCAAACGTTGGTCGAATAGTCACACAATGACTTTGAATCTCCGGCCATCTGTCACTAAAATCCCTCGATACTTGTCAAGACTTTGTTTGCGCCTTGCCCGACTCTGTTTCGAGGGTCTGAATATGAGTTTGATTATTGATGCTGTAGAGGAAAGCAGCTGGGCTCTGAAACTCTTACTAGTATGAAAGAATCGATATGTTGATATGAGGAGAAACAGAAAGTATGATAGATAGACAGTTTTACAATCATACATCTGAGTGTGGTCGTGTTAGTAACGAGTTAAAGATCAGCCGACACAAATCTTCAATTACAAATGTCAGTCCCCGGATTTTGTCGGCTCATCTCCGCACATAATGACTGAGCGTTAGTAAGCTTATGTAAGTCTACAATGTAAAAGCCTGTTATTTTGCAGTCAAACATTTTTAATACATGTAGTATTGGTTTAAAGTAAAATGCGCCTCGGGGACAGCTGTTCGGAGTTACAAATTTGTTCAATACTACTGTGGTCTATCACTTGTGAGGCTCATTTTAAAGAACTTGGAGTAGGAAAAATGTTTACCTCCTCAGTTTTTCAAAACTTGAAAATTTAATCTTCCCCGACGATTGAATACAGGGATGGCGGCCATTTTTAATTTCAAATATCGGTAAATATTAGGTAATTTGTTTCTCTAGTGCCAAAAATTGCACGGTAACCCCTTATCTTTGTTCTTGATCAGTAAGAGTATGGTTGAACGTTTGATTGAAGAAGCTTGAGCAAAAGTTTAAGTTTTTCACTTTCGAGGCGCTTAGTTCTTTAATATCGAACTCCCGCCAATTTGCAGTGATTGGGTTTGAGCACAGAGAGCACCTGTGGACACAGCCGCTCAATGATTGATAAGCGTGTAGGTTCTTCACACGGCTCTGAATTAATGACCTGTCATTACATTTGAAGTTGAATAGTCAGAAAAATGGAAATACACAATGGAGACCTTACACTTTGGTCAGAAGCTTGTAAACATCACTTGATCATCATGTTTACAAGATTCTGACCAAACGTTAAGGTTTCCATCATAAACCCACAACAACGACTAGTATTTCAGACTAATACCACGAATATGATCAAATATGAGCAATTTTAATATGAAATTGATCTCACTGACTGATCCCAGTAAATGACAACATGGCGATTGGACGATCAATACTAATTTACATAAGAATAAAAGATAAACCATAAAAAGGCGTCTCAAAAATGTTGATTGTATTCTTCTCATTTTTAATTACTTCATGCATGTAGATTTCATTTTTTGTTGACAAAATCTTAAGACGTACTAGCGTAGACACACAATTATGGCTAACAAATTCTGGAAGGTCAATTTCTGTGGCTGATTTCTCGGGCGAACAACTTGTCACGTGTACTTACATTAGACAGAAAATGGCGTCGCTTCTTACTACACAATCAGCGGTTATGTACGTTTTCCTCGACTTCATTCGTCACCATGGTAATTATAAATCAAAAGTACACATGAAAATGTCCTCTATGTACGTCAGGTTTCGGCATGACCATAAACTGTCCCAAATTTCAAACCACGTGATATTAAGATAGATTATTATGAGTGTCGCGTATGTCCCTGTGCGCAAAATAGGAGCCATTACGTACTGTCGTGCCAGAAATGAACATATAACTAATTCAGGATTGAAAAGAGGTGAAATATGTACACTCGTGCCTACTCTTACGGCAGATATTGAAACAAGCAAGTCATGGTTTTGGTTATAATTTCGTCTCAGCGGAAGCTAACACTTCGAAAGACGATAACTAAGCTACACGCGATGATATTTTCATTTGTTTAGAATAAAAAGTGCGAATGTTCTTTATGCAAAGATGCAATTTGCGCAAAATTGTTTTTGTGTGTGTCTCTATACGACCCATTGTGATTGTCATTGACTTATTTCTGTACAAGTTAAATTTAAATTAGAAAACCCAACACTTTCATGTACTAAATAATTATTCATCTGTTAAGTTTACATTTTACATATAAAAAAGTGGGGGTTTATAAATTTTAACGACGACAATAGACAGTGGTGGGCTTACGGTTTAAATTGCCCGGCAAAAACAAATGGTCACGTGACCAAGGGTATTATGAATTAACCAACCCATGGACTGTCGACAGATCCTCCCATTTATATCCCCACGGGCTCAAGGAAAAATAATAGAAGCTACAAGTCCCTAAAACACCTTTTTTACTTTGTGTCCAAGGGTTGATGTCTACTTCTGTTCATCCGTGCTGTGCAAGTTTCTTTGCAGTTACGGTGCTTGTGTACTATGGTATCATACTCACTTAATTAAGTGAACAAATTGGTATCAACACGACTTTAGAATACATTTGTAAATAATCAAACTGAGACTTTCCCCTGGGAAATCACGAACGTACAGATAAAATAAGTGCCACCAATCATTTTTACAATTCACATGTTTCAAATAACCAATGACCCATGGTGCCACATCTCGTGTGTCTGTGTATATATTTCAGTTCACCTTTACTGTCAACATCTTAAGTACCACTATCCAGGTAACCTTATGCATCATGTTAAGCACTGTCTGTTGACATAATTTGTATCATTTTCATTGATTTGTTTTAGACAAAGTCATCGTTGCAAGAACCATCGCATATCTTGAAACTTTGGAGAAATAAGACTTCAATGAATAGTGTGAGACAGCTTGCCGAAGGAGACAAAGTTGTTGGTTTATTGGATGTCGTTTGCCTCACTTTGGCTCCTCTGTATAACCAAAGGATGGAATGGCACAATGAAATTCTACACAAGTTCGCGGGAATGTCGAGTACAAAAGGATATACAACAAATGTGTCTTTTGAAAGACATACGTCAATCATGATGGTTTTGTATGATCGATGCTGTTGATGCTGGAGAGACCTGTTTTAATATGACGAGGCCGCTGCTTTCGTGAGCACCGTTATATATGCACAGATGCATCTTCGAAACTTTGTACTTCTGCACCAAATTTGATCAAACACACAAGGCTATAAATATGAAAGCTAAGTCTTTTGACAGACATACGTCAAGGGTTTATTTGAATGATGCTTTCGATAGTTGAGAGACCCAATTAAAAAGACACACAGCTGTTGCTGTGGTGCGAGATTTATACTGACCGTCTTATTTCAGTGTTGGAGATAGGTTGGAAATAGCGGCCTCTTCTATTTACTGACGTTGTTCCTGCCTGAAAGTTCGTCAAATGTTTCATCTAGCATGCGTTGACATTGCAACAATGGGGATAATACAATCTTTTTCTGTTCTACACGCTTCAGTCAATGGGTGACTACACACAAGTTATAACGTTGTCATTTTGCATGTGCTGTAGGGTGCAGTGAGTAGGAAAAATATGATGAGAAAAACTTGTGTACCCGTCTTACTTTCTAACGAACATCGTTTACAAAATTATACTCCATACCCCGTTTGATGATGTGCAATTTTAACCCGGTCCGAAGTATGTCCTATGACAAAGTTCACCCTCAAACACGTAGAGCGCTTACTAAGACTAAAGCATTGCTATTCCCAGCAGCATAGACTTCAAAAATTAAAAACTTTTAGAATGTGTTGCTGACCATACAATTGAATTACATGTTGATACAGTTCTCAAAAGCACCATGAAAAACTGCTGAGTCAGCATTTTTCGCTTCTTCTTTTGTACGGAAAGGAATATTCTTGCCATTTTATTCCGAAATCAATCACGGTGACAACACTTTCTAATTCTAAGATAAGGCTTTTGTGTGTTGACAAGCTAAATACTGCTAGTTTTCAATCAGGTTCGAACTCACAACTCGAATATGGCATCCATCACTTAGCGGAGAAGCAAAAGACAGAACCGCTCGACCAAATAAACACAGAGTATTTCAACGTAATCAGGGGAGTAGTACAAAAAGCTTTATTTCACAAACGGAACACATGATGGGAAATACACCGAAGATTGCAACTAATGGCGCTGTAATCAATATGAATTTGCATCAACGCGCAGTTTGGGTTGGCTTCGCATTGTAAAATGCATCGGAATTTTGAAAAAGTAATAAAAGTGAGCGCATATATCAAAAAGGACCAAAATAACAGATTAGTATTGGCAATGTTACAAAGTTTAACAACTTTATGCAAATATAGGAATGGAAAAATCCCTGGACTGCGTAAAATTTCAGTTCAATTACAACTACGGGGACCACTTTGAAGTCAGGGACCACTTAGAGGTCTTCACACCCCCATGCAGTCTTCTCGTATACAAATCGCTACACCGACTTGCCCCCCCCCCCCCATCTCACTGAACTCATCAATATTAAATGTCCTACTAGATCACTGCGTTCAAGTCACGGCCTCACACTTAAAGTATCAAGAACTAGACTCAAATCCTATGGAGATCGCTCCTTCAGTTACGCCGCTGCAATCCTATGGAACCAGCCACCTATCACTATCCGTACTGCTCCCAGTATCACCATTTTCAAATCCAGACTCAGAACATTATTTTTCCAGAAAGCCTATATGTGTTTTCCACTCATTGTTCAGCGCCAGTGAGCACTTTATCATAGTGGATACCAGGCGCTATACAAATCTTACTTATACTTATTAATTTGTTGGGTTTTTTGACCTGCTAATATAGTCTGTCAAAAAATGAGTAACATGTTAGATCTAGGCTAAAACCACGTTCATCTTGATACAAACAGGACAGCAATGGTCCATTTAAATATACTCTCTCACAGCCCCTCCTAGGCTATACACTGTCTCTGATGTAACCTGGCTCACTCGCCGGCTGCGCCGGCTTGTGCTGAGCAAGCCCACTATGGTAGGTACGGGTAACCAGCAAGGGGCTGTGAGAAAGTTTAATTCATAAAGTGCAGTCTCAGAGAAAAGATTCTAAAAGCAGGATATCGTGGGCGTGGTGTGTGAGCTAAAATTGTGCAATGTAATTTGTTTTTATTATAGATCTGCCATTCTTAAATCCAATGCAATTACTTTCCACTTTGTGACAATGATGTGCGACTCATGGGGATTCTGATGCTAGGCGACAGTTGCTGGGGGAATACGTAATACCCACTAAAACATTTATTATGTATAATTCAAGCGTTAGGTAATTTAGTGTTACCCAGGGCGTACTGATTGCCAGTAGCATCTGACCGTGCAAAGCCACGGTTATGCAAATCAGTTCAGCAAATCAATAGGATGAATACGCGATGCCGAATCCTGGAGAAAATACCAGAAGTTTCGAATTATTTACCCAAGATACCCATTCATGTCCCTGAGCATGGATTTGGACTGCCACTAAAGCTATAGCCTCAATGGTTTAAATATCAAAATAGAGCATTAGGCCTTATTCGCACAAATTTGAACATGTGTCAGGATTTGTCTCAATAAAAATAACGCATTTGTGGTCAACACCAACTTCGCGCCAATGGAATCAATACATTCACATCTTTATGATCCGATGACGTGGAACACAAATATTGCGTTAATGGTACTAAATGAAGCGTGCACATCGTACTATTTAGTGTTGCCTCAAGGCGTTAGGAAAAGAAACAGCCCTTGTCGATTTCCTATTTCAGTGTACCGTTTCCAGTGTATTTTCTGTGTTTCGGTGATCATATATGTCTCCGCTAATAATATGGATTTGCTGCGGTTGGTGAGCGGCGAACCAGTATAGGCCTATATGTACCAACAAGCTCTACAGGTAATATTCTGCTCAGTCTCGCGAGCTTATCGGACAGGGCGTGATTTCTTGTCGGTCAGTGACCATGATATACCGCAGAATCCGAGGTATTGGACTATACTCACTTTTTTGAATCGCTAACTTTCGATACGCAAACTGGAAAAATAATTTGCATAAATGAATTGTAGTCTGTCGCGCTTCAAGCATTAGATGGCAGTTGTCAGGTGGTTGCTGCCAAGAAGTTGATTTTCGTTAAATTGATGTCTTTGATTCTCCTTTGAAGATGAATCGCTGGCCCCCGATATGCAAACTAGCAAAATAATTCGCACAGACTAATAGTCGCCTGTCCGCTACAAGCATCAAATGGCAGTTGTCAGGTGATTGCTGTCGAGAAGTTAATTTTCTTTAAATTGATGACTTTGAAACTCATTAAAAAGTTAGATGTGCGTTAAACTTTAAATCACAAATATGTCACTGCAGCTAAAAACGTGAACGTGACAGGAACGTTTCATAAAACCCTTACAGACAATTTTACCGCAGCTCGTGCCTGTGGGAAGGCTGCAAAATTTCATATCGAAATGTGCGAGACGAAAAACTACTCTTACTTTCTTGAAAGGCGTGTTTGCCAGCTTTTTATTCCTTTGTGTTCGGCAGTAGGCCTAAGTGGGTATAAAGGAGAGTTTGAATGAAATTGTAATCATCGGAAACAGATTTCGCATCATTTTAAAAATTGTGCTCGGAGTCATCCATGAAGTCTTGCTCACCGTTTCACAATAGTAAAGTGATAGTTTGTCAGAAACCTAATGCGAAAACGAAAACGTTAAAAAGTATCACAGATTCATTTTAAATATTGATTTTAAAGAGTTTGTAAAAAAATGCTGGTGGGCAGGAACAATGACAAAAGATGTATGCGGATACATTTCAGTTTTAAAGGTCTTTGGAGAATATTAATCAACTTGAAAGGAGATCTTTTCTACTCAACATTCGATGAAGAATCCTTCATGAGAGGTCTGTTAACGTCCATGTCTCGTCTCACCATCTGCAAGGTCAAATGCTCTTATCTATGCAAGTTTGTCCGCCACCGAATCGATTTCAAACAGACTACCACTCTTTCTTTGTTATAACATCTTCCATTATATCTTATACGAGTAGCATTTCCTCTCCTTATTCTTTTTCTCAGTAAATTAAAGTATATTGAAAAACAAGCATTGCAAATAAAAGGCAGCGTATACGTTCATGCAATGTTATTAGCCAGTTTTCAACGGTAACACTGCACACGACACGCATATTACAGGCTCTATATGAAAGGTAGAGTTGCTCCAAGTCTTCGGGCATTTATTATCATAACAGAATAAATTGCAGGAATAAACTTCAGACGACTGTCACGCTGGCGCTTAGATCGTTGAGTGAACGCCATTGCCAGCCATGCAGTAATCTGCCGAGGAAAGCCAGGCGACTGGGGGCCAGTCTATATGAAAAAGTTAAACACGGGCATTATGACATTATTTTGGGATGGAATAAGAATAATTTGTACTGCACAGTGAAAATAAACACAGACAAGGGATAGGATCCAGATAACAATATCGTTTAACACGATGAAATCCACGCAATTGAATTCTAGTTTGGTCACCAAATAGTCGTTCTTAAGTATCATGTATCTATTCAGCGGACTATTAATCAGGCTTTTCTACAGGCGACTCACCTGCGCTGTTTCTTTCAAAATGTCACGCGATCTAAATTAAGCTTTTTCACTGCGGTTACTAGGGATTTTGCAGACACAGTGGGAATTTCAGAGATGTTTTATCGTGGTGCAAGGACACCACCTTCAGATTTTTATCGGGAAAGTTTGGATGTTGCGGCAAACTACAGTTTCTCTGCAAACTGTGGAGCATCCCTCCGAGAAGCCCGATCCACCGAGGACGATTTTGTCGACGACGACAACTTTCGTAGGGCCATTTGTCGTAGTCTTGATGGTGGCGATCGGGTTTCATGTCGTCTTCGTTGTCCCTACGAATAATCGTGCTCTCCATTACATTGAACAGGTGTAGTGCTGCTAACGATAATTTTGAGTCTAAAGAGCGTGCATAGGCAACGGGTATTAAATTGGCCAGCGCTGCCGGGACGAACTTGCCGCAATTTTTACCCAGAAGGAATGACGCGAATCTCCGCATTCCAAATAATAATCCTTTTTCAATCTATCCTTCAGGTGTTTTGTAACCAGTCGTTTCCTGAGGATTAAAAGCATAGCCGTAATTACTTTCCATCTGGCCGTAGCATCTCACGCGTTCACCCGAGCGTAATTATTTCCTGGCAACAAGCTCATTACTCTTCGGCAGTTTTCGTCAATCATAGATTCTCGCACCGAGATAAAGCTATTGGCGGTTCGTTAGAAAGGTCGTGCGAATGGTACCGCAGTGGCTTTTCTCAATTCGGCATCAGTGTCGACTACATAACATTTCCTTACTTGTTTGTTTTAGGTGGCAATGGAATTATTCAAACTAGTATCAGACCATGTGCTTTGAAAATCACCTTTTGTAACACTAATAGTATAATTCCACTCATATATTTCCATATTAAGAGGCCCTTCGGGTGCGCATGCTTAGGTTGTCATGTCACAATGATCATTTCGATAAAAACGCAAAAGCAATCATTCACTGAGTATAGTGACAACAAAACGTTCAAGACACTTTTATGGTATTCGAGTTGCTATGTGGTTTTAGAGGATATCCATAATGTCCCTTCGTTTTGTCTCTAAACTGAAGCAGCTGCCCCTTCGGCTGTTTTTGCCCCTGTCTAACTATAGCAATATTAGCAAAGCTTTGCTATCTCGCTGGATGTCGGGTATGGGTGTGTTCAAGTGTCGTACTATACTGCCCCCCGCCAGCTGCCTGGCTTTTCTCGGCAGATGAGTTGTGGGCCAAGGCGTTCACCCAACGATCTACGCAACAGCCTCGCCATTAGCGCGTCGGTCTGCTGATTTTTAATCCTTCAATTTAGTATATTTTTTGATACTTATATGCCCTCAGACTTGGAGCAAGTCGAGTGTCGTACATGTGCGCTGCTGCTGAGGTGTGAGACCATAGGGTATTGCAAGCAATGTCCGTCTAGCAGTTATAATCAATAAGTGTCATGTATTAATCTAATTTTATTATACAAGCCTTACCTGTATCGTGTGCACGTGTGCCTATTACTTTGCCCTAGCTATCTCTGTATAGTATTTCAAAGAAAACGATCCATATCTGTTAATTGCCCTCCCTAATTCTCTCTATTAGTTTTTTCTATCGATCACGAACGAGGAGGATTATCTCCATGACTATATAACTTGTTAGCAGCTCATAAGATAAAAGGCATTTTTTACGTTATGATCTGCTAACGAATCATTTGGTCAGGGCGATAAGCAGTTCTACAATTGCATATTAGGTAGTACAGGGCATCTAACAGAGTTTGTTCGTACAAAAACACCTGTTCCTATATAAAGCGATTACTTGCCAGAACGTGCGGGTATGCAGTTTATTCTAATTTAGAGGGTGGGGAATTTCTTTCTACTGCTCTGAGGGCTACCAGAAAAAAAGGCCAAATATAATTGGGCAGGCACGGAATGTTATTCGGTTGGCAAAGAGATGGCGCTGGGAACTTTTGTAGAGAGTTGAGGACAGTGGATATATATTTTTATGTGAACAAGGGAAGCGCAGAGAACTGTCGGGAAGTGGAAAAATTTATGAATAGACGCGAAAATTTTGAAATAGTAGCGAAAAACATACAAATTAGCTATTTTTCCTTTCCAAAATTTCATTGCCTTCAAAATATGTCTAAAAAGCACACTTTCATTTAAAGCACCTTAATAGTCACAATATAATTTCTCGACATTGGCTGGTAGGCTGCCAACAACAAGTTCGTCATAAAGTTGCAAGTAAAACAAGTCATAGATGCTCATCGCAGAAATCATTACATGTTACCGACACGACAATCAGGCCCCTGGCCTTTTCCCCACTGTCCAGACATACAATCTAGATTTAATTTAGATCATAACTTCGATATCAATATCATGTGCTTCAAATACCTCATTCAAGAGTAAAAAGTTGAAAAAAGTCATAAAAAATCTTCCGTATCGATGGGTATATTAAAAGTAAACGAGGGAGTGAACTTGCCATCCGTTATGAGGGCGTGAATGGCACTTTTTTGCTCACGTCTTCACACACGTGAGCATAAGTCGCAGAGATGTCTGTCTATGTGTCTGTCTGTCTGTCTGTCTGTTGGTCCGATATCTCAAAAACAGCTGATCAGATCACAATCAAATCTGGTACATAGATTCAGTTAGCAACTGGCAAGAACTGATTAGTTTTTGGTGGGTGTGGCTTGCATACTTTTTGCTCATTTGCATAATTAATGATTTTAGAAAAAAAGGATATACATTAAAAACAACTGCACACAATTTGGTGAGATTTGCTACAAATGTTGATCACACCAAGATATATCAGCAGTGGGAACCATTAAGGGGTGACATGAAAGATAGTTGCTCTTTTGCATATTTAATGAACTTTCCTAATTAGGGATATATATCTGATTTGACACGATCAAACTTGACCAAACTTGCTACATGTATTGAAGGTACTACGATACAATATTAATGAAAGTCATTTAGCATTTTCTCTTCAGCCAATTCCTAATTTGCATATTTAATGAACTTTCCTAATTAGGGATATATATCTGAATTAACTTGACCAAAGTTAACAAAACTTGCTACATATATTGAAGATACTATGATACAACATTATTGAAAGTCATTAAGCATTTTTACTTCAGCCAATTCCTAATTTACATATTTAATGAACTTTGCTAATTAGGGATATATATCTGAATTGACTGGACCAAAGTTGATGAACCTTGCTATATACATTAAAGATACTATGATACAACATTATTGTAGGTCATAAAGCATTTTTTCTTTAGCCAATTCCTAATTTGCATATTCAGTGATCTTTTCTAATTACGGATATGTACTGGGATTTACTTGATCAAAGTTGGCAAAACATGCTATGTACCTTGATGATTATACCAGGTTAAAACAATATCTAAAGTCATTTCACATTTTCATGTCAGCTATAAATTAAATTTATAATTTGCATAGCTAATGAGATTTCACAGTTAGGCATATATGGCTTAAAGGACTTGGCCAAAGATAATTACATTTGCTATATAAAGTGGTGATACAATGATAGAAGTCAAAGAACTTCAATATTTGTATTTCAGCAAATTACATATTTTTATACTTCATGAACTTTTAGAATTAATCGGCGGTGAATATTGTTCATTATACTGATCATATTACTTTCAATGAAGTTGCAAACATGTGGCAAAGGTTCAAATTTACATATAATGCAATATTTAATGAAACACGTGAGCATTTTCAGTTCATATCTGGTTCCATGAGGGAGTGGACATGATGCCATCCGTCACAGGGAGTGGATATGACCATCGACGCCTTTTTTTACGTCCATGGTATGGCTATGACAGACGCGAACCAGCAGATACACCCAAACTTGAGCATTACGCTGAGGCTAGGCGAGTTACCGTAATTGCCTGCATTCTGGCAGAACATTCAATTTTACAGCCCCAAGAGTACATTTTTCCTATCCCTAATATACGCTGTAAATTACAATAGGCCTGTAATTGCTTCTTACACAACATGGTTATAATAGGAGGTGTATTCCAGGGTATTGCAGTGAAATTTCAATTGTTCACGCTGGTAAATATCTATAGTGTTTAAAGTTTCACTCTCTGTGGCCAATATAAATCAATGGATCAATGAATAAATATATATACAATAGTAGGTATTATAATACGCCCTGTCCAAACTCTATATGGGATTCAATAATTGACGGTCACGTGGTATGCATAATTTTGACGCTGATACGTACGCGTGCAAACAGCAATTTACAATTCAACAGATACTGAAACTGTTAGCCAATCAAAAGTACGGAAAAACTGTTGACCTAGGAAGTTTGAATGTACCGTCTATGCACACACATCCTAGAACGCGGGAAGAAGTTGGCAGTGTCGTCTGCAACTGAGACGAATGATGAAAGCTTAGGAGCTTTCCGGCGACAAGATTGGATGACTTGTGTTACACAATATGTCTTGACTGGCCATATTTGGGTAACAACTTACGTTTGTTTTCCCTGTGGCCTGATCAAATAGACTGTTTTGGCGACTCTCGAGCCCTCGGGCAACAAACCTGTGTCGTTACCCGTGTAGCAAGTCAGTGTGTGTATACTATTTCAGAAAGTCTATCGAAAGGACTTTTCGTGCGAAAATGTCATTTGAACATCCCTGTGTAGACGTGACTGCACGCTCGAAGCCGGACAGCATGCAAGCCTTCAGTTTTTTTGTCGACAGTTAAGCTTACATCCGAAGTTGCAGTATAAAACAGGAAACATATGCAACAATACCAGTCATGCGCGCAGTAGTCGAACTAGGTGTTTTTCAACATTAGAAGTCTATTTCGGTTTGAACTTCCAGCAAGCAAAATATCTAATATTTCTAGGCAGTCTTAATATCATAGACAAGACTAACCTGGTTCCAGTAACCGTGCTCAAGTTTTGTTTGTAAAGAACTTGCATTTAGCATTGTTTGTTTCTGGCTTTCTTGATTTCAAACTGACAACGCAATCTTTGGAATATCGTGTTTTATTGATACGTGGTACCCAGTAAGATGTTCTGCGGGTCGTTTTCGTGACGTCATAATTTAAAATATAATCTCATTTATTGGTTGTTTCATCTGAAGCTTACAATTTTGAGACATCATACATAACTTGATAATATTCCCTAAACACCTCTATAGAGATTTGTTTTTAAAAGATATCTCTTAAGCGGGCAACTCTAAAACCATTTTGTTTTATCACTGCATAACAGTATCAATAAATAATTTACAAATAAAGTTACCTTTAGACGTGCTCAGTATTTATTGCCAAAAGAGTTGTTTGGTTTTCTCGAAAAGAATTTTCTTTCCTTTTAAATTGATGGAAACTCTACGAATGCTTAAGAATGGCGGAATTATGAGAAAGATTATATCACTCAAATCTGCTTCAACTTTGTTCCCTTGGCAACAAGACAAGACCCACATACATCTCGCGTCGGGAAAATTCTAGGAAAGACGTCACCGATATATACCTTGTGTACAATGGTGTCGGATATACCGTGCAATATTAAAGAGACAGTTACATGCCACTGGTGGTGAATTCAACCCGTGTATGAGGTGTTGTTACCCTGGTCCAGGCACCCTAAATTCGTACATTATTTACCCCTGTGGGCCAGACACCTTAGATCACGAAAGGACAGCATATTAATCCTAGAAGAGTGGGCCCGCTAATCTTTCGCGACTGACCATGTTCAAAGCTGTTACGTTCATCCCCCGATTTTCCGTAAACAGGTCCACACTCCCCACTGATAACAATGGTCGTGGGTCAAACCATTATGGTGAAGGGGTTAAAGCATTGACTCTATGATTAAAGGGACAGTAGCTGTAACTTTTGATGAAATTATCATTGTCTTTGTTATGGGAGACAAGTCCATTTTCTCTCATCTGTCTCGTGATAAAACTGAAATACAAGGTAAATGTGTTAGCCCTTCCAACATGAGGCTTTGATTTCAATATTGATTACTCGCATTTCAATATAATTTCTGACATAGAACAAGAAAGTAATAGAATAGCCAACAGAGCTTGAATGAAGATGTTGTATATTTCATCGATTAAATGAAAACAAAATCCCAAGATGACATAACATTTGTCTAGTTTCCTTCTAATGCCGCTTTGTCGTGTTTACTGATACAATACGTGATGGTCAGTGATGGGATCAAGATTACATTGCGGCATTCGCTCCCATTTGTAAACTAATTTTAATGAAATTTCATAGCCATTGCTTTGCTATACGGTATTTGCACAAGTTATTTTGAGTTTTGCCTCGCCTCCGTGGACCCGGCTTTATTAAACCGGGCAGAGCGGGTTGTTGATAGAGCAACCTCGTTGACGAAAAAAAAACGAGAAAAAAAGAAATGTTTGGAGAGGACCGTGGCTTCGGTTTCATACAACAAATTCAGCCTCCCACACTCACCTCGCTAATGTGTGATCGTTTAAAACTATACCGAGAGCATAAGGCAGCTTGATATATTGTCGATAAAAACGTTTCACACCACAACCCACGCCAACGAAGTATATTTCATAAGGTGACAGTAGTCTGGTAGAAAGAAAGAAAGAAAGAAAGAAAGAAAGAAAGAAAGAAAGAAAGAACATTAAAGTGGATATAAAGGAGGTTAACACTTCTAAAAGCTTCCGCCACCCAAGAAGTAAGGACAGACTCGAACCGACTTCCAGGAGTCTCCCCTTTCTTACCCACACAACCCGGTTGCTGTCAGCCCCTTAATTATACTATATATCATAAACTTCCCATCACAGATGTAGTTAACCTTTGTGAGATAGTGCGGAACGAATGTGTAATTCCACTTTACTACGATTGCAGGAAAAAAGACGGAAAACGATTCAGGATGTGACACTGTTTTCAATTACTCCCCGCATACTCCATTGGTATATACTCATTAGGGAAGGATGTTCAAATGGTATAGTCCGTCTTCTCTGGATCCGAATTAATTCCTGTCTCCAGATACAAATACGAATCGATGGACAGAGGGAACACAGGAGGTTCACCCACTTTGTGTATGGATTGTGTGCGCCTGGCAAACCTAGGAAGCACGTTCGGAAAGATTTTTTTTTCAGTTAACTTTCACTGATTATCTATGTTTTAGTATGTAGTCGAGTGTGCGACAACAGCGATGTTTTTGAGGAGATTCCCCACGTAGGAATTGTTAGCCTTTATTGCATGGAACAGAGAGCAATAGACGATTTATTAAAACACGAGAGACAGTCCCTTATGGGTGTCTAAGTACTATCTGCCCTTGCTTCCGATGTTCAGATCATCGACCTAGCGGAATACGACCTCCTTGTTTACGATAATGCTCTGCATTTTACTTTCGTCAATTCTTGATCGTTGCATATTGTACGCCCTCGATTATGGTGAACTTATATTTTTTCTTTGACTCTCCCTAGTTGATTGTTCGCGATATAATTTATTCATAATGCCCCATTTAGTTTAAAATGATTAGACTAAATTAAAATGAAAGGCTAACCCATTAAAGACGCATTAGGCCAGATTCTGTGTATTCTGCAGCCTGCTTCTAGTTTTGCCTTTAACGCTACTTAGTTACAGTTGCACAAAGCAGATATAATAGATATGTTCTACTGTGCAAACGGATCTGGTTGATAATCAGCCATTCTATTTTATTCATTTAAATGATTGAAAATTGCCTAGTTTCGTGGTATTGACTTAGATGAATCGTGCAAAATACTAGAACTTACAAAGTCTTTCCGAAATGGGTGCACTAATTTGGTAATATTATAAGTGCGATTATTCATGATATTGTAGTATTTCCATAGGTATCTTTTGCCTAATCCATACTTCAATGACTCGTTTTACCCAAAACTCCAAGTTTTTTTTATACATGTAGGCCTATCTATCTATCTATCTATCTATCTATCTATCTATCTATATATATATATATATATATATATATATATATATATATATATATATATATATATATATATATATATATAATACGACACTGGTTCTCAGGCTTAGTACTTTCATAACAATCTCCGGGAGATCTACTGACCAGTCAGACACGACGAAGATGAGTCCAATTTGATTCAATCAGATAGTGCTACCTGCAGCTGCCTCACTGTCAATCACGAAGTGATAAAATTAAATTACGATGGCGCGATATATAACCTCGAGATGTTAAAACCAATCAAATAAGCATTCAGAAACAAAAACAAATGCAATTACTTTCAACCATATATGCGAATACATGTCCGATATGTAACATTGGTAATACCTACATGACCACCCAGTCAAACTGCCTTGTTTCAATGTACAAAATATTCTGGAGATAAATACGATTCTCCACATGTTGTTATATTCTGGAGTCGGTATATCATTCTCTGTCATATCAAAGTATTGTACTGGTAAGTCTGTAACCACGATAAAGATGTGGCTTATCATAACTTTTACAAGACAAGCAGAATCTAAATGAAAAGTTCCCAGCATGCTCTGGTTGAAGTTCGGCAAACCACAGGTGCAAGCTAAGTTTTTTAAAAAAAATAGGAATCTGTTTCAAGGATATCATTTTGTGCACTTTTTCTACGGAAATATATGTGAAAGTGTAAAGCTTTTCTTGAAAGTAAACCCAAGTGGCAATTTAGTACAGAATTTAGTGAATATACATGACATATATTGATTAAAGAGAACATAAAACTTTAATGGTAGTTTTTGTACGCTTCGCACCTTGGACTTTTACTAGACTGAGACTCCAAAAGTGGCCGCTATTTCCCGCCAAACCGTCAAGTACTCGCTCTACAAAGCATTAACAAAGCGAATTCTGCGAGATCTGTACGACATTTCCTCCAAAAAAGCTCACACTTCGGGATGATTTACTTGTTACAAAAGTTTGTAATGAACTTCGCAGATTCACAGGCAAAACGGCAAAGCACTACAGCTGAACTCATGTGATTCATTTGTTCACGAATAAACTGATAAACAGTTGACTGTTGGATCTGAGAGACGTGCTGTAAAATGCATGAACGGGCACTTGTAATTATTCACATTTATAAGTACAACCACGTCGCGAGAAGTCGTAGTCAGAAAATTTCAGGACATGTAATACCTAATCAATGCTCATTTGCGCCTCGACAGTGTCATCATTATCAAGATAGTCTGAGACCATTCTTCTTAATCTACCTGACGAAAATCGAATGGTATTTGGAACTGTTTTAGTCACCGGTAATTGTACACGATGCTTAAAGATTGCAAACTGACAAACATTCAGAAAGAATTTCAGTTGCTACCTCCAGTTGACATTGCTACGGCCCCACTGCTGCCAACTTGGCAACTACTGTCACTGTCGACTCTTGTTACAGTCAGTGCGCTTCGATGCATTGCTTCTGAACTGTACCCATGGTAAGCCAAAGTCGCCAGTGTGCCAAGTTATGGCCGGAGTTACATGCCCTGCCGAACTAGTCGAACAGTCTTCAGGTCTCGGTCACGTCAACTTACGCCCTTCTAATATGTGCTGTATTGTTTCAGTACAATTTGTGCAATGGAGGTCTAAGAACAGTTTTAATAATGTGTTTGTCGCTGTGTGCTTACTACTACAACCCAATGCTCAAGCTTTCCTTACATTTCCTTAACTTTCGAAAGGTTCAACTTTTGTTTACTTAAGTCGATGTAAAACCTGTATGAGTTTTAACAAAACGAAATATATAAAAAATATTGTACATGCAACATGATTGCCTTACACATTGAGTTGTGGTGCTGATCTGAAATCCTCTGTATTTAATTTTGATTCGTCACAAGGATTAAGACGCGAGTTCGAATCATAATTTTTGGTTTAACGCCCGGTTTATAGTTGCCCAGTAACATCTGCATAACCGTATACTGTGTGTCAAGTAGGTGACAAACTGAGTAAAGTGACCGTTCCAGCCATGTTCTCTCATCAGTTGTTCCTCGATGAGTCTCTCAACGAATTGCCCCCGTGTGACTAATTGCAGTCCACGTCATGTGACCTATGAGTCACGTTGCAGTGAACTGCTTCGGGGAAGAAGGTACAATGAAACGCAGAACGTCAACAGCCTTTGTGTTCAAATGTTCAATGGCTCGTGTGCACTCTTATCTTATTCAAAATTGATACCGACTTTCATATCGATTCATCGATCAAATGTTGTCAACAGATGATAAAAGAAAGGAAACGGGCTTTTATTCCTAGATGAAAATGAACGACCGTTTACCTGTTCCGTTCCGTGTGATACAAAGGGGTCATTGAAAGTACATACGCCCATCCAGCAAAGCCCTGCAGAGACACACACGGATACTAGTGCATATATATATTGATAATTACCTAGACACATAACGCACACAGATAGATACAAACATACGTTAACTTTCAAAATCTATAATTTTTGAATCAACATTGTTTGTGTGTTTTTTTAATCCATCATCAAACAGGCGAAATGTAGAATTTCAATTAAAGGATGAAACACCCGCTACCCATTAGCAAAATTAGTACTGTGCTCAAGGCCACAACACCAGAGTCTAAGTCTCGTACCCAGCATCCTCCGCTGGTTAGGCCTTTACCCTAACTACTGCCACGCGCCTGCCTACGGTAACTCCGTCTGATTGGAAAACAGGCCTTCACCGTTTGCACATGGTTCGGTGACGGTAAATAACTGTTTGCTAATTTATTCACGGCATCACCATGACATTGCCGATCAACCTTTTCATGTGAATTCGTATAAACATTTATTATGGCTGTGTATTTGCATAGTTTTGTAAACTTACATAATTGCTTTATTAAAACGGGTTAAACTAAAAGGTGCTAATCAATTATTAAAAGTGTCTATGTATGATTAATTAAACGCTGGTCATTCCGACAAGGCTCCCTCTTTCACAGACAAGGAGTATTTTTTTTTTCTTCTTGTCTGTGTCTATTTATGCCAGGCATTGTACTTGTAAGGGCTCTGTAAAAAGACTTTAAATAATCAATCATTAAAACGTCTTCGTTGCTGATCTCAATCATGCTTTCTAAGAAAGATAATGAAGTCTGTCATTTTTTGGATGGTCTGGTGGAAATACTTTTCCGGATGATGTTCACGGCGAATATTCCATAGTACAGCTATACTACCGTTAAATGCGCAGACAATCGTGCAGTGCGCGTTGCGCATCCGGTGTATATTACGCATACACGTAACACACCTTCGGTGAAAATTGATGAAGTGTAGCCACGACATGTTATCTTCGTCAGGGAACTGGTCAGATGTTGTGTCGTTGTTGGGTAGGTGTCAAGAGTATCCGGTTGGATTGCAAATTGCGCACAATATGAGTCAAGTCCGTTCGTGGGCGCAGAGGAGACAGTTTCCTTGGCGATTTATTTGAGAGTAGCCTAAGCGTAAATTGTTTGTGAAAGGGCCAGTAGCTGTAACGCTTGATCTTATTTTTTCGTTTCTAGTCTCTATAGAATGTTGAGATACTCAGTATTCAGCTTGTCAACTTAGCCGGTACACGTGTATACTGCAATTGGTATTGTTGACAAGTGATTTCTGGGCCGGGAGAGAATTCAACAGTTACGGTACCTTTTACACGTATAGTTGCTGTGTTGATAATCTAAAAAGTAGGTGCTTCAACATGCTTTTGGAGTAGAACAAAAATAGTGGGGAAAACATAAAAATTACAGTTACTGTCCCTTTAAGGTTTTTTAAAGAAAAGTTTGTTCTTGATTTGGTAAGAGAATGGTTGAAAGCTTCATTAAGGGGCTGGACAGAAATTACAGTGGGGGAGGGCCGGTGGTTCTTTAAATCACAGTGCGCGAAAAATAGTGACCCTTCAAAAGTGTTTGCAAGAGAACAAGCGACCCTTCCCATTTTCATGCTCAAAAAACAGTGACCCCTTCTGCGTTTCACAGTCCATATCAATCTTAATCAACATATTTGACCTTTGAACTTTTAACTTTTTCAAATAATCACCTTTATGCGAGGTTTCAAGTAATCCTATGAAAAAGAAATCTCAGTGCAAAATAAGTAATTTTATCAGCTACTTAGCTATTAATAATCAGAAGGGACAATAGCTGTTATGTTTACCTTCATTTATAGGTTGGCTTGTCTAGAAATTTATTTCAGCCTAAAAGTCAATATTTAACAACATATACATATAAATACACAGATATAGCAAGTTTTGTAGGGGAATATGTTAAATACTTAACTCTAGACAACAATGAGAGTGAAATAACACTTTTGGGTGAAATACCAACATCTTATTTGTTGTTCACGTCTGCACTTTTATAGAACCCATTCTAATCACGTACATTCATATCAATTGTCAAACATCTGTAAATTCACAAATATTGCCAGTTTTGTACTGGGAAAAAATTATGCATAGCTCTCTCATAGACTGACGAGTGTAGTGAATCAACATTTTCGATGAAATGTAAAAAATCAAATTTCTTGTACACACATGCACTTTTTACCTCCAACTTCAAGTGAAGTACACTAACATAAAGTATTGAACACAATATCAATGTTAAGTTATAGCTTGTTTTGTAGTAGACCCCCATGTGTTATCTTTGATATTTTTGAGCAAAACACTATATCTGTCACATCTTGCACTCATGTAGTTGTGAAAAATGGTGACCCTCTTAATAGGCATATTGCGTGAACTCCATGACCCTTAAAAATGCCCGCGGGGAAAATGGCGACCTCCGACTCCAAAAACAAACCACGAACCCTCCCCCTGTAATTTCCGTCCAGTCCCCAAGGAAGGTTTGAGCAATGCAGACTACATTAAGAAAGCAGGATTAATAAATCCATCTTGAAGCTGCAATTTTTACCTTGCATCACGGACTTAAAACTGTGCACTTCCACTTTAGGAAGTTGTTACACTTAATAATTCAAGTTCTTCCTTTCTGGTGTGTTAGCAGCATTAAGTTCAGGTCATCAGGATCGGTTTACATAAAACATTCATAACTGTCTTTTTAAAAAATGCAAAAAAGGAAGGAAAGACTTCTCGGTCGTTTTCGGTTGAAAATTCGTAGTTTCGTGAGTGATATATGTTGAACAGTGCAAAATTAAACGCATTGCGGAATTTCCTAAAAGTTGAAGGTCAAGATTATCTTAGGAGTTCAACGAAAATATTAAATAAATATTTTTCTAGAGTGCTGTATGATGACAAACTAAAATACATTCTAGTGGACAATATCTAAGTAAGCAAAGCGAACAAAGCCTTTTTCAAGTCGCCGAAAAATTACGTGAAAAGGAAAATAAAGGCCAGGTTCACATTCAGACCCAAGGCCGTCTCTAGGCCACCCTTTGCTTATGATAAGACAAAAATATGGTCCGCGTTGACACTCTATATGAATCTCCCGCCTCTAGTCACTTATCGACCTCGCTCTAGGCCTACTGTTTGGGGTGTCAACTGGGCCTAAAGCCGGCCTAAATCGTTTACACTCACAATTTGGGCATGGACCTCAAATTGGTGTTGCCTCTGAATCCACCCCTCAGACCCAATACACATCATAGACCGGCCCAGGACCGACATCGAGCGCTCACAATTTTTTTAACCAGGTCGGACTGACAGGCTTCCCAAACACTGTTACTCTGAACGTAGTAAAATGCGTTTGTAATTTCCTATCGTCAGTCAAGAAGACAGATGCCCCGGCCCGTCTCTTAGCAACGTTCTCTAGCGTTTGCCGTGGAATACATGAAGTCGGCTGGTGCGCCTATTAAATTCCAAAAGCCTGCAACTGGGGGAGGGGGGGAGGGGGATAGTAGAAAACGAAACTTATCTCGTTTGAAAACGACTTTCTCTCTCTCTCTCTCTCTCTCTCTCTCTCTCTCTCTCTCTCTCTCTCTCTCTCTCTCTCTCTCTCTCTCTCTCTCTCTTCCGGTGTTTGTAGCTGTTTGTTGCATGCCACTAAGGTTACAATCGCCAGCCTATAGCTCCATTTCCATCTTTCATTTCCTAATGTACTCTCTTCAATTTGAGGTGGGAACATCAATTAGTTTTCTTTCACTGATGCAGGCCGAGACAATTCTATTGTATGGCGAGATACAAACACATTAGCAAACGCACAATGGAGGTCAGAAATAAAGAAAGAGAAACTAAGAGGAGGGTGATTATGTCGGTATATTAATTTAGTCTTGAGTCTATTTACAGGGACGAAATCGTTGTTTACAAATTTTCCGTGCGTTTAATTAATTTCCAAAATCAATAATGAATTCAAATAATATTCTCCATGAACAACGTCATTTTGAGTGAACCGTCTGTATGCTTAGCCTGTCTTTTTGCTACAGCTGCGATCGACTCATTAGTGTGTTCCCTGTCAGTCCAGCCTGACCTGCCTACTTACCTGGAAGCTTAGGTCGTAATTTCTAGATATAGCAGGTTAATTTGCCACTTTTGTTTAAAATATGGCGAGTTTCTCTTCAGCGTTTGAAACATTCCGTGTCGGTCTAACTCACTTTTTCTATATTTTTATCATGTACATATTTCTATTAACTATTGCGATTGAATGTAATAAGAAAGTATGCCGTGATGACTTCCTTTATATGTTCCATCCGCAAGAAGGATAAAGATACCGCTCGATAACCGCTCCTCTTTCAGCGTGTGCCATAGTTCTTACAAATATAAACGGCTTTTCAAATAATACTAAATTGTTGATACCCTAGGGCATCGACTTGGCATTTGTCCCGCGAAAAAAGCCGTCAACAGTCTTCGTAGAATACATGGCAATATATGTGCTGATAAAACTTATCAGCGAGATTTTCATTTTTGAAAGATTTGTCGGGTCTGGGAATACTAAAAGACGAATTGTCTTTTGATTGTTCAAATGGTACGTATAAAGTATGTCACTGGAAAATCATGATTATGGTATGAGCTTCACTGAACACGCGATGATCAGTGCAGTTCGCACTCCTTAGAGAAAATACCTGCCTTCTGTTTTATCCGTTCAGTGACTGGACATTCACCAGGCACTGAGTTTCCACGAACCCTGAGTTCGGATTTCGTCGGTTTTACACTTTCATTTCTCGCTATCGAATTACCATCCTGTCTGTAACTGAAATACCAGGATTATACGGGAGGATTATGTTAAGCACACAGTGCTGCTCTGAACATAAGATTATTAGTGCCGGTCGTACTTTTTAAAGAAAATATCTACATTTCTTTTTTTATCTGTTTTAGTGACTGGTGACTATTTAGGGGGTATTTACGCATTGACTGCCCACGAATCCTGGATTCCCGTGTAATATATCCACAGTTTCTTTCTTGCCGTCGTCGAATTACCATCACGATAAATCGTGGTTCAAAACCGGTCCCTTTGATTTAATTATGCAGTAGAATTATTTTGGTTGATGAAGGGAGAGTTTTGACTTATAGCCCCTCGCGCAATATTTAACTAGCGTCGAGGGCAATCTATATCGGTAAATTATTTTTTGTTTGCATCATTAGTAAGTCAAATATTGACACTGTGAGAACATCTATGCGTTGCTTACTCTCTGGAAACGTGTTGTGAAAACGCATCTGATTTTAAAAGGAGTGGGACTTCGCTGTATTGACAACCGATGGGTTGCAGGTCGTACAACGCAAACATACTCGTGACGCACTCGCAATCATCTCAGGTCTTTACGTTATTCACGCATATACAAGTGGACCAGGCCGTCCACTCACCAGTTACCAAGGCCTACCGTCGGCTCCACTCGAGTGGTATGCTATTAGACTGTATCAAAACAGCATCACAGAACGTTTGCTCCCCGTGCCAAAACGGAGAAACATATGGAGCGAGTTTGTCTTTGTACTCAAGAGAAAAGGAAGTGGATCGCTCTTTGAGTAATTGATCAACAGTTCACTGTGGCCCTCCTATTTACTCTGAAGTATATTAAACGTTCAGCATAATATTGCGTTACGTGACGAATCAGTCAAGCGTCAGTAAACTGCAATGGCTTCATTCGTCGACTGGAATACAAAATGATAAATTATGTTTTCTACTGAGAACATCACGACAATTTTTACATCGCACTCTACTGACGATATGCTTATGGTATGTAGCTCGGGATGACGAGGTACACATTTCTTAACTTAACAGTTGCAGTATTTGTACGAAAGACAGACA